>NC_143142.1:66512878-66815909 GCF_059928025.1 Delphinapterus leucas | reverse complement strand
ACTCGCCACCCAGGTCTCTTGGAAACTGAGGCTCCAGAAGCAGGAGCCTCTGAAGAATGTGTCTTTCAACTTGGCAGAGAGATCCTGGGACCCCAGTTTTAAAAAGCGTTATATGGCAATGAGAAGCCTAGGAACTATGGCCTGTGAGACCCCGGACAAGGTAGGAAGGGCAGGGGGCACTTGGCCAGCCCTCACGGCCTGGAGTCCTCAGCACTGGGATGGGGGGCTTCATGTACTAGTTGTCTACTGCTGTGTAACAGTCCATCAG
Organism: Delphinapterus leucas; assembly: GCF_059928025.1. Classification (NCBI taxonomy): domain Eukaryota; kingdom Metazoa; phylum Chordata; class Mammalia; order Artiodactyla; family Monodontidae; genus Delphinapterus; species Delphinapterus leucas. The sequence goes on along the minus strand of NC_143142.1, from coordinate 66,815,641 downwards.
GGGCCTGGTGTTTATTATCTTACAGTTTCCTTGGGTCAGGAGTCCAGGTACCACTTAGCTGCATCCCCTACTCAAGGTCTTGCAAGGCTGCCGTCAAGGTGTGGGCCAGACTGCATTCCTTTCTGAAGTTCAGGGTCATCTTCCAAGCTCATGTGGCTGTTGGAATTCATTTCCTTCTAGATGTAGGACTAAGGTTCCTATTTCCTTGCTGAGTGGCCGCCCTCAGCTCCTTGAGGCCACCCTCTCACAACATGGCAGCTCACTTCTTCACGGCCAGTGGGAGAGTGTCTCCCACTCCTGTCTGCTAGATGGAGTCTCATATAATGTAAGGGAACCATGGGAATGATGTCCGTCACCACTGTCATGTTTGAGAGGCCACAAGCAAGTCACTGGCTCCTTACACTCTCAAGGGAAGGAGATTGTACAAAGGCACACATGACTCATTTGGGGTCGTCTTAGGGTCATCACACCTCAGGATCATCAGCCTTGGGAAACAGAGCTGCAGGTAGGATTAACACACAGCTGCAGGTAGGATTAACACCCTCCAGTGAATTTAATTTTTCTAATAATCAGTGCTTGTTTAGTAAAAGATGTTTCCCCCACCTCTTCCTTCAACATCTGTAAACTTAAGTGACCGTTTCGCCTTATCCCCTGTAAAGGTACCCAATACACCCAGATCGCTAGATCGTCCAGGTCCACCCCCCTCCTTGGCGTGCCCTCCCCAGCCTCACCCACCCATAGGCCATGCTGCAGACCGCTCTCCTTCCAAGGCCGAATTGGGCTCTTGGGTCGGGTTGACGGAAGCATTTGTACTTTGCTGCGAGTTGTGGCAGCAGGTGCTGAAGAAAGCCACGGCCTCTTAGTCCAAGTCCCGGGTTATCGGAAGATTCGGAGCGGAGATACTTTGCAACTCATGGGGAGCAACTCCCGTGCTGCTAATGCTTTCCAAACCTTGGTAACAGGTGAGAAAGTATAAAATGATTGTCCTGGACCTGCTGGTGCATGGACTGTATGACCCCATGAGTTCTGAAGTCATCCACGAGAGCCTGAAGACCCTGACCATCATGCTGGGCAAGATCCAGGGGAAAGGCTTGGGCTCCTTCTTCACAGACATCGCCCTTCGGACCAGGACTTTGTTAGATGATGTAAGTGAGACAACGCAGGAAGATTCCAGGTTCTTAAAGTCAAATGTGAGCCCTGGTTGGTGTGTTGCTCAGGAAACAAGGCCTCTATTGTTCACTATTTACTGCGAAGTCTCGTAGAGAGATTGGTACTGTGCTGGGGGTTATGGAAGACATATAAAGACATGTAGGATTTCATCACCACTCTGCAAGGAGTTTTCACTGTAATGGAGCAGTGAGCACATGTACACTGATGATGGTGATGCTCATGTGTACTCAATGCTCTCTTATAAATGTAACAGCAAGAGTAGTTTGCACTTAGTGAACCCTTACTGTGTACCAGGCACAGTGCCGGGCAATCTACATGGATTGTCTCATCTAATCTTCCCAATAACCCTGTGAGGCAGGCACTGTTATCTTCACTTTATAGAGGAGGAAACCAAGGCCTAGAAAGGTTAGGTAACTTGCCCACGGTTCACAGAGCCAGTAAGTGGATATGAAGCCAGGCCCTTTGCCCAGGGCCTGCACTCTTAACTGCCGGGTGACAAGGCAGGAAGAGCAAAAAGTGCACAGATACAGAAAACGCAAGGACTGAGAAGCTAATCAGTTAGCTTACCCCAGTTACACACACACACACACACACACATGCACGCACATGCACACGCACGCACATGCACACACACACACACATGCACGCACATGCACACGCACGCACATGCACACACACACACATACACACACGCACACACACACACACACACAGAAAGATAAGACCTTTAGAACGGGGAACAGAGTGACAGGGAACTTGCATTTACTCACAGAGCGTCTTGCGTGAGTTCCCAACACCTAATTCCCCAGGAGTAAGTAACCCAGCGAAAGCGAGGTGCCTGCACCTCACGGGAGGAAGAGAAACCTCGAAATTATAAAACTTGGAGCATATAGAGGAGCTGCTGGGACATTTGCCTCTCCTTCCGCTCAGAGAGGCAGAGAGGCCTTTGCTCTGGGATGTAAACCGGCCCTCTCTGGGGCTGGGAGAGGAAGGTCTCTACTCCACCTCCCTGGAATATAAGCAGGTATCTCCGGGCAAGTGTCTCTAAATCTCTCTGGAGGTGCCATCTTAATGGCCAGGGCTTGTTTGCCATGCAAGTATTTTTTAAACCCAGGTCGACTGTAGTTTTTGATCAGAAACTCCTTGTCATGGTGAAACCTGGGAATACTCATGGGGAGCTGTTTCTGACAGTTTGTATCCCTGTCATAGAGTTCTTCACTACCTGCCTGGGCTGTGCCCCACCAGATGATTGTCAGACTCCCAGGGGGATAGGCAACCCCTTACACATCTCTGTACATCTCACAGCATTAGGGTCATGCTTCAGGTAGAGTTAGGTCTCAATAAGTGCTAGTTGAATTGAATTAAACACATACAATTAAACACATACACACACACACGTAGAACAGTGAAGAGAGTGCAACACGAAAGCAGTTTCTATGTGTGTCATGTGTGCTAAAAAATTGTTTTAAATACTTCAGGAGATGATCAGTGGTCTCCACTCTTGCTGAGTGTCTGTGACCCCCATTTTTAGGTGAGGAGGCCTGTCCCAGACCAGTCCCTTCTGGTTCACTTGGAGCTGGGCAAGATCAAGAAACACTGATATAAAAATCCCTTCACCATGTGTCAGGAGGCTGAGTTGCTACCCTGGTTCGCCGTTCCCTGATGGTGTGACTCTAGGTGAACCACTGAAATGCCCTGAGCCTCCGTCTCCTTACCTGGGCAGGGAGATACTCGGACCAGACAGCTCCCCTGGGAGAGGGAGGAAGGGCTGAAGCCACTGACTTGCAGTCAGGGACAAACCAGCGAATCAGACCCAAAGCAGGGAGAGCTGGCAGGGCATCAGGGAAGAAACAGAATTGTTATTTCTGCTGCAGGTGGGAGGAACCCAGACCAGGGTAAAGAGAGATGGCCTGGCAAACATGCTGGAAGTAGTAAGCAGGGGATGGGTTGAATGAATTAGGGTACAGCCAAAAAAAATCCCTTTACATATTGACATAGAAAGAGCTCCCAGAGAGAATGGTGAAAAATCAAGGTGTATAACAGTGGGATGGTCCACATCCATTTGTTTAAAAATGTGGGAAAGGGCTATGTAATATATACTTCATTTTTTTCTTCTTTATATTTTGGAGGAATCACACAAAATTTATGACTTTGTGGGGAGGGAAATTTGGTGGCGGGTGGAGAGGTGTAGGAAGGGAGACTTACTGTTTTATAAACCTTTTTGGTTATTTTGAATTTCGAACCAAGTAAATATAATCAATCTCCAAAATGTTAAGTAATGAAGAAAAAAGCTGGGAAGCTGGGAGTAGCACCAGTGAGCCCCCAGTCTAACCCTCTCGTCTGCTGAAGAAGAGGTTCCCTGAAGACTCAGCCCGTCTCTGCTCTGTCCCGGAGCCTGGCTGGCTGAGTGCCGTAGACTGGGTCTGATGTCCCACATGTAACATGCAGCGAGGGACCAGGGTTGTGCTGCTCTCTGATGCGGCTGCCTTTTGGTACTGACCCGAGGTTTCTTGTTTTGTTCACGGGGGACCCACAGGAGAATGACAGCCTGAGATACTCGGCCTTTGTCTTGTTTGGGCAACTGGCTGCCTTTGCGGGGCGGAAATGGAAGAGATTTTTCACCCGTCAGGCGAAGCAGACTCAGGATTCTCTTCTGACCCATTTACAGGATAGGAATCCCCAGGTTGCCAAGGTGAGTCCGTGACTCTAGCCAACAGCATGAAACCTCAATGCCATTCCTCAAGGGAGTTGGAATGCAGCCCTGCCGAGTCGAGATGCCAGGCCCTCAGTTCCTGCCAGTTCAGTTACGGACACTCAGCCCTGTATCCATGTGAATCCTGGAGAAAGTGCCTCCTCGATGGCTAATCTCTCTCTGAGCAGGAATGTTGTTTTCCATTTGCTCTTACCCCACTTGCCCGGTCCCAGCACCTGTCAAATGCCAGATACACTCAAGTTAATGGGGGTCGGGGGGTGGGGGCAGGTAGGTGCTACTTGCTCTGTGGGGCAGCACCTCCTATCAGAGGAGATTTATTCATACCCAGTTAGCTTTTGTCACTGCACCTGGTACAGATTTCCCACCCTTGGCTTCTTAGTTTCCTATGAAGCTTTTGTGTTATTCTTGGAGAAAATGTGTCCTAACCGGGTTGGATCAACCTCAGGGCTGCTTTGGAGCAGGTGAGTGTTTCAAAACCACCAGGAGCAAAGGTTCCACCAAATCACCTGCCTTCTTTAAGGTCACGCATGAGGGAGGGCGAGAGAGAGAGGGAGAGAAAGGTTGCGATTGAATTTAGGAATCCAGCAGTACTTTTGATGAGACAATAAGGGCTGTGATAAAGTGTAAAGCTTTGCCCTCCCCACCAGCCCCGAAGTATAGACATGGTCGTTTTATAAGCATAAATCCTTTAAGATTCAAGTTTTCAAACTTCCTGGAAGTTACTTCCACTCTTCGTGGCCCCCAGACCACAGATTGGGTGCAACACTTTTCCTTGCTTGGGATTATAAAACTCTTTAATATTTTTGACAATAAGATGGTGATATTATTTCTCTCAGGCTTGCAAAACAACTTTTCGAGCCTGTTCTCGAAAAGACAAAGGAAGGACTACAGCTTCCAGAGTGAAGAGGATCAAAGGAACCCTAAACTCTGCTGGCAGCTGGTGAGTGAGCAAGGGCAGGAGAAGTTCTCCCAGGTTCCCTGCCCTTCCAGTGTTAATGCAGAAGGTGGTTGGGCACACCAGGGAGTTACCCCCCTAAAACGACTCAGGCCAAGTATGTTTCAACTGTAATTGACACATAATGCGATATGAATGGCAAAACACCCAGAGGATTATGCATAAAATATATTGGCAGTTCCAGCTTAGATCGTTGGGTGAAATATATTGACAGCTCCAGCTTAGATCGTTGGGTGAAATATATTGACAGTTCCAGCTTAGATCATTGGGTGAAATATATTGGCAGTTCCAGCTTAGATCGTTGGGTGAAATATATTGACAGCTCCAGCTTAGATCGTTGGGTGAAATATATTGACAGTTCCAGCTTAGATCATTGGGTGAAATATATTGACAGCTCCAGCTTAGATCGTTGGGTGAAATATATTGGCAGTTTAGATCATCATTTGGGTAATGATGCCTCCTCTGCTGAGAATCTGAAGATTGTTTATCCTCATGCTCTGCCTTTGACAACTGTCTGCTCGTTCTAGAGTCGAGGAGGTTTACTGACTCCCTTCCTCACGTGTCCCTTTGCCAATTTCTTTCAGAGCCACTATCATCCAGAGCTCCTGCAGTACTTCTATGCAGGTAAAATCCTGTAAACACAGAGCAGCAGGGAAATGGTTCCAGTGAACACATTGCCGGGGGCTGATATTCCCCCTTTAAACTCTGGATACTTCTGCTGCTTCTTGTGATTATGATAGAAAAGGGGATGTTGGGAGAGCAATTGATGGCAAAAAATAATACTGTGGAATTGTATAATTACACCCAAAGTACATTCCAAATAACTTTTATATGTCTCATTTTCTCCCCACACAAATTTGATGAGAGGGTGCATACTTTAAAACATTTAAAGTATATGTAGCTTCAGTGCTTATTTCTCAGCTATTTTCTTCTTAAGGATATCTCTGTCACCAATTTTTATTTATTTTATTTTTTATTTTTTTGCGGTCCGCGGGCCTCTCACTGTTGTGGCCTCTCCCGTTGCGGAGCACAGGCTCCGGACCCACAGGCTCAGCGGCCATGGCTCACGGGCCCAGCCGCTCCGCGGCATGTGGGAACTTCCCGGACCGGGGCACGAACCCGCGTTCCCTGCATTGGCAGGTGGACTCTCAACCACTGCGCCACCAGGGAAGCCCACCAATTTTTATTTTTAATTTTACTTTTAATTTCTAAGGCTTAGGAGAATAACTACTACCTGAAGTGTTTTTTCTTTGTTTTTTTTATTATCTGCTATTGATACTTTGCCATTTGTTATTAACACCTTTTTTTTTTTTTTTTCTTGCGGTACGCGGGCCTCTCACTGTTGTGACCTCTCCTGTTGCGGAGCACAGGCTCCGGATGCGCAGGCTCAGCAGCCATGGCTCAGGGGCACAGCCACTCCGCGGCATGTGGGATCTTCCTGGACCGGGGCACGAACCCGTGTCCCCTGCATCGGCAGGCGGACTCTCAACCACTGCGCCACCAGGGAAGCCCAACAGCTTTTCTCGGCGAGACCTATTTAAAGTTGGCCAAGGTACCAAGACGTTGGTGTGGAGGGGGATCATTAGCTTCTCATCATCTTCAACAGTCAGTGCCTCCAAGATCATTCCAAACAAGAATTAATAAAGAGAAAAAAAATCGATGAACATGTGTTGAAAAACCTCAAGTTAATGATAATGTGTGGAATAATAATAATGAATAACATATATTAAGAATGTTTGTAGTTTACTGGGCACTCTCTAAGCGCTTTGCAAGTATTACTTAATACTCACAGCAAGCTGTGAGAAAGGTACTATTACTACCCTCATTGTGTAGATGAGAAAACTAAGGCACAGGGAAATTGACCAAGATGACCAGTAATTGATGGAGCTGGAATTCAAACCCTGATTTCTGGAGCCTACGTTCAATCATCGTGTGATACTGCCTTGTTATGGAATAATTGACGGATGGTTAAAAATGTAAAAAAATAAAAGAAATTTAAAACACCTGCCACTTCTGCTCTTCTGTTTGACTCAGTTAACTTTCGCTTTTGTATGTACTAAGTACACATTTTTATTTAATTTGTGAGCTAAGTGTATATTTTCATTAATCATGTCTCGGCTCTTATGTCAATTTTGGGGTGATCAATCCTAGTTATAAGTAGGGTCACATTACTCTTATAAAAAGTTTCAAGAAATCTCTCATAGTCCCTCTCACCTTCCCTCCAACCAGATTGCTACCCAAGCTTCTCCCGGAAATCCTGTTACTACCACTGAACTTGGCGTTTGGGTCATACCTGGAACAACTATGTCCAGTATTGAAAATGGAAAACACAAGAAGGTCACACATGCTACAGAGGGATCTTAATGTCAGTCTGAGAACCAGGAGCTCAGTGTTTCTGCCCTAGCTCTCCAGAGACAGGACCATGTAACACAGATGAGGGGCGAGGTGTCTCCTAGAAGAGATGGGATGTGGGAGGTGGCCGAAGGGGCACTTGGAGCCAGACATGAATGGGGTTTCTTTCTTCCTGTTTTGAAGCTTGGGTACTTGACCAGGAGCTCTTGGGAGTGACCCAGGCTCAGGAATGAGCTGGTGAGATGCTTCTGAGCTAACAGCCCTCTTCCTTCCTAGATGTTGGCCTGTTTGAAACTATGTTGCAAGGTTGGTTTGTTCTAGAATCTGATGCAGTTCTAGTAAGTGATCAGTAAGTGGTGTGAGAAATGTCTGCATTCTGCCAGCATTCAAAGAGGTAGGGGTAGAGTGGGGCAGGCAGGTTACATGCCCTAGAGTACCAACATCTGTGCACTGAATGCCACTCAGTTGATTAAAATTGTGGAAGACGCTGTTGAATTATTTGACTTTAAGACGTGTGGTAGACTGTTGCTTTGGTGGCCTCCAATGAATCATGCCTCCTGATACTCATGTCCTTGTGTAAATCTCTCCCCTCAGATCTGGGCTGGCTTTGGGACCTGCTTTAACCATTAGCATGTTCTGGAAGTGCCATGTGCTAGTTCTAGGCTATGCTTTAAGAGCCCAACAGCTTCCTCTTTTGCAGTCTGGGTTAAGCCAGCTGCCATGTAAGAAGCCAGACTACCAGAAATGAAGAAGAATGTCTGAAGTCTCCATTTTGGAAGGAAGACCAAGCTAACCACTCAGAGATGCCACGTGGAGGAGAACTGAGGAACCCAACTATACGGTTCAGCCACTCAGGATGGCTCTTCTCTTGCTCTCTGTACATGCCCTGCTCGTCCAGACCCTGCTTCACTCACATGACTATCCAATCCTCTTAATTATAGGGCTTAATTAGCCCCTGGTAACCAATGAGCCCACCTGATGTCAATTCCGCCTATAAATAGTAGCCTCCTTCTCCCCCGAGTAGCAAGACTGCTGGCATGTCCTGCCTGGAGTCTGCCGCACACGGTGGGGTGTTGCTCCAGGACACTTTGTGTAAGATCCCCCTGTCCAATAAACGTCCCCGCCGCCATCTCCAGGCTCTTTCTTTGGCCTCAAGGCTGGGCAACTACAAGGCTTGCAGGCCTGCGGGGTGCAGCCCAACACCAACCCATGGTGAGGTCTGAGACCCAGACATATGACACAAGTTGGCCGTTCCAGCCAGACCCCAGTCGTTCAAGCTACTCCAGCTGTCATCATGTGGAAAAGAGACCAGCTGTCTCCATCAAGCCCATCCCAAATTGCAGAATCGTAAGTAATCAAGTGAGTGTTATTTTAAGTCACTAACTTTTGGGATAGTTTGTCACTCAGCAATAAGTAACCAAAAAAAAAAAAAATTCCTTGTCACTAGTGTTGTCTTTTGGCCAGTTTTGTTTTGCTCTTAATAAGTCCTCTTTGAGTTTATACTTCTAGAAAGTTATGTCGTCATGGAATGTCAACATGGAGAGCAAGGGCCCATGCCTTGTTTTTCTTTCCGTATCTCGCTGTGTCTATCCCAGCACCCAGCACATAACAGATGATAAGGAAACATTTGCTAAATGACTGAATAGTTCCAAACTAGTGGGAATAGAGTCCAAACATTAGTTTGCCATTCTGGGCTCTCGGCCATGGGCTCACACGCTTCCTTTCCAGCTTTTTCTTCTGTTACTCTCTTTGCTTCAGTGAAGTTTGGCCCATCTCTTCCCTAAACACTGCTGGGTCTCTTAGGTTCCCTGCCTTTGCTCAGTCTGTACTTTCTGCTTCGAATCCCTTCACTTCCACACCCAGGCACACTTGCACGTACACACACGCACATCTCGCGTGTATTTCTTGTCCCTACTCCAAGACCTGGGTCAAATGCCTGATCCCCTCAATCAGGGAAGAACTCACATCTCGGAATGCTCAGAATATTCTAGCAGTCTTCTGCCACTTAACATGTTTTACCTCATTTGGAAGTTTTTTAACCTACAGGTCTTTTCCCCTCTGTTAGACTGAAGCTGCTAAAGGTTGTGCCCCATCTTGTATATTTTTGTATCTCCTATATGACCTCAAAGGTGCTCAGTAGGTGCTTAGTAAATGAATGTTGATTGGGGGGAAAAGCCAGAAAGTCATCTGAAGCTATTGCCCCTTGGGAGGAGCCCGTTTTGACAAGTGAGGGTGATCATTTCTCTCCTTATAACCAATTTACAGGTTACTTTTATGCTTATGTATTTAAAGTTTTTCTTCCCCCATGAGATGCCTTTTAATTTGAATGCCAACCTAAAGACAATGCTTTGACATTTCTTACTTTGAAACACTAGACATAGGACAGTTGAATGAATGAAAGAGAAAGGAAAGTTCAAGTGCTACCATGCTAAGTGGTCAGGGAGGGGTGTGCATAAAACTTGGTCCCTGCTTTCAGGTCGCTCATGAAATCGGTCTTTTTAAAGGGAAAGGAGAAGGGAGAGAAAAAGACACAGAAGGAAGTTGAGGACCTAACAAGTGTGATCAGTACTGGTCATCAGTGTGAACAGAATCCTGGGGAGTAATTGAGGGAATGCCTTACATGTTATAAGAACACTGGAGTGTGGTTTGTAAAGAGGAATGGGCAGCTGAGTAGGGGAGCCAGCAGGTAGTGTTGGTAAATAAGGCAGACACATATTTCTGCTCTTCTATATTTTCCAAGTTTTCTGCAATAAGCATGTATTACTTTTACAATTGTAAAACACATGCCAAAATGCTCTTTTAAAATTAAAGGTCAAAATTAAATGCTTATTGGTGTGTAAAGTGATATATTTTGGAAAGCTTGGGATGGTTATTGTTCACTCTCAAGTAGTATGTGTTTGCCTTTGTCCTTTTGTGGCATTTTTTTTCTTTATTTTTTGGCTGCATCGGGTCTTAGTTGCTGCACACGGGATCTTTGGTTGCGGCGTGCAGCCTCTTCATTGTGGTGCTCAGGCTTCTCTCTAGTTGTGGCATGCGGGTTTTCTCTCTCTAGTTGTGGTGCAGGGGCTCCAGAGCGCATGGGCTCTGTAGTTTGAGGCATGCGGGCTCTAGTTGAGGTGCGCGAGCTCAGTAGTTGTGGAGCAGGGACTTAGTTGCCCCGCGGCATGTGAGATCTTTGTTCTCCGACCAGGGATCAAACCTGCATCCCCTGTATTAGAAGGCAGATTCTTTTACTGCTGGACCACCAGGGAAGTCCCCTTTCATGGCATTTTTGTTTTAACTTGTTGATGACATAACTTGTTGACAAGTGAAAGGGCTTATGGGTAATTATCAGGGTATTGATGATACTGAATTTACATTCTTCCAGTCTGACCATAGGAGAATAAGTCTCTTGTTTCTATATTTATTTATGTGTTAAATGTTCTTAGAAAATCCTTGGGTTCTAGATAAACCCAATACATACCAATTTACTGAGGAGAGATGGCTTGATATTCAAAGGCCCCTGTTATTTACCAAGTTAAGCACAGACTTCCAAGCCTGACATATAAGGCTCTTCAGAGACAGCAACCTCTAATTTCCCTTGGCTCTTCTTAAACTCCTACTTCCTGAATACTTCACCCTCCATGTCCTTGTTTCCACCCACCATTCCCTGGGCTGATTCCAAATGCCCTTCTTCTTCCGAGGGAGAACAAGGCAGTTGGGAGGATGGGGCCTGGAATTAGCCACCCTCCTGCCCCCCCTCCCCGTGTGAATCTGGCTCTGCCACTTACCCATGTGACTCTGGGTAAGCCAGGGCAACAAGCCTCAGTTTGCTGATCTCTGAAATGGACACAATAACCCAACTCAAAGTGTTGCTGTGCTACAAATATTCAATTAAATAACACTGAGCACTTCACACAGTGCTTGTGTAACAGGGAAGAACAAAATCTGACTCCATGCTGGATCTGTTTCTTTTACATTAAACCTTTGCTCTCTGTTACTTTTTGTTACTATAATCACTAAAATGATGTTGTCTATAGCTGTTGGCATAAATAATGTCATGACTAGGGGAACCCTGCCCGTCTTCCTGAATGTTAAACTAAAGTGCCTTTGTTCAGCTCACAGGGAGACTTTCTGACAGTGCCCACCTGTGAATGGCTGCAGAAAAGAAGAAATTAACACATCCCCTCCCTGATGCTGGCCAAGCCAAGAGATATTTTGCAAGACTAATGGCCTTTTCACTTCATTTCCTCACCTCCTCCCCCTCTCTGTTCTGTAAAGGAAACTGGCATCCATACCTCGATAAGATGGTACTCTAGGATATTAGTCTGCCATCTTCTCAGATGCCTAGCTTTCCGAATAGAGTCGCTATTCCTGGCCTCAGCACCTCGTCTTCCGGTTTATTGGCCTGTCGTGCAGCAAGGAGAACGAGCTTGGACTCGGTAACAAATCTGGCTTATAGAAGGTGCTCTGGAAACTCTAGTTAATTTTGCTCCTCACCTGCAACCAGCTCTCCAGATACTTACTGTTCCTTCTCTTTCTGAAGGCACCCAGGTCTTCGGCAAGGCCCACTCTGGCCTGCAGTATGGGGGTGTGAGTCTCATCCCAATTCTCCCCAATGGATGACTGGAGCCCCAGGGGTAGCTGTGCATCCTGCTGCTCACGAGGCCCCCAAGACTGTAGCTTTGAGCCTGGCCCACCAGCCATATTCAGTGAAGATGGTTGAGCTTATTGAATTGCAAATGCTGGTGCCTCAACCAAGCCTGAATCTGTCACCTTGTAGGTGTTGATATGGCTTAATGCATCTTAATAAGAAAGAATCGTAACTGAATAAGAATAGCAAGTTGTTCTTTTCCACTGGGCTCTTGCTGGGGTGCTGTGACTGCTCAGAGCAGGAGGGGGGCCTTTTCTTGTGTCTTTTCTTCCTCCAGAGATAGCTTCAAGGGCTCTCTTCATTCCGTCCTAACAGCTCTGTTAATCATTCTGGGTTGTATCTTGGGAGTGATCGCTTGTTAATAATTAACGCCTTACCTTCTGTTTCCAAATGTGACTGCTGTAATCATGTTCCTTTCAAGCTAATGAGTTTCCTGCAGCACTTTGCAAATGTTAACCAGGAAATGGCCCCAATGTCTCCCTGCAAGAAGAAGTGTTTTTCAGAAATGTAGATCAGAGAGTTAAAATGTCATTTCTTAACCCATGCTACTAGAGGCACCGGCCTCTGCCAGAGCAAAAATGTGACCAGAAGTCCAAAGCTTTCCACGTGCTTATATTGACTGCATCAGCAGATATAGCCTCCCTGGAGAAAGAGAGAAACTTGATTCCCAAATGTGACATCATGTGCACTGGAAGGACACAGGACTTGACAACAGAAGACCTGCACCCTGACTTTGTCACCTACTGGCTTATTGCCTTCAGCAAGTCACATAATCTCTCAGAGCCTCCGTTCCTTCATCTGTGAAGTGGGAGGAAAACTCACCACACAAGATATTCTGATGATCAAATGAGATAGTCTGTGTAAACTGTAAAATGTTACCCCAAGATGAGGTGTTATTTACACGGTAGCCACTCATTATTGTAGCCTATTTATACAAGGAAAAGCGGTGGAAAGAATGAAATACAATATTAACACAGGTTTCTGTTTAAAAATAACAAACAATCGGGACTTCCGTGGTGGTCCAGTGGTTAAGAATCCGCCTTCCAATACAGGGGAAGCAGGTTCGATCTCTGGTCGGGGAACTAAGATCCCACATGCCATGGGGCAACTAAGCCCGCGTGCTGCAACTACTGAGCCCACGTGTTCTGGAGCCCGCGAGCCACAACTAGAGAGCCTGTGTGCTGCAACTAGAGAGCCTGTGAGCTCTGGAGCCCACACACGACAACTAGAGAGACGCCCACGAGCTGCAACTAAGACCTGACGCAGCCCCCCCCCAAAAAAATCCATATATAAAAATCTTAAAAATATAAAAACAGTAAAATTAGGTACACTACATGGCTTTACATCAACATGCTTTGCCAGGTAACAAGTACCCCTGTTACTCTGTGAAATAGCATTCCATTTACAAGTTCAACACGGATCTATTTTGTACAATTTAGTTACACCCAAACCTTTTCTATATGATAGGAAGAGTAATGTTCAGAAATCATGGCGATTTTCTTTTGGATCACTCGAATATTGGGATCAAATTTAACTCGAAACATTTATGACTCTGTTAAGGAAAAATAAAAGTTTCAATCTGTTTAGATTTAAAGCTGCTAGAGTGACAGTTTATTTATTAGACCGTTATAAGCCTGAGAAAAACGAACCCAGGAGTTGGGGATTTTCTGACCAGCAATAAAATCCATACCATGTGCAGAACGCTGGGTTAAATTAATTCACTAGTGAGCTCATCTTACAACCTTAGCAAACGAATTCAATTCCCTAAACAAAAATTTTATGACATAAGGGAGCAAATCTAATTTCCTGTATTAAACATAGTTTACTTGTTTAGATGGTTAACCTATTTTATTTATGTGTTGCTTCTTATTAGCTACCAGTAAACAAAGAAAGGATATTATCTTGATAATGGAATACACACAGTTAAGTCTGTTTTCAGGCGTACCTCATTTTATTGTGCTTCGTTTTATTGCCTTTCCCAGATATTGCATTTTTTACAAATTGAAGGTTTGTGGCAACCCTGCGTTGAGCAAGCCCACGAGTGCCATTTTTCCAATAGCATTTGCTCACTGCATGTCTCTGTGTCACATCTCTGTGTCACATTAATTCTCTCAATATTTTAAACTTTTTCATGTTTATATTTGTTATGGTGATCTGTGATCAGTGATCTATGTTGTTACTATTTAACTGATTTGGAGGGGTCACAAACAACCCCATCCATATAAGATGACGAACTTAATAAATGTTGTGTGTGTTCTGACTGCTCTACCATCCGGCTGTTCCCTTATCTCTCCTCTTCTCATTGGGCCTCCCTATTCTCTGAGATACAACAATATTGAAATTAGGCCAATTAATAATCATACAGTGGCCTCTCAGTGTTCAAGTGAAAGGAAGAGTCACGTATCTCTCACTTTAAATCAAAAGCTAGAAATGACTAGGCTTAGTGAGAAGGCACATTGAGAGCACAGAGAAGCCGAAAGTTAGGCCTCTCAGGCCAGTTAGCCACACTGTGAATGCAAAGAAAAAGTTCTTGAAGGAAGTGAAGAGAGCTACTCCAGTGAACACATGAATAATAAGAAAGTGAAACAGCCTGTCGCTGATGTGGAGAAAGTTTTCGTGGTCTCAACAGAAGATCAAACCAGTCCCAACATTCCTTTAATCCAAGGCCTAATCCAGAGCAAGGCCCTAACTTTCTGCAATTCTGTGAAGGCTGAGGGAGGCGAGGAAGCAGCAGAAGAAAAGTTTGAAGCTAGCAGAGGTTTGCTCATGGAGTTTAAGGAAAGAAGCTGTCTCCATAATTTCGAAGTGCAAGGTGAAGCAGCAAGTGCTGACGTAGAAGCTGCAGCAAGTTATCCAGAAGATCTAGGTAAGATAACCAGGGTGGGTGGCTATACTAAACAACAGGTTTTCAATGTAGATGAAACAGCCCTCCCTATATTGGAAGAAGATGCCATCTAGGACTTCATAGCTAAAGAGATGCCTGGCCTCAAAGTTTCAGATGACAGGCTGACCCTTTTGTTAGGGGCTAATGGCAGCCAGTGACTTTAAGTTGAAGCCAATGCTTATTTATCATTCTGAAAATCCTAAGGCTCTTAAGAATTATGCGAAATTTCCTCTACCTGTGCTCTATAAATGGAAGAACAAAGCCTGGATGGTAGCACATCTGTTTACAACATGGTGTACTGGATATTTTAAGCTGACTGTTGAGACCTATTGCTCAGAAAATAAAGATTCCTTTCAAAGTTTTACTGCTCATGGACAATGCAACTGGTCACCCAAGAGCTCTGATGCTCCATGTACAATGAAATTAATGTTGTTTTCATGCCTGGTAACAAAACACCCATTCTGCAGCCCGTGGATCAAGGAGTGATTTTGACTTTCAAGTCTTATTCTTTAAGAAACACATTTCAGGGGCTTCCCTGGTGGCGCAGTGGTTGAGAGTCCTCCTGCCGATGCAGGGGACACGGGTTCATGCCCCGGTCTGGGGGGATCCCACATGCAGCGGAGCGGCTGGGCCCGTGAGCCATGGCCGCTGAGCCTGTGCATCCAGAGCCTGTGCTCCGCAACGGGAGGGGCCACAACAGTGAGAGGCCCGCGTACCGCAAAAAAAAAAAAAAAAAAAAAAAAAAAAGAAACACATTTCATAAGGCTATAGCTACCACAGGTAGTGATTCCTCTGATGGATCAGGGCAGAGTGAATTGAAAACTTTCTGGAAAGGATTCACCATTCTAGATGCCACTAAGAACATTAATAAGAGTTTGGAAGAAATTGATTCCAACCCTCACAGATGACTTCGAGGGTTTTAAGACTTCAGTGGAGGAAGTAACTGCAGATGTGGTAGAAACAGCAAGAGAGCTAGAATTAGAAGTGGAGCCTGAAGATGTGACTGAATGGCTGCCATCTTATGATAAAACTTTAGTGGAGGTGGAGTTGCTTCTTCTGGATGAGCAAATAGAGAGGTTTCTTGAGATGGAAGCTACTCCTGGTGAAGATGCTGTGAAGATTGTCGAAATGGCAACAAAGGATTTAGAATATTCCATGAACTTAGTTGATAAAGCAGTGGCAAAGGTTGAGAGGATTGACTCTAATTTTAAAGACGTTCCACTGTGGGTAAAATGCTTTTAAGCAGCATTGCATGCTAAGAGAAATAGTTCATGGCAGGAAGAGTCAGTCGGTGTGGCAAACTCAATACGTCTTATTTTAAGGAATTGCCACAGCTTCCCCAACCTTTAGCAACCACCACCTCCATCAGTCAGCTGTCATCAACGTCAAGGCCAGACTTTCCACCAGCAAAAAGGTTATGACCCACTGAAGGTTCAGGTGATGGTTAGCATTTTTCAGCAGGAACGTATTTTAAAATTAAGGTATGTGCGTTGCTTTTTCTGACACAATGCTATTACACACTTAATAGACTACAGTATAGTGGAAACATTCATAGGTACTGGGAAACCAGAAAATTCATGTGACTCACTTTATTGCAATAGTTGCTTTATTGCAATGGTCTGGACCTGCAATAACTCTGAGGTATGTCTATAAACTTAAAAGACCTTTGCCCTACTTGGTTTATTTCTGGACCTAACTATTGATTAACCTCCTCTCTCTACCTTTCCCAAGAAAAGTAATGGCTGGCCTCGCATTTTGGATTTCACAAGGCTTTTTATTAAATATGATTTAAACTTACATGTCAATAAATGAAGTCTGCCTGAGAAATCAAAGCCTGTAACTTCTGGTTTCCCCAACATTAAGGTAAGGCTGTCCCCAGCTGGCTCCTGGGAAGGCACTTCTCAGACTGTAGCATGGGGAGGTGTCAGAAGGGGGGACGTGGGGTTATACCTTTTCTAAGGGGGCATCCAAATCTTACCCTTCACGCTTCTAGGTGTTTCTAGAGCTGGAGCCCGTGGTGTGGCAAATGACCCACAGTCCACGGCAGGGGACTGAACTTTGGGGCTTTTTTCATTTATAACGTTCTTTAATAAGAGCAGTGAATGGTGATCTCTCAAACAATTAAAGGCACCCGGCAATTTTTTCCCGTGCGTGGGCGTGAAACAACCATTCAAAATAAAAAAACAAACTGGCATCCCCCTTTGCCTCTTCTTTGGTTCATCCCTCCAGTCTCCTCTTTCTGGCCCTCCCCTGGCTCCCCTGGGCTGAATAAAGGCAGTTTCTGTGCTATGTGATGTCCTTGCATGAAGGGGTGGTGGACAAGACAACATAGGGGGCTCACCGGAAGTGGGGGTCTGACTAGGATGGGATTTGCCTGCTGGGTCTGTTGGGTGGAAGGTAGAAATCGTTTCTGGCCTCAAAACTCAACTCCTCCCTCCCCACTACGAACAGAGCTGCCCTCGGGGGCCCATCAGGCACTTTTCCTTGTTCTTTTGAGCACAGCCCTTCCGCTTGAGGTCAGCTCAGTGAGTGAATGCTTAGTATTCAGTTTAGGCTTCGCACTCTTCTGCTGGGTTATTCATTGTAGCCCTGCCTGTTATGGCAGGTTTGAAGGTTGCCTGAAGAACTCCGAGTTCCTCACGCTGCCCTGGCCTTTCTAGGACTACTTAACAGCACAAGCTGAACTAACCACACAGAATCTGCAAAGAAGGCAAGCACAGTCAATTAGGATCGCTGTACACCTCCTCCTGCCATCAGACTGTCATTTCTTGCCAAATTTAAACCTATTTCTTTGGTATTAATTCCAAAAATCGGTGGGGCATGAATATGTGTGTGTGTGTGTGTGTGTGTGTGTACAAGGTATGTTTGGGTAACTGCAGAGAGAAGAACTCTTCCAAGCATACTCCACTTATTAAGGAACCTGTATCACAAAGAGTGCTAGAAAACTCAGTGCAGCTGCTTTAAAAACACCTCCATCCCACCGCAACAAATAGCCCAGTCTAGCCGGGCTCCCATTTTGTCTTCTCAATTTTTTCTTCTGAGGCACTTAGGATTTGACAACCTACTTTTGGGCTCTAGGGATAAATCCCTTCTCTGATCCATTCATTACATTCAGGGCCCTTAGAGACCATCCAGGACCTTGGCGCCCACTTGATCTCTTGAAGAAGGCCTTCTATATTAAGAACTGCTTCTCTTTCCCTGGGACCCCATTTGGAAGTGCTGCCTGTAGGATTCTGCCTACGTGGTGCTGACATGAGCTAATGTATTCACTTCAGCTGCATGGAATGTTCCTGGGAAGAGAGGTGCTCTGAGTGGATGATGGCTAACAATGTTGTCAGCTGAGGCAGCCTAGCTGGATGGGGATGGAGGCGTGAGGCCCTCCTCATTTCTCTGTATGGCCCCGTGACACCCCTTCTCACTTCGTCTTCTGAAAGTCATCGCCAGGGGCCCTCAGCCCTGGGTGTAATTACCCTCTTGCAGCCCCTTGGCCTGCTATCTCAGACCATGGATCCAGGTGGAGAACTTCTAGCGTGGGACCCCTGCCCAGAGGTGGGTGGCAGCAGCCCCAGGTGAACCTACACTTCTTAGTCTGGCCTTGACTTTTCTCTACTACAATCGATAATCAATAATTCCATATCCTATTTCATAAGGGCCCTGTTCCCTCTGACCTCCAAGGAGACAGAGCTGTTGGATTATGACACATGAACAGTGATTGTGCAGTAGTATCCTCCTCAGGGATGTTTGCATAGTGTCCTGGGCTTCTAGTTTACACAGTCCAGTATGGTAGCCACCAGCCACGAGTGACTACTGATGACTTTAAATATGGCTGGTCTGAATTAAGATGTGTTGTGAGTGTAAAAAAATGAACTCGTAGTGCTCCATTGTGTGGTTGTATTATGATTTATTTAACCCCTCTCCTATTGAGCATCGAAGATTTCCCCATTTTTGTTATTAGGAGCTGTATTGCGATAAACATCCTTATCATTTCATCCATGTAGAAGGATATATTCTTGATGATACGTGAAAGTTGAATTGTTGAGTGAAAGCACCTGTGCATTCAAAATGTTGACAGATATCGCCAAGTTGTTCTTTGTAGAGGCTGCACTAATTTTCACCCCCATGTGCAACGAATAGGAAACGGCCTGGCTTTGCCAACTTGGTAAATTATCAAACTTTTGGGTTTTTTTGGTGGGCTGTGCGGCTTGCAGGATCTTAGTTCCCTGACCACGGACTGAATCTGGGCCATAACAGTGAAAGTGCTGAGTCCTAACCACTGGACCACCAGGGAATTTCCTTATCAGACTCTTTGATCTCTGCCAATCTGGTAGTAAAAAATAGCATCTCACTGCAATTTTATGTTGCGTTTCTTTTATCGGTTGTGAGATTGAGTATGTTTCTGATGGTTTATGAATATGTCAAAGTAAAGTGGTCAGCTAGTAAAGGCTGTATCTTTGGGCGGGCAAGCTTGTCGTGATCTCTCCTGTTACCCTGAGCGGGCAGCTCTTTATCTACATAAAAGGTCCAGGGAAGAAGTTCTTGTGGTCTGGGCAGCCCCCCGTTAGATCTTCAGAGATGAAATGAGACCACCTGAGACAAAGGGGACACGTGTTTGCCAGTCTGATCTTCGTCACTGGCCTGGGAAGAAGAGTCTTCTTGGTGAGCAATCCCGATGGCCCTCACTGTGTCTGGGCAGATTGAAGGAGAGAGTGTAGGAGAGTTCCCTCCCTAGGAATGGGAGCTGGAGTCATCCCCAATTTATCACCCCACAAAGGAGAAGTCTGGCACTACGAATAAGAGGCATTATATCTTTGTAATTTCTCCAGGTTCTCAGTAGGGATTAGCTGTGAACATGGAGGAAGGCGTGAACCTGTCTTCTGAGCAGTGAGCAGAGGGATGTGGATGTCTGCAGGGTCAGATGGGAGAGGAGGACAGGCTGGGACCCAGGAGCCTGACGCATGGGAGGGTGGAGGGTGCAGGACACCAGTGTGTGTGTGTGTGTGTGTGTGTGTGTATGTGTGTGTGCATGTGAAGGGGTGAGGGGACCACAAAGGCCGTGCTGCCTTCACAACCCCAGTCCCTCAAGCTTCCTGAACATCTCAAGACCCCAGAATGCACGCAGAGTGAGGGGGGGAACCTCTGGTGCCTCAGCCAGCGGGTAGCAACCACCTTCCCGGTGGTTTTCTCAGAGGGAGAAAACCAAAGCTGCTCAGTGGCCAGAGGAGGGCGACAACGCCCTGCCTTTCACCTTCTAAGAGGCATTCTTCAGGTGGTGGTGACTGCGGGACGATGATTTAGGATTTCCAGGGCACACTCGGAATTCTCGCGGGGGAGAAAGGATATGTTCTTCTGCTGCAGGTGAAGTGGGGAGGGGAAAGTATCATTCTTCACCGCAAAGGCAGGAAATTTCTTTCATTTCTGTCTCCAGCGCTTCAATAGGAATTTGTTGAAGTCTTTCATGTGCTTAGTTGGCAACTGCCTAAGGGTCACCTTAGGCAGTTATGTGGAAACTGCAGGTGCACGTCTGGGCTTTTGAGATGTCCCTGCCCTGCGGCTCCCCTTGGCCTGGGTTGCCCCAAGGGAAGCACCTCTCCCTGTTTCCCGCGGCTGGCTAACTCCCCCTCACTCCGTGCCAACTCCTTTTCCATATGTTTTTTGTTTTGTTTTGCTTTTTTTTTTTTTTTGGTGGTCATATTCATATAACATAAAACTCACCATTTAAATCACTTTAAGTGTGCAATTCAGTGGCATTTAGTATAGTCACAATGTTATACAATCATCACCACTATACAGTTCCAGAACTTTTTCATTACCGCAAAGGAAAATGCTATACCCTTTAAACAGTCACTCCTATTTCTTATCCCCTCCCCCCTCCAACCCAATCCTTGGCAACCACCAATCTACTTTCTGGATATTTCTTATGTGTAAATGGAATTGTATTGATACAATATATGGTCCTTTGTTTCTGGCTTCCTTTGCTTAGTGTAGTGTTTTTAAGGTTCATCCATGTTTAGTGCTGTTATGACTTTGTGAAATGAACATTTGTTAAGAGGAGCACAGGGTGCTGGTGAGTCCCCTAGTTCAACAGACCAGAAGAGAAATTGAAATAGAGACGTTCATCACCCACAGGTCTTGGCGGAAGTGCATGGCATACCTCAAGGGGCCATGTGGGAGGGTCAAGGCAGGGGCAGATAGAGAGAGACAAGACCCGGGGCACATGCCTTTATTAGGCTCCATGGATGGAGTGTTTTTTTTGTTTTGTTTTGTTTTTGTTTTGCCATAGAAGGGTTTTATTATTCCATGTCATCTTTCCTGAATTCTTTTTTTTTTAAATTTTATTTTAATTGAAGTATAGTTGATGTACAATATTATATTAGTTTCAGGTGTAGAACACAGTGATTCAATATTTTTAGAGATTATACTGCATTTAAAGTTATTATAAAATATTGGCCATAGTCCTTGTGTTGTACAAGATATCCTTATTTATTTTATAAATGCAGTTCGTACCTCTTAATACCCTACCACTATCTTGCCCTTCCCCGCTCCTCTCTCCCCACTGGTAACCACTAGTTTGTTCTTTATATCTGTGAGTCTGTTTCTGTTTTGTTGTGTTCATTCATCTGTTTCATTTTTCAGATTCTACATATAAGTGATAATATATGGTGTTTACCTTTCTCTGTCTGACTTATTTGACTAAGTATAATACCCTCTAGATCCATCTACGTTGTTACAAATGGCAGAATTTCATTATTTTTTATGGCTGAGTAATATCCATTGTATATATCTACACCACATCACATCTTCTTTATTCATTCATCTGTTGATGGACACTTAGGTGCTTCTGTATCTTGGGTATTGTAAATAATGCTGCTATGAACATTGGGGTTCAAGTATCTTTTAGAATTAATGTTTTAATTCCCTTCAGATATATACATGGGTGGAGTGTTTTGGGGTGCCTTGCTTAGGGCCAGATTGGTCAATTCATAACAAAAGAGTAGGGTTTTGGTAAGCTCCGCAGGGGGTCTTCTCTCCTAAGGGATGCCTAAGGAGCACAAGTGTTGGGCAGTGGGGAGGCTGTTGATCACAAGGGCTGTTGGGGAAACATATCAGGAACTTACATATGCTTGTAACTCTGTGGATGCCATCTAGGGCATGTGCTTGCATGAGGGGATAGTGTCAGTTTAAGGTCCCTATAAGCAACTTGGCCAAACAAAATGGATGCCGAGGCAGCAATACTCAGGAGTAGCTTAGCTAAACTCTTGACAAGCCTGCATCAGTACTTCATTGCTTTTCATGGCCGGATAATATTCCATTGTGTGGACATACCACAGTTGGTGTATCATTCATCTGCTGATGAATTTTTAGGTTGTTTTCACCTTTTGGCCATTGTGAATAATGCTGCTATGGACATTGGTGTATAAGTATCTGAGTCCCTGCTTTCAGTTCTTTGGGGTATATACCTAGGGGTGGAATTGCTGAGTCATATGGTAATTCTATGTTTAACTTTTTGAGGAACACCCAACTGTTTTCCACGGTGGCTGCAACATTTTGCAGTCCCACCAACAATGTATGAGAGTTCCAACTTTGCCACATCTTCACCAACATTTTATTTCATGTTATTATTGTTGTTATTGTTATTATATCCTTCCTAGCGGGTATGAAGTGATATGTTATTGTGGTTTTCATTTACATTTCTCTAATAACTAATGATGTTAAGCATCTTTTCATGTGTATGTTGGCCACTTGTATATCTTCTTTAGAGAGTTGTCTATTCAAATCCTTTGCCCACTTAAAAAAAATCGGATTTTTTTGTTTTTGTGGTTGAATTTTAAAAGTTCTTTATATATTCTAGATACTAGAACCTTATCAGGTATTTGCTTTGCAAATGTTTCTCCTAGTCTGTGGGTTGTCTTCACTTTCTTGATAGTGTCCTCTGATGCACAAAAGTTTTTAATTTTGATGACATTTAATTAATTAATTTATTTAGTTGCTTGTGCTTTTGGTGTCATATCTAAGAAACCATTGCTAGATTAAAGGTAACAAAATTAACTCCTATGTTTTCTTTTGAGAGTTTAATAATTTTATTTCTTATATTCAGGGCTTTGACCCCTTTTGAGTTAATTTTTTAATTTGGTATGAGGTAAGGGTCCAAGGGTCAACTTTATTCTTTTGCATGTGGCTATCCAGTTGTCCCAGCACCATTTGGTGAAGACACTATTTTTTCCCCATTGAAAGGTTTGGCGCCCTTGTTGAAAATCAGTTGATCATAGATGTATGGTTTCTAGACTCTCATTTCTATTTCATTCCCTTGTTTTTAAGCCCCCTGGACTATTTGAGAATAAGGTGCTTCCCTTCTATTTTCCTATTCCTTGTCACTCTTCTTAGTTACTATCTTTGATGCTCTCTTTTCATTTGCCATGTGCTCCCCTCCAAACCTTTGCCTAAGATACTGTGATGTCTGTGTCCATGTAGACAATTCTGTTTATGACCTGATCTCTCAGGTCTGAAGCCTCTTCTAGTCTAGTATTTTTCCCTTACCCTACCGTATCTGCCCACTTCCACTGATATTCTGTTGACCTTGTTGTCACCAGTAGCTCCACTCTCCCTAATCATAGTTTCAGAAATCCCAGGTTTCAACCACCAAGTCATACATCATTAGGGGATTGCAAATTAAAACAATGAGATACCAATACACACTTACGAGAATGGCTAAAAGCCAACACACTGACAACACCAAATGCTGGTAAGGATGTGGAGCAACAGGAACTCTCATTTATTGCTGATGGGAATGCAAAATGCTACCGCCACTTTGGAAGTATCCATCTTGCAACCGTAATAAGGCTGAGCACAAGACCAAACTCCCCAAAGCGAACAGAATTTTTAAAATCCCATCTTTGAAGATATTGAAGGGTAAGATTAACTCTGAAATTGCCCCCTTTCTCGTAAGAAAATAAATCTCTCATTGTTGTTACTTTTAATTGATCTTCATTTACCCTCAGTTGAAAACATCCTAATCCATGTATGAGTCTAATTAGCCCATTTTATACATAAGTAAACTGAGGTTAGGAGAGATTCATTGCTTTTAGGTAGATAAACTGCTTGTCCAAGATCACACAGCAATGGAAAATGAATAAACTATCCCTTGCATGAGCCATATTTTGATTCTCCACAATTATCTAAATTGTGTTTTACAAATCTTGACATTGATACAAATATTAGATTTATGTTTCAGATGGGTAAACAATGATTCTGGAATGAAATAATTTGCCAGCAAGAGTTCTTATTTTCTGTTTTGAATTTCAGAAAAAACAAAAGAAATGTGTGTCATTTGAACTGAACATAATTAAACTGTCTTTCTTGAGACCTTGTATCAATCTGATTAGCAAGCAAATTTTTTTTTATTTTTTTATTTGTGGTGCACGGGCCTCTCACTGTTGCGACCTCTCCCGTCGCGGAGCAGAGGCTCCGGACGCGCAGGCTCAGCGGCCATGGCTCAGGGGCTCAGCCGCTCAGCGGCACGCGGAACCCTCCCAGCCCGGGGCACAAACCCCTGTCCCCTGCAGCGGCAGGCAGACTCTCAACCACTGTGCCACCAGGGAAGCCCGCAAGCAAATTGTTTTTGCTTCTAGTTACCTGGGTTGTAAATATTCTATCTTCTAACTCCTTTTTCCAGAAGGGATTGATGACATAAATAACACAGTACTTTCTGGTCCAAATGATTTGTTTCATAGTTTTTTTTTTTTTTTTAATAATGAAAAGCTTATCCTATTTTAAAGAGACCCATGCAACTGATTTTATATTTCTCTTTCTAAAATAGGGACTTAAATACGCTAACTATACGCATAGACCTCACGTAAGCAATTCCTGTTAACAGCCCTCCACCAGGCAAAGGGTAAAATCTCATATTGCGGAGGTGTAGCTGAGATGCAGCCTGGAGGGAAGAATCATGATTTCCTAGCCCAGTCACCCCAGCTCACAGGTTTGACTTACAAAAGTGAGATTCCGTTAAACTGAGGACCAAGGGGGTGGAGAGAACTTCAAAGCCAAGTCCAGGCCCAGTTCTAGACCATAACATTAAAACAAGCCAAGAACTCTGGTTTTGAGTTACTAGCATGTGGGACTGACTAGAAATAGACTGGAATTCTATTAAATTTTTAAGGAAGCTTTATTGTCAAAGAAATTCCAGAGCTGGCAGACAATCACTAGGTCAATTCTTAAGTTGCTCACAAAGAAAGGGCTGCCAAACCTGTAGGATCCTCAGAAAGGACATTCTTTCCAATGGCCACCTGAGAAGTGACTGTGGAAGACAAGCTTCCCCTTCAGGGAGCAGAACTCTGGGCAGCCACTGGACTGCCACCAGGATAGGGAGTCCTCGCTATTTCTATTCTAGTGACCCCGGTGTGTGGTTTACCTTTCTTTTTCCAAGTGGGAGTTCGTATTGCAGTTATCCTTTTCTCTTCATAGCTGGATTTTGGGCTTGATGGGATAGACTGCTTCTTCTTTAGCCTTTGGTCACTGATTTGCTCCATCAAGGCCTGTTAGGGGATTGGTCATATCTCAGCGATCCTGTTTGGAGGTGGATGAAGCAACTAGCTCAGCCTTTAGATACTCTCTCGGGGAGGGACTGAGCATACAGCATATGGCCTGAGGTTTTGGAAAGTGTACTTACAAGAGGAAGGACATAAATGGAAGTCAGGTAGCCAAGGGCTGAACTATATTAGATATTTTCTGGTTGTCTCTCTCTCCTCCATTGCCGTCTTTTCACCTGGAAATTCCTTATGGCAACAGTGAAAGTGGGTACCCATCTGATAATAGTTCTTTGAGAAGTTGACCTCTCTCCTGTCATTTGTATGACCTTGGAAGTTACGACTGTTAAGCTACATAAAGTCAGAGAGATCTGCAGAATCCAATCGAATGTCATTTTGATGGATTCAAATGGATTCATGGATTGTAGGGAGACTATGAAAAGAATTCACAGGAGAAATAAGTAAATAGATAGTGAAATCCCATCAAGTGGCTGCCAGTGATTTAGGTACACAATCATTTAGATTTAATGAGGTAAGGTGTAATGAATTCAAGCAACTTAATCAGTAGGATCACCCTGTCAAACGGTGGTTAAGGTTAATCCGTTAGAACCACTTTACTAATAAATGCATATTGCAAGTAAAAATGTCCCTTTAGCTATGTGCCTAACGTTAAGAAAACTGATTCAGTCCTTTTCTATGAGTTGAGTTCATTTGAGCCAGACAAGTGCTGTCATAGTGAATTAATTTGTTACCAAGATTGTTGGGAAAAATCAACTTCCTACGACAAGTGCAGCTTATAACTCCAAGTGAACAAACACCATTTTCTACAATAAACATCCTTTCAAATGTAGTTACACAAAACAAACATATTAGTCTTAAGATTATAAGTCAAAATCCTTGGAACTGTAAGAATAAAACTTTTAATACTACAGCAAAACTCTTTGTACTTTTTAGCAAACTAGACAGGATTTCAACTGTGATGACAAGATACAGAATGTGCATAGAATTAGCTTATGTTATCTGTTCACAGGTGTGTAAATATTCACTACTATTTCCTTTTCTACCTAATAAGATTTAATGGCTACCCCAGGACTTATGTTTGCAGAGCACCTGTATCAACAATCTCTCATTTTCTCAGGAATCTTCTTTAACAATGGCTGAGTCTTAGAGATTCTGCCTCCTCCTCCATTTTCCAGCCAAAGCTGAATGAAAAAATGTGTAGGATATGATCTCTGTTTCCATAATTCCGTTCAGAAGGCATGGACTTGGATTCACACTGGCCTAGTGACTGTGGAAGATGTTTCTGTGTCTCCTCACCCTGGAGAACCACAGTTTCTGTTCTCACATCCTGCCAGAATCTCTGGTCAATTTGAGAAATGGTCAGCTGAAAGGTAACCTCAAAACTTGCTTGGAAATCCACTAAATTGATTAGAACAACTTAATTGTTCCCTTAGTGTTGTTATGAATTGAATTGCATCCTCCAAGAAAGATAAATTGAAGTCCTAATTTCCAGTATCTCAGAATGTGATCTTATTAGGAAATAGGGTCTTTGCAGATTTATCCAAGTTAAGATAAGGTCGTTAGGGTGGGCCCTAATCCAGTGAGTGGTATCCTTATAAAAAGGGGAAATTTGGACACAGACACACACAGAGGGAAGACGATGTGAAGAAACACAGTGAGAATGCCGTGTAAAGGCAGACCGTAGAAGCTGCAAGCTGAAGGACTCTAAGGATTGCTAGCTGCCACCAGAGCCTGGGAGAGGTAAGGAAGGATTCTACCCCGAGTCTCAGAGGGAGGAGAGCCCTGCTGCCACCTTGATTTCAGACTTCCAGCCTCCAGAACTATGAGAGAATACATTTCAATTGTTTTAAGGCATCCAATTTGTGGGACTTTGTTATGGCAGTTCTAGTGGGTCTTTAAACCTGGGGATGACTTAGAATTGAGAACAGAGATTATGAGGCAAAACAAACCCATGGTATCACTATTGTGTGAAATCTGGGAATCATATGTGTGTACTGGTATTTGTCTTAGCCTGCATCACCCCTAGGAAGCAGAGCTGCTATGATGATGGCGTTTGGGCAGGTAATTTGTTTTGATAAGGAATCCCAGGGAATAGGAAGAAAACAATAAAACTGGGTGCATAATTGAGTTGGTCATCGCTGTGGGTCGCTGAGGCTCCATCCTTCAAGCACCTCTGAGGAACCTTGTGGAATGTGCCATAGAATTGTCTGCCCGAGGAACAGTAGAGGAGAACATGGAAAGAAACACTGGCTTCTTTCTCCCACTGGATTTCCCCTACATGACATCAAATCCCTTACACTTCTGGGTCTGTGCATGGATGCAGAGTGGTTCCCAAGGGGTCCTTGGCCTTGGGTCTGAGAAGCAAGACAAGGGTGAAAAGCAAGAGAGACTGAGGATGGGAGATGCTGTCAGGCCTCGTCTGTGCAAAGCAAGGGGCCGCAGCAGTGACTAGTGCAAAGGATGTGAGGTGGGACACAAGAGTTATCCAGAAGGATTTGGAGAATTTGGCTTATTAGAGTATTGAACAATTAATTCTGATTTTAAGCTGAAAAGCGCAAAAGACATGTAGTCTATAAACAACACCAGAACATTTAGAAGAACTTAACCATCATATTGATAAACTTTACTAGATTTCTAAGAATTACTTAAGTACTTGGAAAAGTTGTTCGGTTTGCCAGCCACTGACTTACTTTAAAAAGGAAATTGAGTATGCTGGATTTATCCATATAGTTAAAAATAGTTAAAGGACTTTAATTAAATTATAAAAGTCTCCTTAAACATTTTTGTGGAAAGTTGAGAGATTTATAAATAGAACTTATTTCTAAATTGAACTTAAAAACTTAAGGAGAACCAGGACTTTGAGTGATTTGAATATTAACTTTAAATACCAAAGTAGCTCCTGAGTGTTCTTTTCTGTAAAAAAAAGCCATTCCTAAAGACTAAAAAAAATTCATAATTACATCTTCCACTCCTATGGAAATCATCATTCTTTCCTATACTGTTCATCTGAAAAGTGGAATAAATATAACATATCCATTTAATTTGCAGCTTAAATTGTGTTTTAGTTGGGGTTCTTTGGTTGCAAATAACAGAAAGCAATTTTGGCAAAGTAAAGGGAACTTACTGGAAGGATTCTGGGTAGCTCAGAGAGTCAATGAAAAGGCTGGGATGCAGTCTCTGAAATGGATAGGAATCACGTTTGCTTGGTAGTCTAAGCAGGGTGCATGGACTCTGCCCCAGGGCGATTCAGTTGCAGGTATCAGAAGCCACTCTGGCTCTCGTCTGTGGAAAAGGATTTAATACTGGGAGTTGGGTGCTTCCAAGATCCATGGAAAGGCCAGAGGAGCGGGGTGTAGAACGCCACCAGGAGACTTACCTGCCAAGGGAGTGCTAACTTCGCCACTGCCAGGAAGTCCGAGAGTCCTACGAGCTGTCCTTCCCTCCCCATAGCCTCACCTTTCCTGGTACCAGAGCATCTAAGTTCCCAGCAGGTCTCTCCTCGTGCTGGGATGACTGGAGCTCAAGCCACTTTCTCCTGCCGTGTACTGGAGAGTCGTCTCAGCACCTGGGGCTGGCCCAGTGTCCTCAGCTCAAGCCTTTGTTGTGATTGATTCATTGCTGCAAAACAACTATGCCGATACCTCGGGGTGTAAAACAAGGCACAGAGGACAGGGCTTCCTCTGCTCTGCAGGGTCTGGGAAGACTAGAATGGTTAGACTCTGGAGTCACTGGAAGGCTTCTTTGCTCATGTATCAGGAGTCTCTCTGAAGAATGGGCTGGACAGGGCCTGCCATCCAGAGCTCACACATGTGGTCTCTCTGGGATGCCGTCTTAGGGTAGTGGAATTTCACATGTGGAAGCTCAGTTCTCCAAGGGCACAGGTTCCAATGAGCAAGATGGAAGTCCAAGGTCAAGGTGCCAGCAGATTTGGTGTCTGGTGAGAACCCACTTCCTCATAGACGGCCTCTTCTCACTGTAACTTTACATGGCAGGAGGGGCAAGGGAGCTTTCTCAAGCCTCTCTTATAAGAGAACTGAACCCATTCATGGCTCCACTCTCATGAACTAATCACCTCCCAAATTCCCCATCTCCTAGGGGGTTAAAATTTCAACATGAATTTTGAGGGACACAAATGTCCAGCCTATAGCACCCACTTTCCCTCCAAGACCTCCATCATAGCCTACCTCCAAACCTCTGGGCCATCTGGGCCTCCAACCTTGGAGGCTCAATTCCATAGCCACGGACCAGTTATGAAGGTGTGGACAGAGCGCTGAAGCCCCCTCCCTCGGAGTTCTTATCAAGAACTTTCCTGTCTCCCTCCTGGGCTGTGTGGGGCTCATAGTGGAAGCCCTCTCTGCAAGTTCAGAAGGCTTCTCAATAGGGAGGCACATGTGCTTTTAGTTGAAGGTCTGTAGTATTTATCTGTTTTCCCAGGTCTTGGCCCCAGTCGCCGGGATATAGTAGATCCTCACTCTGTATTTGTTCATTGAGGAAATGATTGAAGTGATTTTAAATTGCCCTGGTTTTGCACCTCAGGAAGTAGAGGCACGGAGGCGGGAGAGGCCTGACCTGGGCTGAAGGACAGGTGAAGTTTCAGATGGACACTTGCTGAATCGCCCATTGTCTCGGCCCCCAGATGTCCTCCTTTCTTATTGTCCATGTCGGTTGGAACAATGAGGCCCGAGGATCAAATTCAAACTGTGGCTGCGAGAGCGCTCAGACTTTGTCAACTCAGCATCTCTTTCTACTCAATTCAGCCGGTTTCTGCTCATTTCATTTCTTCCCTGATTCTGATGGAAGTTTGGCTCCAGGTGCTGGGTCTGCAAGTCAGGCTCTTGGATGCGGAGCGAACATTCCTGGCCGAATAGTGCAGAGAAGAGCAGAGACCCACCAGCTGGGAGTTAGAGGTGATCGGTGCAGACTCCTCTCGCAGGGGCCTCATTCCAAGGGCAGGAAAGGCTCATTCCACGTCTTTCTCGTGTCCTCTAGTTTTCCCACTTGGTGGGTGTGTTTCGCATATGTCGAAATAGATGTCTGTCCTTGGCCTCCAGAAGGGCAGGTTGTGAATTAGGGGAGCTGCTGGGGGGGTGTGCTGTTAGAGACACTGATTAGAACAAATAGCTCTTGAGGGTAAGTACACAAAAAACAAACTGAGAGACATTCTCATTCATATGAAAACAAGCCCCTGGGTCACGGGTGCCAGATGAGGTAAGTGGAAAACATGATGTCATTATTCAGACAGGAGTCTCTCTCTCTCTCTCTCTCTCTGGCACCCCTCTCCACTCCCTTCTGCTCTGTGTCTCTTTCCATCACCTCTTGTTGCCTCCCTCCGTCTCCCACTCCTTTAATCTCAGGGTAAGCTCACCTCCTTGCCCTCTCTCTCTCTCCACCAGTCTTGGGGGCATCTTATTTCCTTCCCTTGGGCCCTTCTGACAAGACCCATGCAGGGTATCTCCCTTCCTTTAAGATAAACTCAGTAACGTGAGGTGCCAACGACTGACAAGTCATGAAATCTGTTGGTTTCCGAGGGCACTATATTGGCCTTTTGTCAGGTGACAAGCATCTCAAAGCGTCCTCCCCAAAGGAGAAAAGGGGTCTCTGATGGTGGAACTTCCTCCGCATCCCAGGAATGGGGGGTGCTTTTTTGTGTTTGGGCCTATTTTGGAGTCATATCCTACAGACCCTACCTACGAGGCTGGCAAATTCAGAATTCAGCTGAGTCGAAGCATTTGGGGAGGTGGGAAAGGAAGGGACCCAGTGAACTCGGCCCAGAAGCAAATCTGGTCGGTTTTGCGGGCCTGTGGGACCTCCCGCCGCCCCTCGCTCCTGGAGCAGGTGGTCGGTAGAGCCTGGACAGGGGGTTGGTCCTGCCTGTTCCTTTGTCTTCGCTCAGTCGGGTCGGATCTCATTTTCCTCTCCTCCAGGTCTTTGCAGCAGCTGCTGGCTGATTGCTCCTCGGCAGTTCCCCCCACCCCCAGCCTGCTGCCCTCCCTTCTCCCCCTCCCAACACCCCCAGTCCTCCTTGCACTTCCTAGTAATTCCATCACCAGGCATTTGATCCAATTTGGGGTGCACAGCTTCCCAGGAGTGGCAGATGGAAGGCACCAGAGTCCCCAAGTGAAGAGCTGGCTTGGGACTTCCCCTGAGTCAGAGTGGAGATGCTCGAAGCCTAGGAGCAGCCATGGTGGATCGATTTCCAACTCCCTTCACCCGGCTGCCCGGTCCTTTAGGGGAGGAGTGGATTGGTTTTGTTCATGCTGCATCTCAGCTCTAAGCACCATAAAAGTGCTTCATCAGATGTGTTCAGCATGTTCAGTGTTAACTTTGTCCTGTCCTGCCTGAGGCTCTTGTTGCTGTGGAGACTTGCCCAGAGGAAACCTCTTGTGGCCCTAGAACCATCCATCCAGGTGTGTGTACACCTTAGCTCTGTTTTGTGAAGTAATCTTTCCCACTACACGTACATGCAGGACTTCATAAGAGGGCACACTTCTGAACTCATCATCTCGTGCAATGGACACAAGGCATGGTCCACACTCGCCATGATACAGGTGGGCAGGCGAGGGACCCAAACTCCTATCTCCTGGCCCTGAGGTCTTCTCACTACTATACATACATATGCCCCAAGCCTTCTTTACATTTCTGCTTTCCCACAGTCCACCTCACTGGAGAGTGAATCCACTCTCCTTCCCTCTGTCGGAACCAGCCGTGCCAGGTTTAAACCTGGGCTCTGTAGTCTAGCCCTATATCTCACAACCAGAGCCCTGCTTCCCTGACCCAGCTGCTTGGATTTCACATACGCTGCCCAGGGCCCCTCTCTGTCTCAGCCAGATTCCCCACTTACGCTTTCACATCTTCCTCAGCATAGCGAAGGCCATCTTCTGGCCCTGACCTGAGGATTGGTCCTCTCCTTAACACCCCCTGACCCCTGCCCCTCACGTTTGACCCTCGTTCTGTGGGTATTTTCCAGCAAATTCTTAGCTTCTTGAGATATCTAAAAATAATGCCCCTCCTCCCACTGTTTGGAACTGCTAACCCCTCTGCTCAGTATGTGGGGTTCGCATTTCAAAGCCCTAATTAAAATTGCTTAACATTCCTTTATAGCTAACTACCCCTAACCACTACTTCCCAGGCTGGTTAGGAACAAAACAGCAGTAAA
The DNA here is from genome assembly GCF_059928025.1 of Delphinapterus leucas. Lineage (NCBI taxonomy): Eukaryota > Metazoa > Chordata > Mammalia > Artiodactyla > Monodontidae > Delphinapterus > Delphinapterus leucas. The sequence continues at coordinate 66,783,234 of NC_143142.1, read as the reverse complement.
GGTAGAAGCTATGGTTCCTTTGACAGTGGTCACTGTTTCTTCCTCGCACCCCACTCGTCTTCCACATCCAGCCGAAGGGAGCTGGGAGCCATGGGGTGGGGGGGAGTGACAGGAAGATGAAGGATGCTCTGGGCAGGTGAGTGCACAGTGAGGGCAAGGTGCCTTTGATGGAAACCTAGCGTGATGGCTCCGTGCGGCTGCTTCGTCCTGGGGCGGTCGCTGAAAACTGTCCCCTCTCAGTTGTGAAGGAGACCAGAATACGCCACCCCCAAAATATGCCACTTTAGCATAAAGATTATTTTGAGCTGAAGGCAATTGAGAACCAAAAGGTACAGAAAGAAACCTCCTTGGGGCTGCTTTCCTCATCTGATTAAAAGCAACAAACTCTGGGAAATAAGGCTGCCGTAAATTTCTTCTACAGGGCAGATCTCCCCCAGAAGGGAGAATGCGAATAAAATCCACATTAAATCTCTCCTCTAGGGGAGTTTTGAGGCCCTGAAGGAGATGGAAAGTTTATTCATACTTGTACAAACACTATCACAAGTTTTATCTCTTGATTGCTCTCCTAAAAACTCATTTATTTTTTCCAAAAGCCCATAAAAGACTTTTCCTTCCCCTACCTTTCCCCTACTAGAGGTATATAATCCTCTAACTTCACCTACAGTTGACCCTCGAGCAATGCAGGGGTTAATCTGTGTATAATTTGGACCCCCGCATCAGAGGTTCGTCTGCACCTGTGGATTCAACCAACCCTGGACCGAGCAGTACTGTAGTATTCACTACTGAAAAAAATCCATGAATAAATGGACCCTCACAGTTCAAACCTGTGCTGTTCAAGGGTCCGCTGTACTGAACAAGCCAGTTACTTCTTTTGTTGGCTTTCATGTGTTCACAAATAAGCCTTTTTGTCTTGTTAATCTGTCTTTTGTCAGTTGAATTCGCACACCCCAGATTAAGAACAAAGGAGGGGGGAGGAAAAGTTTTTCCTCTCCAACAGTCGCATGTCTTGATGTGGAGAGTGGCAGCCAGCAGCTTGGACTCTGGACCCAGGTGTCAAATTTTTGGTTGGCAGTGAGAGTCCTTTCTGGGACCTCCACCTAACCGTGGGAACACCTCACACGCCGTCTCTGGACTAATACAGATGATTTTAATTTAGAAGGGCATAGTTTTCCACTGCGCATTACCTCAGCCCCCAAAGTAAACACATTTAGCCTTCATCTCGGGTGGTTTACAGAGGGAGATTTATATATAATAATAATAATAATGTCAATAATAATAATAAACTGTTTGCTTCATAATCTTTACACACAAAAATCCACACTCACAATCATTATTTTTCAAAGCACCCCTGAACTGGAAGTACAGCTATTGAAATCGAGGCCTCCAAAAAATGAGGGTTTGTCACCATATCCCAGTCTCATCACTTGTTTGGTTCTCACTAAACCTCCATAGAGCTACGAGCCATGTAAACAGACAGTTAAAATGAAGCATCGCACTTTCCAGGGAGGGTTGAGGTCTGGCCCCAGCACAGTGGAGTAGTGGTGTCCTTGGAGAGAGTGAGAGACTGCCTTCCAGTTCTTTCCTCTCTTGCCTTTGGTTCCAGGAAGACCATTTGCAGTGTAAATCAGGGGCCTGGGAGGTGGAACTGCCTTGGGGTTCCTCCTGGTCTAGTTACCTAGTAAGTCAATTCTCTCAAATGGACACTCCTTCAGGATGCCTGGATTTTCAAGCATTCCTATGGGAGTCCTCCTTGGACAGGTTCTGTTGTAACCTGTCACTAAGTCAGATGGTGGAAGCTCTGGCCTCTGGGGCGCGTCACCACATCTGGGCACCAGCTGGGGTTTGCAGGTGGGGCTGAGCCCTGTTTGATGGATGATGGGACTGAGCTGCCACGTAGAGTAGAGAACGCTGAGCTTAATTCTGATCTATCAGCCCAGCCTACCTGGGAATCCTCCCCCTGGAAGCCTGGTGTTCCTAAACTTGAATGGTGACTTCACAGAGTCCAGTCCCATAGGCTGGCCGGATTTCCCCCTCCTTCTTTGAAGTCAATAGACTTTGTTTCTAGAAGAGAAGATCCAAGGAAGTGACCTGCTTCTTACTTGCACGGCAGGGACTCTGGCTTGAGCCCCAGAGCACAGACAGGACTGGGCGCTCAGAGGCAGGTGGGGAGGCCCTGCTGGGAGTCTACCTCAGGGGACTGAGCCTTCCCGCTCCCTCTGTCTAAGTGAAGGGAGCCTTGAAGCAGTAGGGAGAGGCAGGAAAATGTAGAATGGTTCTATGTATAGAATTTCTGAGAAGCTCTGGCAGCTGCAGGAAGGGGCTCTGAGCAGGGCTTCACCGTAGCTTCTCTGCAACTACTGCCACTTGGACATTCATCCCAGGGGCCTCGCAGCAAACACGGCCTCTCAGAGCCTGCGCTGAAGAGGGGAGACATGGTAGGTGTCAGGAGTGGCCAAGATGGCGTCTTTGGTGCACACGTGGAGAAGAACTTGGCTAAGGCTGGGAGTCCTGCACGATCTAGAGAAGAGACGAGAAAAGCTATCCCATTGCTCTTGCTGCAACAGGCCAGCTCAGCTCTCCGGCTACCCGGCTTGGGAAACATGGTGATAGAGTTTCTAGAAGGAGAAATGGTCAACTTGGGCTTTACTACCACGGAAAGATGCACTACGGGGCTCCAGATTAGCAGCCAGGCCAGCCCAGGAGGCAGCATCTGAAATACTGAAGGTTCCCAGCGTGGAAGAAAAGAAGGTTAAGCTCTGGGGCCTCACATTGCCAAGAGTTTCTGATCTGAATGCTCCTACTCTATCATCCCCACCTTTTCATAGTCTCTCCTGGGATGGATTTCAGAGCGTTTGTCCAGAAAAAACTTTTCCCAGAGGCCCTTCCCCACATCTCCCTGTGGAAATTCCCCCTTCATTCTCAGCCCAGCTCAACTTCCTTCATCAAGTGGCCAATGGTTCTTCCTCCTGGTTTCCATCTCTCTTCCTTTGAAGAGAGGTTCTCGTAGGGGAGGCCAAACTTCACCTCTAAGCATCTTAGGTTTTCAGGTGGGACCCTAACAAAAAGATTAACAAGAGAAAAACAGTTTATTAACATTCAGTGCATATCACAGGGGAGAAACCCAAAATGAAGAGTAACTCAAAATGGTGGCTCAGAACTCTGGTTTATATAGCATCTTCAACAAAGGACAATGCATCCGTAGAGAAATGACAGACAAAGGAAAGCAGTTTCAGCCTTCCAAAGGTGGCAAGTGGCAGGAAGGTAAATTAATGGGAGGAAATGGAGTGAGGTTTGTTTGCAGATTCCTCTGGTGCCTTCTCTGGGCTGATAAGAGTCTGTCTCCAGTAAAAGGAAAATTTATATCTTCTCTTTAGGCAGAAAAGAGGACAGATAGGGAGAGCTGAGCTTTCTTGCACTTGCTGCTTTTTTTTTTTTTAATTAATTAATTTTTGGCTGCTTTGGGTCTTTGTTGTTGCACAGGGGCTTTTCTCTAGTTGCGGTGAGCAGGGGCTACCCTTCGTTGCGGTGCGTGGGCTTCTCATTGCAGTGGCTTCTCTTGCTGCGAAGCACAGGCTCCAGGCGTGTGGGCTTCAGTAGTTACGGCACATGGGCTCAGTAGTTGTGGCGCACGGGCTTAGTTACTCTGCCGCATGTGGGATCTTCCTGGGCCAGGGATCGAACCCATGTCCCCTGCATTGGCAGGCGGATTCTTAACCACTGTACCACCAGGCAAGCCCCGTGCTTGCTGATTCTTAATTGCCTTCAGCTCAAAATAATTTTTAGGCCAAAGTGGCTTATTTTGGCGTGGTATATTCTGCTACCCTTCATTCCATTGCAGGTCACACTAGTTGTAGGACAAGTTTGGGTCTCACCCGAGCTAGTCTGACCTCTGTTGCTTTCTCTTAGGCCTTGCTCTCAATGTAGCTGGTGAAGGATCTCATGCTAGTGCAATGTGTTGTTCCTTCCAGGTAACATGGTGCACGCAAGAATGGAACACTGGAATGTGAGAGGTGTTGGCTTAGGAAAGAATGGAGTAGGAGGGTCGGTGAGGGGGTCTTCTCTGCAGAGCTTTGTTCAATCCATTTGGGGAATGTCTGCCACCCACACGAGAGGTCTAACCTTGACCGCTTTTTTTTTTTTTTTTTTTTTTTGCGTTACGCGGGCCTCTCACTGTTGTGGCCTCTCCCGTTGCGGAGCACAGGCTCCGGATGCGCAGGCTCAGCGGCCATGGCTCACGGGCCCAGCCACTCCGCGGCATGTGGGATCTTCCCGGACCGGGGCACGAACCCGTGTCCCCTGCATCGGCAGGCGGACTCTCAACCACTGCGCCACCAGGGAAGCCCTTGACTGCTTTTTGTTTTATCTGACCAGGTCCCATTAGGGTTTTAAGGGATGAAGTTTTGTTTATGCAGTCCTCCACATATGCAGATCTTTGTAATAATGAGTTATCTTAACGAGTTCCCTCCCTTGTGACCTAATTTTACAAGCTCCCTGATGGTGAGGAGGCACACCCACCATTAAATCAGTGTCCATCCTTGGCACAGCTCCTTCTGCTTTCTGACTCAGACTGAAATTTCCTCTGTGCACACCAGGCAGACTCATCTCATTGTCAAGTCTAATAAATAAATCACAGCTCAGCGTGACGGGATCCAAATGTAAAATGCAGTCTCTGGCGCCACTGGAGGTAAAATAAATTACCTGTAATCTGGTAAGCAGGTCATCTTGATCCTCCACTCTGTTCTGGTGACTTCAGTGATTGATTTTGCTAAACTCAGAAAAAGCAGAAGGACGTTCAGGTTCAGGGCTCCAAGTGAAATGAAAGTGGTTGGGTGGGCCAGGAGATGAGATAATAAAACCCTTTGCAAAGGGAGGTGAAGAGAAGAACTTTGATTCTTGGCTTCTCCAGGGCTTCTGTTTAAGTTCCTCATGAAGCTCCATTCTGCTTCTGGCCTTCAGATTTCAAGAGACGCTATTGTATCTGTGTAATAAACACTTTTTTTTGTTTGTTTGTTTAGGGCTGTTTAAGTGGGTCTGCAAACAACCTTTAAGACAAGAGGCCAACACTTTTATGATCTGATTTGATTTGAAAGAGACCTGTTCCACATAGACTGCTTGAGGCCTGGAATTCTGAGGTCACTCTTTCAGTTTGAGAAGGTGGAGACCTCACTGAAATGAAATATTATTGTAGAAGAATTAAGGCCATAGTCAGTCCATAGCATTCTAGAACTGTACTGTCCTACAGAAGTACAATGCGGGGCACTTATATAATTTTAAACTTTTGTATTAGCCAGCCACATTGAAAGAAGTAAAAAGAGACAGGTGAAGTTAGTTTTAATATATCTTATTTAATATGATTTCAAAAATGTTATAATTTTAATATATAATCAATATAAATAATTATGAATGAGATATTCTACAGTCTTTTGTAGGCGGTACTAAATCTTTGAAATCTGATGTGTATTTGACACTTACAGCACCTCTCAACTAGGACCGGCTACATTTCAAGGGCTCAGTAGCCACGTGTGACCAGTGGCTACTGAATTGGACAGTGGCTGGAAGTCATGAGGGAATGGGGGTTGCAGATGGGCACTTCTCTGGATAGATGTCTATCTTCTCCCAGGAAGTACAAAGGTGGGAGATAGGAGCAGATATGAAAGCCAGGGAGGAGGACTTGTAAATCGGGGACTGTGGCTATTTCTGAGAGGAGCTAGGTGTCCAGTAAACATCTCGGGAAATAGGCTGGAGAAACAGGATGGCTAGAGAACTATAGGTTAAATACACAATAAATAATGCAAGAAGGTTTCCCTGGGTGGCATGAGGGGATGAGAGCAACAATTGGCTGCATCTACAAGAGAGCCCAAACACTCATTTTGGTTGGGAACTTTTGCACGTATGTTCTAGGAAAAGCCAGTTTCTTTGCAATAAAAGGCATAACCCTGAGCAGAAATATGCCCCTGCGGTCAGCCAAGAGTCTACCAAGCTGCAGGAGCCCGGACTGTAACAGTGACAGGAATGAAGTAGAATCAGATAGTGGAGGAATTAGGGACCTTCAAATAAGTATTCACTGGGATGCTTTCAGCTGCAAGTTAAAGAAAACTTGGAACTGAAGACTAATGGCTTAATCACAAGGATATTTATTGTTTTCTTAACAAACAGTCTGAAAGTAGGCAGTTCTAGGGCTGGTTCAGTAACTTAATGACATCATTATGAACTTGGGCTCTTTCTATCCCTCTTTTTTCACCCCCACAGTCTGTTTAACTTTTGTTCTGTTCTTTGGCTTTGTTGTCTCATGATCTTAAGATGACTGCTGCAGTTCCAGCACTGCATCCAAATTCAAAAGCAGGAAGCAGAGGTAAAAGGTTTTCTCCTCATATGTATTGAGAAGATCCTCAGGAAACATCCCTTTATACCTCATTGACGAGAACTGGGTCACATGGCTGTAGAATGCTTCCAGGAAGGTTGGAAAAGCAAAGTTTTTCAGCCTCTAGGGACGTAGACAAGAGGAAAGGGTGTTGGAAATTACTTCTGGATAGCCAACCATAGTGAATGCTTCAAGCCCCAAGATAAGGCATCATGCTGTAGAAGGAAGAGAATTAGATTATGAGCCAGAAGCCACCATCTTGCTATATGATCTTACTCTGGCCAGCTAGGTCTCCCTGAACCTACAACCTTATCTCTAGGGTAAAATTCAGTAGATGGTCTCTTTCTGCCCTGACACTGCTGATTTTATTAAAACTCCTTGAGGGCATTGAATGAGCTGTCCAGTGGTAATGTAATTAATTTAATGAGATCCATTTGGTAGAACTCAGCTGTGGCTCTTTTCCTTCCTATGATCAGAGGACGTTTGTTGGCTCGATAAACTCTCATGCTCACAGATTTTGATAGAAGTTTAATTATACCAACAGCTTGGTGTCCTTGATCTTTTGAAGTTTGTTCCCAATGAGAGTGTCAGAGAGTGCTATCCAATAGAAGTAAAAGGTGGGGCACATACGTAATTTAAAACTTTTGTATTAGCCAGTCATATTAAAAAAAAAATGGGACACAGATGAAGTTAGTTTTAACATATTGATATTTTATTTAATACCATATCAAAAATGTGATTTTAATATGTAATCAATATAATTATGAATGAGATATTTTACATTCTTTTTTGAATGTAAATCTTTGAAATCTGGTGTGTATTTGACACTTACCGCACATCTCAATACAGACCAGCCACACTTCAAGGGTTCAGTAGCCACATGTGGTGAGTGGCTACCAAATTGGAAAGTGGTTGGAAATCATGAGGGGGTGGGGCTGGCAGCTGGGAGCTACTCTTGCCATCGACTGACCTCTGCCCTTCTCGGTTCAGAGCAGCCTCAGGCAGAATTTTAGAGGAGATGAAATTGGCCCCAGAGGTCCTTCCACATCTTTCCCTGCCACCTGGCACTCATTACTCTCCCACAGTTGGGTTCACAAAATTCTGACCCAGGTGAGGGCTTTATCTAAATCCTTCTCAGAGCCCCTCACTTCATGGAACTACCACGCAGTCTCCTCCCTTTTTCTGCAAAGAACTGCTCACAGGAGGCTGCTGTGATGAGCGACCTGTGCCAAAGTGTGAAAGGATGCTGGGGGATACAGGTCCTCCACATCCAGGTCAGGTGCGGAGGTTCAGCACAGGCTTGGGCTCTTCTCAGCCCCCAGAGTCCAGTCAAGGGAGTTGCACATAAAGCGGTGTTAGTCTAAGGTCATGGGGTAACCGATGGGAACCAGGGGCAGAAGGTGCAGCCAGGTCCCCACAAGACACTGAAACTGGGAGAAACCTGACCAGCACTAGGGCAGTTTCTTTGTCTCTCTGTCTCTCTCTCCTCTTGCTTTTTCCTCTCCCTTTGTGATTAAAGATACACAGTGAACTTGGTCACCTCACAGTTCTGAGGTTGGTTTGTCCTCAGTTCAAGCAACAGCAAACACTGACAAATGTCTCTGCATCTTAAATCTAAATTCCCAGGAGAAGGAACGTGATTGGCCCAACTCAGGTCAGGTGTGTGCCCTGGTCCAGTCACCTGGGTGGAGGTGGGACAGGTGAAGGAGGAAGGTCACCAAAACACAAACGTGGATGCAGAGGACTCCCCTGTGAATGCGGGAGTACACTTCTCAGAGAAGGGAGGTTGTGGGCTGGGCAAATACTTCAGATGGTGGGGTTTTGCTCTTGACTTTTGTTTTTAATGGAGATGTGGATTTTCCACCTGTTTGATATAATGTAAAAACCCCAGAGAACAAATAACACTGAAAGTGTTATTTATTAGGTACAAATTTGGATCCACCACTTACTATTGGTATTATCTTGTTTATCTTAATTACTAATCAAACACTTATAAAGCACTTTCTACACATATAACAATGTATTGTACAAAGACTAAGTGCTTTACATATTTTAACACTTTAATCTTTGCAATGATTCTATGAGATAGCTATTATTATTATCCCCATTTTACAGATGAGGAAATGGAGGCATAGAAAGGTTATGTAACTTGCCCCAGGTCACACAGCGTGTGAGTGGTGGAGCTAGAATTCCAGCCCGGGCTGTCTGGATCTATTAGTCCTGTTCTGAAACCCTATGTTATACTGACCTTGGATAAGTTATTTAACTTCTCTGTGGCTCAGTTTCCTCATTTCTAAAATGGGTTTAATGACATCGGTCTCCTCAATTGTGGTGAGGATTAAAATGGAAAGTACATTTAAAGTCCTGCCCTCTTTACTAGTCAGGGCTCTCCAGAGAAACAGGACCAATAAGGTGTGTTTGTGTGTGTGTGTGTGTGTGTGTGTGTGTGTAGAGAGAGAGAGAGATTTATTTTAAAGAATTGGCTCACAATTATGGAGGCTGGAGTCTGACAAACCTGAAATCTGCAAGGTAGCCCAGCAGGCTGGAGACCCCACGAATAGCTGACATTACAGATTAAGCCCAAAGGCTTGTCTGCTGGCAGATTTCCTTGATGCTCAGGGGAGGTCAATTTTTTTCTCTATTCAGATCTTCAACTCATTGAATAAGGCCCCACCATATTATGAAGGGCAGTCTGCTTTACTCAAAGCCCACTGATGTAAATGTTAATTTCATCCCAAAACACTCTTAAAGAAACATCCAGAATAATGTTTGACCAAATACCCAGCCACCATGGCCCAATCAGGCTGGCACATAAAATTAACCATCACACCCTCTAATCACACCTGGTAGGTGCCCGTAGGTAAAGAGTCTGGTCTTTTCCTTCCTTCTCACCTCCAGAGCCCCCCGAGCACCATCTTCTTGAGGACTGGAGCTGGCCGTGGCTCAGCCTGACTGTTGCATCCTCAGTTCTCAACTGTGCTTCTTGCTTCACGTGGTCATCCCTCAGGCAGCTGCACAGCCAGAGAACTCTGCAGCCGCAGCGCGGTGTTCCAATGCAGATCTGGTATCGTTGGAAATGGTTGCTTCCCAAAGCAATCCATCATGCATGTGGCACAATTGCCCCAGTGGTAATAACCACGCTGACAGAATGAGCAGTGAGCTAGCTTGCAAATCTGGTGACAGTCTGGGCTTTCATAAGCAGACTGTGATTTAATAAGAAAAGGCATCTCAGGTGTTAGATTGCCTAACACCTGCCTCAGCATGCATGCTATTTCTATTATATATATATATATATATATTTTTTTTTTTTGCGGTACGCGGGCCTCTCACTGTTGTGGCCCCTCCCGTTGCGGAGCACAGGCTCCAGATGCGCAGGCTCAGTGGCCATGGCTCACGGGCCTAGCCGCTCCGCGGCACATGGGATCTTCCCAGACTGGGGCACGAACCCGTGTCCCCTGCATCGGCAGGCGGACTCTCAACCACTGCGCCACCAGGGAAACCTCTATTATTATATTTAAATAATGCTGCATATTCTTAAAAATAAGTAGGCATATTGTACCAAATAAGATTCCTATTATAAGCAGCTGTGTTGCCTCAGCTTTGCTGTAATGGTCACATTAGACAAACTCTCACGTGACTTTAGAATTGCAGGAGACACAAATATATTCAATGTCACCATGCAGTAGAGGGTTAACTCAGCAGGGCCTAGTACAGCTGATCCTTGAACAACAGAGATTAGGGACACTGACCCCTACACAGTAGAAAATCCACATATAACTTTATGGTCAGCTCTCTATCAGTTTTTCCAGATTTGCAGATTCAACCAACTGTGGATTGTGTAGTACAGTAGTGTACATTTATTGAAAAAACTCTACATATAAGTAGACCCATGGAGTTCAAACCCCTGTTGCTCAAGGATCAACTGTACATTCCAGAGGAAGGCCTATCTTCAGAAGCACTGGCCCTTGACTGGCCCCTGAGAGGTAATCTCTGAGCCTTTGGAATACCCTGCCTGATAAGAATGTTTTGTATGTCTGAGGCTCTGGGCCATGCTGTATCAGTTTGACTTCTTGGGGGGCTGGAGACTGAGTAACATAGATCAGTCTAGAGTCCTACATGACTGATCCCCAGTAAAAACCCTGGACACCGTGTCTCAGGTAAGATTCCCTGGTTGATAATACTTCACATGTGTTGTCACACATTGCTGCTGGGAGAATGAAGCGTGTCCCCATGCAACTCCACTGGGAGGGAAAACCTGGAATCTTGTACCTGGCTTCTCCTGGATTTAGCTCATGCACCTTTTCCCTGTGCTGATCTGTATCCTTTCATGTAATAACCCATAACCATGAGTATAATAGCTTCTCTGAATCCTGTGAGTCCTTCTTGCTGTGAATTATCAAGCTTGAGGGTGGTCTTGGGGACCCCCAACACAGTCACTTGGCTGAGAGTTCCATGGTAGGGGGCAGTGGTGGAGAGGTTTCTTTTGGGAAAGTTAACAGCAGGAAATTTATAATGAAAGGGCTGGAACTGGGCCTTGGAGTGCTCACCAGGTGGGGAACTTTGAAGGTCTCTTATTTGCACCTCAGAGGTTTTATATAGTTGCCCCATTTATCCACTCAAACCATAAAAGTCTGCTGGGCAGTCTCCTTTTCTCCCTCTTTATCCCCCATAGTGCCTAGTGCAGTGCTCTGTGATGTGGGTGGTACCCTACCCAGATAGGTCCCCTTCAGCAGTGAGTCTGCCAATTGCCCAGTGGCTGTAGGTTTGGCTGCTGAATGCCTCACGGCTGCTCCTAGGAGAGCTGCTTTTGGTGAGAAGGTTCTACTCCTCCACCTTACCCTCACAGCCTGCAACCAGGGACTGGCTGACATGGAGGCACAAAAGGCTGTCCTCTTTTCCTCAAGGTGGGGTCAATTCCATGGTGCAATTTGTGCTCCAGAGCTCTCTGTGGGTTGGAGCTGAAGCTGGTTTTTAGCCTGGACCATGTTCTTGCTGAGTGTTCTTCCCCAACCCTAATCTGCATCCCATACTCCCCCTTGTCTTCAGGCATCCCCTCCATCAATCATTTACTCAGGGATCCCCATCCCAGGATTCCTGAGAACCAAGCCAAGACGGTAGTGACTAAGCTCTGATGGCCATTGGGACCCCTACAACCATATTTTGATGCATCTCAGCCTGGCTCACAGTGTCCTTGTTTCTGCAAAGGAACTTCTCAGTCATTTAAAGCTCTATCTTAGTTTTGAGCCTATGAATTAAAGTGGAGAAGATGTAAGCCTTGTCCAGACAGAGGGTGGAACAATTGTTGGATGGGAGGTTTTGCTCTTAGACGCAAACTTGTCATTCATATGCTTGTTCTTTCCCATAACAGAGCCTGTTTGCAACAAGCCTGTCAACTAAGATTGACCAGAGGGACTGGGTGAAGTAGGTGCTCCGAGGGCCAATCTGATCCCACATTGTCATTCCCATGGGAATTAGCCACTGGGCGCTCAAGTAACGAGGCCTACGAGTGTTAACGTTCCTGTTAGTCAAGAATGTGCAGAGCAAGAAAGAGACATCAGTGGAGACTAAGTAACTTGAACTCTGAATGTCAAAGTCTGGAAGGGTTTTTTATGGTGTTCGTGAAGTTCTTAGGGTAAAAAGCAAAATTCAAGCCTCAAGGATCAAAGTGGCCCTATGCACAGGCAAGAAAAGTGCTCCTGCGCTCATACCACAGGCCTGCCAGTAGGTTCTGACACAAAGACCCCCATTGGTTTGACACCACATCTTCTCAACAGTGACAGGGATTGCTGATCCCAGAGTTTGATGAGTGGGACTAATGGCTGGGACACTGATGCTGGGCATGGGATGTTTAGGAGGTTGAAAGGAAAAGCCGCGGGTAGCTTAGGTAGCAACCCAGCTTAGGTAGTACCTCCAGCTTCTTTCACCTCTACTTGCTGAAGCTTTATGAAAGTGCAGCTTCCTGCCCTGTGACCAGTTTTAATTGTTATAGGCCGGGAGGAGGGGATAGGAAAGGTTGAGAAAACCTGAGTGTATTGCCAACACAAGGAGATGTTCTCTGTCTGGGTCCTGAACACTCTTCAACGTTAAATCCCATTGTTGACACCTGTGGGTGTAGTTGGTGCTCTACCGAGATCCCCTTTGCCCTCATCTTTCTGTGTGTGCCACTCCAACTTCCACCTGCCAGCACCTGTGTCCTTTTGCCTGTGGCCTTTCTCTGTGCTGCGGTGCAGAACAGGCCAGAAGGGCTGGGGAAGTAACAGCCAGGAGTGTGTTCCTCAGCCAAGGGTGGGCAAAGGCCCTGAGGTGGACGTTCCTTCCACTCTGCCTAATGGAGCTCCACACCAGGATGAAGCTGCTTTGCCCACAGTGGTGACACGCACCCTTTGTTGGCTTCTTTCCCCTCCCCATCACTTCCCCATCACCTCTCAGTGTCTCCTGAGGTCATTCCTCCCACCCCCAAATTATTTGCACTTGATTCTTTGTCTCAGAGTTTGCTTCTGAAGGAAACTAAGCCAATGCCCCATTTGACTTTTCTTACTGATAGAGCCCCAAGCTAGGAAGAAGCTATCGGACCAAGGACCATCCTTGGTCAGAAGGTTTGGAATTGGCTCCAAAAGTTGGTTTGAAATCTACTATATGGACACTGGGCCTGACCCAGGTGATTCTGGAATGTCTTCCCTTTCTACCAATCTGTGTAGATTCTCCCCTCGCCTCCCCTGCAACTGCAAACCCTCAAAACGCTGGCCTTCATGGGTGCAGGGAGAAGCCAGCCAGGCTCCAATGGCTCATCTGCTGTTAAAGACGGGATCAGATAATGTGTAAATGAATGAGAGAGTAAGTAAATGAACAAAAGAATCTATGTTCCAATAAAGCTTTATTTGGCCCATCCTGATCAAGTTTAATAATGTTTAATAGATTTTTTTAAAACATGAGTAAGTAATAGCAATTCCTCTGTAATAACAATTATATATGAACTCCTGGTCAAGATCAGCAGCTTGCTCCTTTACCAAAAAAGTAAAGCCGCCCTTTGAGGACAAATGGCACATGAGGAGTGGTGTACATTTCCTTTTCTTTAAAACAAAAAAGAAAGAAAAGAAACCCAGACACTTCATATTTACATATTTTCCATTTAAAAATTGGTCAGTATGGTTGTCTTTAAATATAAGTTTCTAACGTGTTGCAGGTTTTGATGCACAGATCCTAGTTAGTGGATTAGATTTAAGGTGCTGTTGAGGTGAGGGTGAACCCAGCCTAAGCTCAACACTGAGGAATCCTCTGTTTACAGACTGGCTCCTGTGGGCATCTTTGGGGGAAGCTGAACGCCAGTGGTGGAAATGGCAGAGCTTTTCCAGGGGACTGGGCTCCATGCTTCTGCAGAGGGCCTGCTGTGCCCACACACCATCCCCCCTCAGGCTCTGTGTACAAATGCACCTTTGGTTTGGCATGCTCCGAGCTCATCCCGGCCTAAGCTAGGAGGGACATGGTGGCCTCGAGTCCTTTCTTTTGTCTTGGGGTCCCCATGCTGGTGCCTGACCCCTGAAGGCCCTCGATGTTGGCACCCCACCTTTCATACCTTCCTACCCTTCCGGATTCCCTGTCCCCAAGGCCTCTTGCTCTCCAATGCATTTTTTCAGGTCCTGCTCTTTGCCGGGGCTAAATGGATAATCAAAATCAAGGGCAGTGTTAATGAAGTCGGATGGGCCCTGTGTGAAATCTTCTCTCCTAACACATTTGCTCTAGGCAGGCACCTCACTGCTCTCCACCAAATGAGCAATTCATGCCGAGAACATGAGTTCCCAAAGTAGGCTTGGAGTGGGGCTATGAGTATGGGGGTTGGGGTGTGGGGCAGGCTGGAGGGATTCTTGGAATTGCTGTCTTCAAACTCACCCGTGTATGACATTCCCTCGGGAGCAAGAGCTGTGTCATTGTGTCTGTGCGTGTGTCAGGAAAGTGCATAGGAAGTTCTGCAAAAGGTGTGTGCACAGGCCTGGGAGAATGGGTTATTTTACCCACAGAGCCCAAACTGGTCCGGTCTGCAACCAAGATTTCAGACCACACGGGGTGAGGCAAATACTACAGGGGTGAGGCAGATGGGAATATTTACGTACTTGAGGAGCCAGAAAAAAAGATGCTTGGTGACTAGGGGAAAGAAGCTGGCTCAGTTTCCAGTTTCAGAGTTCAAGGGGCATTGCTCTGAGTAAAAGCACGTAGAATGGGTCAGATGGTAATGGACAGGGAAGAAACATCTTGAACCAAGTTTTCTGAGCGAAAAGGCAGAGTGACGCCAGTAGAGGAAGACACTGTTTAGTGGACAGACACTGGCCTGGGGGCCAGGGGCCTGGGGTTCAAGGCTTTCCCTGACACTGACTAGGCCCTGAACTTAGAGTCACTTTGCTTCTCTGGGCCTCACTGTCCTTCCACATCTGTCAGCTGAGGCTAGTTGGGCCAGGTGGTTCTAACACTCTGCCTACAAGGTTCCACTGCACACAGCCACCCAGGTGGGGCCTGCAGACTGCTAAGACACACTTCTGCCCTGTACACCGCCACTTATCAAAGCACAGGGGCCTCGTCCTCACTGGGAAAATGATCAACCCCCAATCTCGGCTCCTGTTCAAACCCACTCCCAGAGGTTAAAGGCTAGTTATTAAGGCAGTTTAAGAAATGGATGTTCCTCTCGCTCCTCGGATCCTTCCTGTGTTCTGCTAACCCCAAGGCAGCAGAGAGGGGCGGCAGGGGTGGTGGAGATGCCAGGGAGGCGGTCTTCGGGATGGCCTGGAGCACCCCTCCGCCGCCCTCACCACCTTTCTTTGGAGAAGGCCTCAGTCTGCACGAGATCGCCAGGGTGCTCGGATATGCAGGCGCCGTTGAGGTCGCCCAGTTTACTGTCCGGCAGGTCCTCGGGCTTGGTGCAGAGCTTCAGGGCGCGGGAGATGAACACATCCAGGTCGAACTGGGGGCTGGCGCCCCCGTCGATGGGGGCCGGACGGCCGGGTGGGGAGGCCGACAGGCGGCGCTCGGGGCCGTCGGGGGGCGGGCTGGCGCGCTCGGGGACGCCCTGCGTGCTCTGGACCCACTGCGCGATCTCCAGGAAGAGGCTGGCCGGCTCTTCGTCGCGCGGCCCCGCGTCCGCCGCCACGGCGGCGGTGGGGGGCGCCCCGGCCGCCTGCTTCCAGTGCGACAGGTCCAGGATGAGCTTGGGCTCCGAGTAGTGGTGCGGCTTGTTGTCGCGCCACAGCAGCTTGTCCAGGTAGGACGGCGACCCCACCTTGTAGTCGCAGGAGCGCCCGTAGTCGGCCTCGAAGGCGCGCTCCATGGACGAGTGCGACTGCTCCAGGAAGCGCTCCGAGCTGCTCTGCGAGTCCTTGCGCGGGTCCACCTGCACGTCCTCCGCCAGCGGCGCCGAGCCCGCGCGCGGGTCGAGCTGCACCTCGCTCGTGTCCTGGTACCTGTCGGGCCGCCACTCCAGGTCCGACGACAGGCTCACAGGGTACCTGCAAAGGTAAGCCAGGATGGTGATTGGACCCTTCCAACCTGGTTGGCCTTGTGGAGGGAGCCAACCCCCCTGATCCCTGTCTGCCACCCACAGGCCGGCTTTCCATTCCTTCCCAGTCCCTCCAGCTCCTTCCCTCACCTCCCAAGGTGGGAGGGTGATGGGACAAAGTAATGGTGAACCTCCAGGGCTCAGGCAGAAGGACTGATTGCCCGGCTTAACTCTTGTATCCTTTTGTATTCATTGAATATCCTACAGATATTTCTTGAGCACCTCCTATGTGCCAGGCGGTGTTCTGAGCATTAGCGGACACAGCAGGGAACAAAACAAAATCCCTCTCCTCATGTAAGGGTACTTTCTAGTGGATGCACCTGTGCAGTACTCCTCAAACTTTGATGTGCACACAAATCACCTGGGGACCTTGTTGAACAGCTGATCCAGTAGATGAGGCAGGGTCTGAGAGTCTGCATTTCTAACAGGCTGCCAGTGATGCTGATTCTGCTGGTCCCTGGCCCACACTTCGAGTAGCAGGGCCCTAATGAGGGCTTCACAGCCTTGGCTCAGATTAGAATCACTTGTGGGGGGGATTAAAAATAGAATTCCATGCCTGCCCCGCATCTCCAATGCTGATTCAGGAGGTCCAGGGAGGGGCCCAGCATCTGCGTGGTTGTCAAACCTCCCCAGGTGTTTCTAAGTTCCAGCCAGGGCTAAGAACCCCTGCCATAGTGGATCTGGCTGGAGGCCCTGCAGCACCTTGCGTAGATGCTGAGCAGGCAGGGCGTACTGAAAGATTACAGACACCCTCAGGAGAGGCCAGAGATCCTTGGAATTCTGCCCTCCGTCAACTGTCCTGCGGCCCTGAAGAGCCATGTCTGCTAGCCAAGAGCAGATGAAGGGCAGGTGGGCAGGCCATCAGCTTGGGCTGAGCCCTCCCTCCCTGTGCCAGGTGTCCTATGCAGAATTGAGGGGGCGGGGAGAGGCAGGGAGCCCAGGGGAAGCCTCAGGCAGCAGCCAGCCGCTCCCAGAACAGGAGGCCTAGGGCTCACACAGGAAAAACCAAGGACAGGCAGGTTTGGCTGTGTGACCGGGCAGGCGGGCAGCTGCAGTCCACGCCTTGTGGTTTGCGAGGCACAGGAAGGTCCCAGTTCTCCCCACCCTCCCAGTGATGCCATTAAGGTAGGAGTCACTCCTAGAGGTGAACACTGCCTCCTCCCATGAGGGTCCTTGAAATTGCAGGGATTTCTAGGAGGAAGAACTTGTGAAGCCCGTCACCATTGGCTGCTACACGCCAAGGGCCAGGTGTAAGGTGTCTGCAGTCTCCAGGCAACCCTGTGGAGTGAGTGCTACCACCTGCTTCATAGATGAGGACACTAGCGTTCAGAGGTAAGCAGTTTGCCCGAAGCAGCAGGGCCTGTGGGAAGGGGTTTGCCATTGCCTTTGTCGTCCGCCTTCCTCATGCAGGTGTGATGGGAAGGGTCGGGAGCAGAGGGGCACCAGGTTTAGAAGTGGTCAGAGTTGATGGGCAGGGGCCAAAGAAACCCTGCTACAGTCTTCCTGACACCAACGCCATGCCATAGCCATGATAAGCAGAGGACAAATCCTGCAGAGCCAATGCTCCGTGCCCCCAGGTGCTGTGGAGTGGAGGACGAGGGGCTGCAGGAACCACAGTCAAGGGCAGCGCTAGCATGGGGGTGGCAGAGGAGAGAGTCTTCATTAATCTCTATGTGCTGGCAACTCTTGATAACAACAACAACAAACCAACAAACCTGTCCCGAAATAGCAACGTTGCCCTGACCCTCCCTCGGAGCCTCCTTAATCTGAAACCCGTCATCTGTCAAATGACTGAAAAGGAGAAACTGCTTATCTGTCACTTACGTAACTAGCTGTCACATTCTCGCAACAGCAGCGCTCCCACTTAGGCCCCCTTGGAGTCCGAGCTTCTAAGCCCTCGACTTCTATTTCTAAACCGAGCGGCTACCAGTGCTTCCTTCCAGAATTAGCAGATGGTCATGCCCAAATGTTTAGGTGCCTGATCTAGGAACATCAGAACAGGAAGGGACCTAAGAGATCATCGTGTGCTTATGCGGAGATTGTCAAAAACTGTATCTTCTATCCAACTCTGATTCATTGGCAGTGACCTCCGGGCACACTGTGTTGAGAAGGATTCTGAGGCCCGGCTCAGTTTAGCAGGGAAGAGTCCTGTGATTGCTTAGCAGTGTCTGACATGGGTGCAGATTGGGGAGGGCCCCACATAGGCCAGGAATTAGGTGTGTGACACAATGCCAATCTCTAACCTCTCTGAGCTGTGGCTTCCTCGTGTGTCAATGAGCAATAATAATATTGGTGCCCCTCTACTGGCATCTCAGGAGGTGCAAATGATGTGAACGGCATGAAGGTGTTGTGTGGTGGTAAATGTCACATTGTTTTCTTGTCTTGCGTTGCTGCATTTTGCTTTTCTGGGGCAAATTCCCAGCCTACTAGACGTGAGCTCTGGCTGTGGGTGCTCATTAAATGCTTGCCCAACATTGTATTGAGCCCTGTGTGCAGTACACTTGGGGTGGGTTGGAAAGCTGGTGGTGACCGGTGTTGCACAAAGGCAGGCCCCGACCACGCATGCAGGACATAGCTGGTCATCTACCAGGAATGTCTGGGGACAGGAGAGAAAGGCAGGAGGCTAAGCTGGGGAAAGCACCCTATGGGCTATAGAACTTGGGAGACAGAAGGAAAGGTCATGGAGGATCAGAGGCAAATAGAAATGAGAGGACGGGAATGTGGGTTCCAGACTCCAGGGCTGGAACCGCACCTGTCCCAGTTGGAGAGCTGGCTCTGGTTGGCAGCCATCAGCAGGATGTCGTCAATCTCATCCTCTATGCGGAAGGGGTGCTGCGAGGTGGGCTCGTCCTCGGGGCAAGCGTACGGGCTCATGTAGGGATGCTGCAGCCCCATCTCGGCGGTCAGGCGATCCATGGGGTTAAAGGTCAGGATCTTCTCCAGAAAGTCGATGGCTGTGGAGAGCAGAGCAGGACAGGAAGGCCATTTGTGCCCTTGCCAAGCTGAGAATAAGACTCCTCAGCGTGGGGACACCCCCTAGTGTTTGTACTTTTCCATTTGTAAAAAGGCTTCGGATGTTTCCTTTCTCAGGATCCTCACCACAATCCAGGGACAAATTCAGAGCAGACGCTGCTTTTTGACTTCGCTAATGAATTAATAGAGGTCCAGAGGGGTACAGTGACTCAAGGCCACCGTTGGTTACAGGAGGTCCAGGGCTAGAACTCTGCCTTAGGCTGGATTTCCCCAGAGACAAGGAATGGGGTGGAGGTAGTTTATGTGGCAGTGATGCCAGGAAGCACCGGTAGGGCAATGGGGAAGAAGCCAGTAGAGGATGTGCCAATGAACAGTTCCTGCTGAGAGCCCCTGGGGCTCTGTTCCACTGGGTCCTCCAAGAGACAGCACGGGACAAACCTCAGAGATGGTCCCACTTTGGGGGCGGGGGAAGCTGGGGTATCTCCATCCCCACTCTCATTTGTCATGGGTTGAGTGCTGCTGGAGTGGGTGGAGGACCCAGCAGCAAAAAGCCTCAGTGAGAATGGTCGCCGTGGAGCTAGGCGGGTGGGACAGAGCCTGACAGCCCAGGGCTCCTAAGTCCAGAGCCCTTTCTACCATATGTTGCCCCTGGAGGTTTGACAAATAAAGGCCATCTTCAAAATATTTATCCTCTGGGCTGAAGCCCCCATGCTGTGCCAGGCAGTAACCCTTCAGTGGCTAGATCAAGGGGAGGACCTGGCAGCTGAACCTGGGTGTGGAAACGGACACTCAGGAGCCCTGTGCGGTGGCTATTTGCCAACCAGCATGAAGGTATATCAAGATGGCCGCAACCTGTAGGGCGTTGTGGGTGTGCACTGGCTGAACATCACCTCCGCTCACAGGTGCCCTTTGTCCTGAGCGGGGATAGGGACACCTGTCTGCCCTGTGAGCTCAGCCCCGGGTTATCTCAGGGCAAGTCCAGTCTGGAGGTTTGTATTCCTTCTCAGCCCTGGAGGCTCCACTTAAATCATGGCTTGGCTAATCATGTTACAGCCCACATGGAAAAGGAGGAAAGCAGCTGAGCTCAGGGCCAGGCTTCTGTGCCCTCTGAGGGGCTCCCGGGTGGGCCTCAGCCTGCACCATTACCCTGCCCCTCACACCAGCCCTGAACCTCTCTGCGGAAAAATTCATCAGTGATTCAGGAAATCGATGGATTCTGAAGGTCACTGGTCTCCCAGGAGGATGCAGTTCTGTTCCATAATCCTAGACTGAAAGATCAGTTAAGCAGCAGTAACTCTGATCCCTCCCCAGTGCTCTGGGGCTCAGGGCATGCTTCTGCGCCCAGGGCTGCAGACCTGAAAGAGAATCGGCCTCACAGGTTCCCAGGACTGGGAAGAATCAGGCAGTGCAGGGCCCAGCTCTGCCACTGCCCAGCTCCAGGCTGGGCAAGTCTTTCCTTCTTTGGGCTCCCAGCCCCTCACTCGGCCCCACCTACTACCCTGAACCTTTTGACAAGGAAGTGAGAGAGTTGGGGCTCTAAACGTTGGCAGGCATGATCACCATTATCATCAGTATTAAGAAAGACCCAGCGAACCCTGATGTTGGAAAATGCCAGCCCCGAAGGCCGCTTCACTGACTCTAGTAAGGATGAGAATCTCCCCTTCCCTCTCTCTGACAGCTGGTCCTCCAGCAGGTGCCCAGACACTTCTGGGAAGCCCAAGTGTTAGAAAATCCTGCCTTATAGCAAACCTAAATCTGCCTCTTTAGCTCCTACCCTTGAGCCTCGCTCTGCCCTCTCTGGTCGCCCCATGCCAGCGTGCTCTCTCTTCCCCATGACTGTTCCCATCATGTCTCAAGGCAGCAGTCATGTCCCACGCAAGCCTCCTGTCCTCCTGGCACACAACTGGCCTACATCTCCTCGCCTCCCCCGCAGTTCGGTGTGGCCGTGTGACTGGGGCCAATGGGAAGGGGCTGGAAATGATGTGTGTACCCCGCTTCCAGGCCAGACCCATAGAAACCTCCTGCAGGAGCGTCTGCTCTCCCTTCCCCTGTCTTCGGCCGGAAGTTGGTGCCCTGCGGGTAGTGGGGAGCCTTGAAAGTTACGATTGAAGATGTCACATGGCCAGCATCCCAGGCGCGGCCCCCAGGTTCCCCCACTCTGTCTGAACTTGAGTTGAGCAGTGAATACACTGCTAGCGGGTAAGCCACAGAGACTTCAGGTTTATCGGCTACAGCACTGGCTTCACCTTAACTCATAACCACACCGCCCCGCCTCCACCGACTCCTTTTCTCTAAGTTCAACCTCCCACATGTTTTCTTTAGTGCTTCTAATATAATGAGGCTTCTGTACAATTGTGTCACCTCTCTGTGGCCCCAGTGGATTCCCAGCTGGACTTCTCAGAGCCCCAGGGATCCTCAGGAAGGATTCTCAGGGGCGTCTCTGGAGATCAAGAGGCAGGTGGGCAGGGCCCCTCACCCCTCACCCCTGCTGCACCCAGAGGACTCCTTTCCCTGTTTTGTATATTAGATTTTCTCATCAGCTCTGTCATTTGTGATATAGTTTCTTCTTGTAAGTGGAGCTCAGAAGTGAACGCCCTGGCGTGGTCTCAGGCCTGCTCCCTTGTCCTGAGCCTGTGGTGTGACGGCTCTCTCGGCTGCTGAGGGATAGATACAGTCCACCCAGACTATGTCCATCGGGCCTCTGAGGGTGACAGCCAGAGAGCACTCCCACCTCTTCCCAGGCCTACGGGGCCTCAAATGGACAATCCAGGACAAACCGAGGGTCACCAACTGACTCTTAGGGACAGGTGCGCGTGATACCCTTTCTCCCACTGAAGTTTCATTTCAGCCATACCTCATTACCCTGAGGCCAGGCTGATTGGGGCCACTTTTCAAGCCCAGTGGCAGACAAGAGAATTGTGGTTGAAGCTGGCACATTGGGAGGGTGAAGCTTTCGTGAACATCTGTTCGGCTACGGGATCAAGTCTGTACACGTCCGCTGGGTATTCAGAGCCCTGCAGTCTCTTGGCCCTTCTCACCTATCCAGCTTCACTTCCTACAGTCAGTTTCCCGCTGATCTGAGCCCTCACCAGTCCTCCAGGCCGGTTCTTCATCCCTCTCAGTGCTTGGTGGCTCTCTTCCCCTCCCCAAATACCCAGAGCTCTCGATAGCCCCTTAGGATGTGTTCCTTCATCTGCTCATCTCTGACGTGTACTCCATCTTCCCAGCTAGACCATCACTTATGTCTCTGATCTCTGCGAGACAGGCCCATCACACTCAGAGCCAAGTCACCGAGGGACTGCTGTGCGTGTGGTGGTTTGGGGGATGGGGACATGGGTGACACATCCCTCATCCAGAATTCCTGAGAATTCTGAACCTTGTGTCACATGGTGGGATTTCTACAGAGGCCTAGGAATCAAAGTAAATGTGGATGGGCTGAGCCTTAATTTGTGGGGAATCAGATTGCCCCCTCCCTTAAAGATGGGGAAACTGAGACAGATTGAATGGGGATCATGGCCAGAGGAATTGTTAGTCCAAGTTCTTGGTTTCTTGATGGGGAGGAGCGTGGCAGAGACAGCTGTACCCCATGTCTGTTCTCCTCTTTCATAGTAATGGACACAGAGTGGCAATGGGGTAAGTGTCCACTTCCCAGCCTCACTGCAGCGAGGTGGGACCATGTGACTAAGTTCTGGCCAACAGGACACGAATGGAGGTGAGGTTAAGTCAAGGGAACTGCCCTCCTTCCCCGCCTTCCCCCAGCTGGTAAGGGCAACACCCTAAGGTGGCAGAAATACAAGACAGAAGGGGCTTGGGCCCTGGTAGAGCAGGTCTACCACATTGGCCCTAGACTATCTACTTTGGATTATTATATAAGAGAGAAATAAACTTAACTTCTTTTTTCTTAAATAAGAAATACATGTTATTTAAGCTGTTGATGATCTGGGTTTCTTTTACAATTGGCAAAACCATATCCTACCTGATATAGGGGTTTCCTAAGGGAGCCTCTAGCAGGTAGAAGGCTGGTGGCAATGTAACATCTCAGGTGATGGAGCAACTGTCCTATGCTAAGGGCTTTACAAATTCTGTTTTACTTACTTGTCACAGTGACCCTGTGTGTCATGTATTATTACATCCATTTTACAGTTAAGGAAACTGAGATGCAGAGAAGTTAAGAAACTTGCCCAAGGCCAAAGAGCTAGTCACTGGTGGAACTGGGAACTCAGCCTGGGTCTGGCTTTGAAGCCGATCAAGCCATACCATGCCTTACAGAGGGAAAAATAAAGGGAGATGGAAGAGAGGGAGGGAGGCAAGTGAGGAAGAAGGAAAAGGAAGCAAAATCAGGGGTAGAGTGTGGAGGACCAGCTGTGACCGCCCTGAGGGTGGCCTGATGGCCGAACTCAGTCTGGAAGTAGCGAGGGCAAATGCCCGCTGCCAGGGGTCCCCAGCTTCTGTGTCTAGGGACTCTGTTTGTTCCTTTTGGAAGAGACTGCCTGCCCCAGCCCCCCAGGGTGAAACCAGAGTGCTGCCTCCAGGTGCTGGCTTGGCCGTTGGACTCTGGTACCTTCGCTGTTCACTTCAGGGAGCAGCTTGCGCAGTGGCCTCTTCACCTCCCAGGCGCTGCTGACGAAGGAAGGCATCACCTTGAGCAGCTCGTCCTTGTCTTCCTCCCGGATCACAGGGATGGTCTCCAGGATGAGCTGCATCTGCTCCAGCTCGTGAGCCCCTGGGGAGGTAAACACCAGATGGTTGAGCATGCTGCCCACGTGGCTGGCGTGTGTGGAAGCTCCCGGGCCGCTCTACGACCCTGGGGCAGGGGGACCAGAGCTGGGCTGGGAGCCAGGGAACCTGAGTTCACTCTGCCACTAACTTGCTGTGTGACTGTGGGCAAGTTGCTTGCCATCTCTGGGGCTTGGTCAAATGTAGAAAGAAGGGGTAGTCTCTGGGGCCCCATCCGTTCCCCTAGCATTCTGTGCCTCTGGAATGGACCAGTCTCATATAGCCTGAGTCAGCCATCGCTAAAGTGACGGGAGCAGCCTGGCCCAAGTCTTTCCAAATGCTCTTTCCCATATGCCTCTGTGCACGTCCTTTACTGGGCTGGGGAAGGAAGTGATTTTAAGGCTAGGAATGAGTCTTACCTTTTGGATTTCCATTAGGAGGAAAAAAAGTCAGGAAGAACAAATTAAGCTTGGGACGTGTCATGAGCACACTGCCTCTGTGCTCCTTTGGGCGGAGGGAGGAAGACAGACTGTGCCAGGTCTGTGGGATAGGATGGAGTCGAGCATTCAAGCACTCATTCACTTATTCATTCATTCAACAAATGATTATTTATGGAGTGTCGTCTCCATAAATGGAGTGTAATCTCCAGGAATACCATCCTCATCCGTAAGAAGCTTCGGGCTTTGTGCATCTTGGAAGCTCAACTCCTCTTCTACGCTTAGGCCATCACGGATGCTGCTTCAGAGCTTTGACACTGCTGGGATGGGTCAGGTCTGAATCCTTGCCGCCCCCTCTGACTTCCAGGCTGTTCTTACCTCCAGTTCCTCCATTTTCCCTTTTGGCACGAGTAGCCTTGCCATTTACCTCTACCAGGTTAAATCCAACCAGGCCCCATCTTCCTTAAGAAGTGCCCCTGACTCACCCAGCTGCACAGAGCTCCCCCCCCTTACCACCGATTCCCATGGGGTCCCAGTCTTCCAGAAGCTGGTAGCCAAGGGCGGGGCTCTTCCGTGTCCCCCGCGATGCCCTGTGCGGCACTAAGCACTTGTGGATGCTGTGAGCGCTGACCCAGAAAGTGCCTATGGATCAGCATCTGCTCTGAACGAGTCCCTTGGCCTCTCCCTGCGGTGGGCTCATGTAGGCTCAGTTCAGAGACTCTGGGAGACTTGTGCGGTCCCCTCTCCAAATGAGCACTCCAGACCGACCTCTCACAGTGGCAGGGAGAGGAGAGGAAGGGGCTGAAAATGTAGGACGGGTGTTTTCAGGGGTCAGTCTCAAGGTGTTTGAATATACACGATTATCGATTTTGAAAGTTCTGTGCTCAAAAGGCTTTTTTTTAGCCTCTCCAGTATTTTGCCTGAAATGGTTGATAATCAGGTGCTCCAAGTGGTGCCGTAAAAGCTGCGGAGGTAACGTCAAAGAGAAAGACTAGCATGTTTGTGATTAACATGTGTTTCCCCCCCTCCGGCTTTTTTTTTTTTTTTGCGGTACGCGGGCCTCTCACCCCTGCGGCCTCTCCCGTTGCTGAGCACAGGCTCCGGACGCGCAGGCTCAGCAGCCAGGGCTCACGGGCCCAGCCGCTCCGCGGCACGTGGGATCTTCCCAGACCTGGGCACGAACCCGTGTCCCCTGCATCGGCAGGCGGACTCTCAACCGCTGCGCCATCAGGGAAGCCCTGTTTTCCCCTTTTATTGAGCTACAGCAGAGGAGAAGGAAGGTGCCTGGGTAGCAGCTTACCAGCAAAGAGCATCCTCCCCGTGAGCATCTCTGCCAGGATGCAGCCAGCGGCCCACATGTCAATGGCTTTGGTGTAGTTGTTAGGGGAGAGGAGCAGGCGTGGTGAGCGGTACCATTTCGTTACCAACCCTTCTGACAGGTAACCCTGGAAGACAAAATCCAGGCTTCCAGTAATCAGTCATTTGTAGACACCCCCCCTCACATGCCTCTCCTCCTTTCCCTTCCCAGGGAGACAAGACCCCTTTCACTCTCCATCCTTTCCCATTGATCATCTGGTTAGAGGGGTTTAGGCAGCGTTGTGGGGCTCAGAGGCTTTGGTGGGGGAATCTTATGAGGCCCTGGAGTTCTCTTCTGTGGAAAGGGATCCAGGATGACACTATTTAAGAAGCAGTGCTTTCCCAGCCCATCTTGATGTAATGACGCGTAGCACTCTACCCTCATCTAGTAAGAAGATGGAGAAGTAGGAGCCATACTTGAGTTTGTTATCACCATCAACAGAGTAATGATGAGACAGTGGAATTTGGTTTATTCAGTGGCTGAACGTCAGAAAGAGCTGTAAAATTTAAATCAAGCCAGTTGCTTGATTAAATTAATTCTGCCGTGATGTCAGACGCCAAGCCCCTGCTGGGAATGGACGAGGCCAGCTTCATAATGGGTGCGGGTGAAGGGCTTTTGGAAGCAGCCCTAAAAGGCAGAGTGGACACAGCTTTGGTTGGCCCAGAGGATTCTGGGAGTTCTACAGAGTGTCTTTGGGGGGATAGATGTTCTAGCTGATTTCAGCCACTGCTCAATGTGCGGTCTGGAGCGGAATCCCTCACTACGGGATATAGTGACAGCATAGGTGCTTTAGCACAGATAGGGAAGTATAGCCAGGCAATTCGGAGCTTGTTCTCTATGTAATTCACAAAGCTGGCCCAACAGTGGAATCTGGGAAATGTCTGTTGAATTACATGGAACTGTCTCTCTAAATTGAAAAAAATAGACCTATTTGGTGGTCAAGGTCAGATAATTAGCACCAGGGGGATCCAGTGAGAAATTCTAGGGACGGTTTTGTTATTTGCTGTTGTAATTTCCAATTTAGCATCTAATTTTCCTTTTTGCTTATGTAAAAAGTATCACAGACCTAGGTTAAAAGCAGATGAAACGTTAGGAGACCCAAGTACCCAGGAGCTTTTGATCAATTAATCTGAAATCTCGTCACTTGTTGTGCAAAGATTTATTATGTTTTAAACCTGAGAGCCCTGAGTTACAGCAGTTTTCTCTCCTCTGTGGCACGTATTTCTTTAGAGCAGGTCCTCAGACTGGTGGAAGGAAGGAAGAAAAGACTAAGGTATACCCATTCCCCAGCCTCGATGCTCCAAAATGAGCTCCTTATAATTTTTAAAATATGCCCCCTTTCTCTGTCCTTTGGGCCTTTGCATGTGTACTTTCCAGGGATGGGTGTCCCTCACACCCACTGTCCTTCCTGGCTAACTCACACTCAGGCCTGCTTCCTCTCAGAAGCTTCCCAATTCCCTGGGATGAGGTTGAATGCCCCTTCCTAGGAGCTCCATGATCCCTGTCTTGTTACTGTTTCTTTACTTCTCTGCAGTTCCACCTTCACCCACCCCACCCCCAGGACCACTAGACCACTAGACTCTGCCCTCATGGGCAGAGGCTGTATCTTGTTTCACAGCCATTTCTGCATTGCCTACTGCCGAGTCTGCCTCCTAGGAAATGTCCAATGAACACAGATGGATGGATGAGTAAGGAACATCTCACATGGTCTGAGCCCCTTCAAAATGGGGCACCTTCTGGAGGAACCACGTATCCCCTTCTTTAACAGACCTGATTTTATGGAGAGATCCAGTTCCCACTTTCAATGGTGGATGAGGAGTTTAGAAAAGTTGTCAGCTTTTGCCTTATGCCTTGCCTTCTTCCAGAAAGGACTGGCAAGTGTAAGTAATTTTTTTTTTTTTTTTTGTGGTACGCCAGCCTCTCACTGTTGTGGCCTCTCCCGTCGCGGAGCACAGGCTCCGGACGCACAGGCTCAGCGGCCATGGCTCACGGGCCCAGCCGCTCCGCGGCATGTGGGATCTTCCCGGACCGGGGCACGAACCCGTGTCCCCTGCATCGGCAGGCGGACTCCCAAGCACTGCGCCACCAGGGAGGCCCAGTAATTTTTTTTTAAGTCAGGTTTATTGAAGTATAATTTATAAACAGTAAAATTCACTCTTTTTAGGGTATAGTATGGGTTTTGACAAAGTGTAGAATCATGTAACCACCATCATAATCAAGAGACATACAATTCCATCAGCTCACACAATTCCCTCGTGCCCCCTTCTGGTCACCCCCGAGCCCCAGTTCCCTAGAAACCACTGTTTTCCATCCCTTTAGTTTTGCTTGTGCAGAGCGAACGTCATATAAATGGAATCACAGCGTGTGGCCTTTTGAGTCTGAATTCTTCCCCTTAGCATAATGCATCTGGACTCATCCACATTGCTGTATGAAGAGCAATCTGTTAGGAGTTTAAGTTTGATTCTAAAAAGGAAAGAGACAAGCCAGACTGTAGAAGCTCACATCTGGGTGGGTGGCTTATAAATAAAGAATGGTCCGATTTTATTTTCCAGTCGGAGGGTGAGTGTGTCAGAGAAAGACTAAAGCAGAGTACCCAGAGGGGAGGTGACTTAAGGTGAGTTTACTCTGATGTGTAAATGAGCAAAATCTTTTATGGGACAGAGTTCCCTATAATTAACACCTGCCTATCTGCAGAGTCTGGAGCTGAAGTGGGACACAGGGAGCTTCCTTCTGAAACACCTGCCCTGAAAGTAAAAGAAAGATGTTTGCGTGGGCAAGGCTGCCCCAGGGCCAGAATTATGGGCAAGGCCATGATAACAGCTGAGAAAGTTCACCCCTGGCTCTTCCTTACCTTTGAATGAAAACCAAGAACCTGCCAGATTTTTGTCAATTACTAGCTGCTTCCCTCAAGTTACTTGTCCCTCAAGTCAGGGGATTTACTGATATGTTTCAGAAGCCACAGGACAGAGGAGAATTTGGGAAGGTGCAGTGGCTTTTCTGCCAGTCTCTGGAGCAGGGGGAGCCTCCATTCCTGGGTCTGTGGGGCAGACACGGGGAGGGGCTGGAGGTCTTGCCCTCAGCTGAGATGAGCCCTGGGTGTCTGAGTGGGAGAGGCACTGGGGCCCACCACACAATACTGGTGATCTGAATTCAACAGAGGAGTTTTAGTTGAGTGGATGGGGCAAAAGTCAGAATTTTCTAGAATAAAAAAAGTCTTTAAAGATACCCAGGAGTGGGGACTCAGTTTTATCAGAAGGGCCCATAAATCCGTAAGTGTACTGGCTCAGCAGAGATCCTTAAATGGCTTTCCTGCCGGAGCCTGCAGGGTGAAGATAGTTTTCAGCTCCATTTGGATGTAGAGGAAGCTGTCTTCAGTGATCAGACATGGTCTCTCCTGGGGCTCGCCCATCGGCAGGCTGACCAGTGGGTGGGACAGCGGGCACAGGCAGGGCGTGTTGTCTCATCACCACGCTGGGGAGACGGGAAGCGGACACTCCTCGGGTCGCCCCCTGAGTGTAAGAGGCAAGACCAGAATCACCCTTTCCCTAGTGTCCCAGTCCTCCTGCCAGCCTGTCCCTTGGTGTTTCCAGTGAGAAGGCAACTCCGGAGGCACCACTGGGAGGGGTGGACACGGTTTCCTGTCTAGACCCCACCATGGGGACTTTGGGCTTCTTCAGCTATTACTCCAACCAGCCCATTGTGCTGGAGTCATGTCCAGCCAGTGAGAGGCTCTGACTTTGAAAGCCTTATAGGTGTTTGGAAATAAACTGGTAGCAGCTGCCCCAGGAGGAGAGTAATTAGGGACCCCCCACAGATCCAGAGGGAGGGTAGAATTAAAGCTGAGCATTCTCTTTGCTGAAGGAGCAAGGAAACCACACTCAGTCCCAGCTGCCTGCCAAGGAATTCAGAGCAGCCTCCATCAAACTCACCCTGGAAGGGTGGGTACCCATCCGCTGCTCCGGCGAGCCTGTATTGGGTGGGCTTCAGCTCTGCTCAGCTTGCCTTCTCTGTGCCTCCACTGGCCCAAGCCTGATCTCTTGGGTCTGGGAGTCAGAAGGCTGGAGGAGAGGGCTTGATCCCATAAGCTTTCCACTTCACCCTTTAATGCACCTACTGGCACCTCACAGAGGTAGGGCAAATTTAAATAGGGACAACACTCTCCCAAGAATAAAAGCCCTGGGTGTGGGAAGACGCCAAGGTAGCGTCTCCCCACAACTAGGGCGCCTGCCAGCTGCTGGTGGGGACCCTGACGCCCAAGGAGATGGGAGGAACCCCCAAGTGAACCGGTAGGACGCGGGGCGACTGAAGGGGGAGGAGAAGTGGAGGCCAGACAGGATTGGCACCCCTGAGGCTGGGGAGATCAGGAGAGGCAGGCGGGAAGGACCCTCATGAAAGAGTGGAAGAGGAGCGGAGGGTGATCTCCCGGCCCATTTGGGCTGGGGAGCCTGCTGAGCTCCCAGGCCGATACCCCCACTCCAAAGCCCCCTTCAGGCTGCATGGGTCCTGGGGGCATAGGAAGGAGGCCGAGGGGAGAACAGCAGAGGCAGGCGGGAGGGGTCCTCCCAGACGGGAGGAGCAGGAGAGGAGAGGAGGGCGTTTGCCCCGCCCACTCGAGTCTGGGAAGCCTGCTGTGCTCCCAGGTGAGGTCCCCTGCCCTCTCAGACCAGTGGTGGGGGGCACGCCTGGGCCCCTTCTGTTCCTTGAGCCTAAGCCCCACTCCCCACAGCCCCCAGGGCCTTTTCCAGCCCTGTGGGTCCTGAGCATAGGCCGCACCCACCACCAAACCTCTCCCATGCTTAGACCTCGCCCTCCACAGCCAAGGCCTCCCCCCGCCTTTTTTTTTTTCTTTCTTTCTTTTTTTTTTCTCCTTCTTCCTCCTCCTCTTTCTTACTATTGTGGTACTGATGTACCTTCTGGTTGTTGATTCATCTATATTTTTATCTTTATATTCTTTCTAACATATCTGTTAGTTTCCTAGTCTAATTTTATTTTTTACTTTGTTATTGTTCTCTCTCTCTTTTTTTTTTTTTTTTGCCACCCCACACGAATTGCGGGATCTTGGTTCATGAGCCGGGGGTCGGGCCAAAGCTCCTGCGATGGGAGCTCCGAGTCCAAACCACTGGACTAACAGAGAACCTCAGACCCCAGGGAATATTCATTGGACAGATGTCTCACAGAGGTCCTTATCTCAGCACCAAGACCCAGCTCTACCCAACAGCCTACAAACTCCAGTGTTGGAAGCCTCAGGCCAAACAACCAGTAAGACAGGAACAGAATCCCACATTAAAAAAAAAAAAAAAGAGACGACAAAAAGTATGTCACAGATGAAGGGGCAAGGTAAAAACCTACAAGACCAAATAAATGAAGAGGAAATAGGCAACCTACCTGAAAAAGAATTAAGAGTAATGATAGTAAAGATGATCCAGAGTCTTGGAAATAGAATGGATTCATGGATTGAGAAAATACAAGAAATGTTTAACAAAGATCTAGAAGAACTAAAGAACAAACAAACAGAGATGAACAACACAATAACTGAAATGAAAAATACACTAGGAGGAATCAAAGCAGAATAACTGAGGCAGTACAACGAATAAGTGAGCTGGAAGGCAAAATGGTGGAAATAACTGCCAAGGAACAGATTAAAGAAGAAAAAAATGCAAAGAATTAAAGACAATCTCAGAGACCTCTGGGACAACACTGAACACACCAACATTCGAATTATAGGAGTCCCAGAAGAAGAAGAGAAAAATAAAGGGTCTGAGAAAATATTTGAAGAGATTATAGTTGAAAACTTCCCTAACATGGGAAAGGAAATAGTCACCCAAGTCCAGGAAGCACAGAGAGTCCCAAACAGGATAAACCCTAGGAGAAAGACACCAAGACACATATTAATCAAACTAACAAAAATTAAATTCAAAGAAAAAGTATTAAAAGCAGCAAGGGAAAAACAAAAATCAACATACAAAGGTATTCCCATAAGGTTATCAGCTGATTTTTCAGCAGAAACTCTTTAGGCCAGAAGGGAGTGGCAGGATACACTTAAAGTGATGAAAGAGAAAAACCTACAACCAAGATTACCCTAACCAGCAAGGATCTCTTTCAGATTCAATGGAAAAATCAAAAGCTTTTCAGACAAGCAAAAGCTAAGAGAATTCAGTACCACCAAACCAGCTTTACAACAAATGCTAAAGAAACTTCTCTGGGTGGGAAACACAAGAGAAGAAAAAGACCACAAAAACAAACCCAAAACAATTAAGAAAATGGTAATAGGAACATACATATCAATAATAACCTTGAATGTAAATGGATTATATGCCCCAACCAAAAGACACAGACTGGCTGAATAGATACAAAAACAAGACCCATATATACACTGTCTACAAGAGACACTTCAGACCTACGGACACATACAGACTGAAAGTGAAGGGATGGAAAAAGATATTCCATGCAATTGCAAATCAAAAGAAAGCTGGAGTAGCAATACTCATATCAGATAAAATAGACTTTAAAATAAAGATTGTTATAAGAGATAAGGAGGGACACTACATAATAATCAAAGGAACAATCCAAGAAGAAGGTATAATAATTATAAATGTTTATGCACCCAACATAGGAGCACCTCAATACATAAGGCAAATGCTAACAACCATGAAAGGAGAAATTGACAGTAACACAATAATAGTAGGGGACTATAACACCCCACTTACACCCATGGACAGATCATCAAAACAGAAAATAAATAAGGGAACACAAGCTTTAAATGACAAAATAGACCAGATAGATCTAATTTATATTTATAGAATATTCCACCCAAAAGTGGCAGAATACACTTTCTTCTCAAGTGCACATAGAACATTCTCCAGGATAAATTGGATCTTGGGTCACAAATCAAGCCTCAGAAAATTTAAGAAAATTGAAGTCATATCAAGCACCTTTTCTGACCACAATACTATGAGACTGGAAATCAATTACAGGAAAAAAACTGTAAAAAACACAAATACATGGAGGCTAAACAGTGTGCTACTAAATAACCAAGAGATCACTGAAGAAATCAAAAAAGTAATTAGAAAAAACATAGAAACTAATGACAATGAAAACATGACAATCCAAAACCTATGGGGTGCGGCAGAAACAGTTCTAAAAGGGAAGTTTATAGCAATACAATCTCACCTCAAGAAAAAAAAAATCTCAAATAAACAATCTAACCCTACACTTAAAACAACTAGAGAAGAACAAAGAAAACCCAAAGTCGGTAGAAGGAAAGAAATCATAAATGTCAGAGCAGAAGTAAAAGAAATAGAAAAGAAGAAAACAATAGCAAAGATCAATAAAACTAAAAGCTGGTTCTTTGAGAAGATAAACAAAATTGATAAACCCTAAGCCAGACTCATCAAGGAAAAATAGGGAGAGGACTCAAATCAATAAAATTAGAAATGAAAGAGAAGTTACAACAGATACCGCAGAAATACAAAGCATCCTAAGAGACTACTACAAGCAACTCTATGCCAATAAAATGGACAAGCTGGAAGAAATGGACAAATTCTTAGAAAGGTATAACCTTCCAAGACTGAAACAGGGAGAATTCGAAAATATAAACAGACCTATCACAAGTAATGAAATTGAAACCGTAATTAAAAACCTTCCAACAAACAAAAGTCCAGGACCAGATGGCTTCACAGGCGAATTCTCTCAAACGTTTAGAGGAGAGCTAACACCGATACTTCTCAAACTCTTCCAAAAAGTTGCAGAGTGAGAAATACTCCCAATTTCATTCTACGAAGCCACCATCACCCTGATACCAAAACCAGAAAAAGATATCACAAAAAAAGAAAATTATAGACCAATAACACTGATGAACATAGATACAAAACTCCTGAACAAAATACTAGCAAACAGAGTCCAACAACACATTAAAAGGATCATACACCATGATCAAGTAGGATTTATCCCAGGGATGCAAGGATTCTTCAATATACGCAAATCAAGCAATGTGATACACCACATTAACAAATTAAGGAATAAAAACTGTATGATCATCTCAATAGATGCAGAAAAAACTTTTGACAAAATTCAACACCAATTTATGACAAAAATCTCTCCAGAAATTGGGCATAAAGGGAACCTACCTCAACATAATAAAGGCCACATATGACAAACCCGCAGCAAGCATCATATTCAATGGTGAAAAACTGAAAGCATTTCCACTAAGATCAGGAACAAGGATGTCCACTCTCGCCACTCTTATTCAACATAGTTTTGGCAGTCCTACCCATGGCAATCAGAGAAGAAAAAGAAGTAAAAGGAATCCAAACTGGAAAAGAAGAAGTAAAACTGTCACTGTTTGCAGATGACATGATACTATATATAGAGAATCCTAAACATGCCACCAGAAAACTACTAGAACTCATCAATGAATTTGGTAAAGTTGCAGGATACAAAATTAATGCGCAGAAATCTCTGGCACTCCTATACTGCAACAATGAAAAATAAGAGAAATTAAGGAAACACTTCCATTTACCACTGCAACAAAAAGAATAAAATACCTAGGAATAAACTTGTCTAAGGAGGCGAAAGACTTGAAGTCAGAAAACTATAAAACACTGATGAAAGAAATCAAAGATGACATAAACAGATGGAGAAATATACATGTTCTTGGATTGGAAGAATCAATATTGTGAAAATGACTATACTACCCAAAGCAATCTACAGATTCAATGCAATCTCTATCAAACTACCAAGGGCATTCTTCACGGAATTAAAACAAAAAATTTTACAATTCATATGGAAACAAAAAAGACCTCGAATAGCCAAAGCAATCTTAAGAAAGAAAAATGGAGTTGGAGGAATTGGGCTCCCCAACTTCAGACTATAGCAGAAAGCTACAGTAATCAAGACAGTATGGCACAGAAACAGAAATATAGATCAATGGTACAGGATAGAATGCCCAGAGATAAACCCACGCACATATGGGCACCTAATTTATGACAAAGGAGGCAAGAACATGCAATGGAGAAAAGACAGCCTCTTCAATAAGTGGTGCTGGAAAAACTGGACAGCTACATGTAAAAGAATGAAATTAAAACACTACCTAACACCATGCACAAATGTAAACTCCAAATGGATTAAAGGCTTAAATGTAAGACCAGACACTATAAAACTCTTAGAAGAAAACATAGGAAGAAATACTCTTTGACATAAACCACAGCAAGATCTTTTTTGACCCACCTCCTAGAGTGACAGAAATAAAAACAAAAATAAATAAATGGGACTTAATTAAATGTAAAAGCTTTTGCACAGCAAAGAAAAGCATAAGCAAGACAAAAAGACAACCCTCAGAATGGGGGAAAATATTTGCAAATGAAACAACAGACAAAGGATTAATCTTCAAATTATACAAACAGCTCATGGAGCTCTATATCAAAAAACAAAAAACAAAAAACAATCCAGTTAAAAAATGGGTGGAAGACCTATATAGACATTTCACTAAGGAAGACATACGGATGGCCAAGAGGCACATGAAAATATGCTCAACATCACTATTAGAGAAATGCAAATCAAAACTACAATGAGGTATCACCTCATGCCAGTCAGAATGGCCATTATCAAAAAATCTAGAAACAATAAATGCTGGAAAGGGTGTGGTGAAAAGGGAACCCTCCTGCACTGTTAGTGGGAATGTAAATTGATACAACCACAGTATGGAGTTTCTTTAAATAGCTAAAAATAGAACTACCATATGACCCAGCAATCCCACTACTGGGCCTATACCCTGAGAAAACCATAATTCAAAAGGAGTCATGTACCACAATGTTCACTGAAGCTCTATTTACAATAGCCAGGACATGGAAGCAACCAAAGTGTCCATCAACAGATGAATGGATAAAGAAGATGTGTCACAGATATACAATGGAATATGACTCAGCCATAAAAAGAAACAAAACTGAGTTATCTATAGTGAGGTGGATAGACCTAGAGTCTGTCATACAGAGTGAAGTAAGTCAGAAAGAGAAAAACAAATACCGTATGCTAATGCATATATATGGAATCTAAAAAAAAAAAACTGGTACTGATGAACCTAGTTGCAGTGCAGGAGTAAAGATACAGACATAGAGAATGGACTTGAGGACACAGGGTGGGAGAGGGAAGCTGGGGTGAAGTGAGAGAGGCATGGACATATATACAGTACCAAATGTAAAATAGATAGCTAGTGGGAAGCAGCCGCATAGCACAGGGAGATCAGCTGGGTGCTTTGTGACCACCTAGAGGGGTGGGATAGGGAGGGTGGGAGGGAGAGGCAAGAGGGAGGGGATATGGGGACATGTGTATGCATATGGCTGATTCACTTTGTTGTACAACAGAAACTAACAGTAATGTGAAGCAATCATACTCCAATAAAGATCTATTAAAAGAAAAAAGAATAAGAGTGCAGTCAGCCATAGCTCTGTGCGTGCGTTAGGGTGGGGGGATGGCAGGGCAGGCAGGAAGGGTTGCTGCTCCGTTCATACCGAATGGCTGTTGAGGGCTGCCCCTGCTTCCAGGTCAGGATGGAGCGGGGCTCTGACAGCCTCACCTTGCCGACCAGAGGTCTGTGTCATGTGTCCTGGGAGTCCAACATGTGTCATCCATGTGCGGCAGAAATGAAATGACTAAGATCATCCCTGGCTTCAAAGAGCATGTAATGTGGTTAAATAGATGAAACGTTCAATAGGCAAAGATGATGGGAAGGACCAGGAGAGGATCTCGGTCAATATTTATGTAGGACTTGCTCTGTGCTGGGCGCTGTGTTAGCATTTTACCTGAATTTATTCAACAATCCCTCCATCAGATTCTAGATGCAGGCTCTCTACACAACTTGTCCAAGTTCACATGGCTGGGAAGTGGGCCAGGGCATGCAGCTGCAGAGCCCATACCCTAGCCTGTATGCTGCTGGACTTCCACCACCTCGCATACTAAATAGAGTCAGTGGTAGGCAGCAAGGCAGAGGCGTGCTCAGAGCACAGAGGGGTGGTATTTTGTCCTGAGGTGGGTCAGAGAAGACTTCATGAGAAGAGGTTGGTTTCAGTTGGTCTTCATGGTTGGGGACATCTTGGATAGCTGTGCTGGGGAACATCTGAGGGGGTGGTGGCCAGGGGGAGCCAGTGTGAGTAAAGGTTGGGGGGCCAGCGAGACCTAGAATGTGCTCAGAGGACAGACATCTGTACATGTGGACAAATGGGACATGGGGAGGGGCTGAGGAGACTGACCTTCATCCTGAAGGTCAGCGTTCCCCAAGGACCTCCTGTATGAGAATCAGGGGAAGTGCTTGTGAGATGTGCAGACTGGCCAAAGCTGACTTAGAGTCCTCCAATCTCCATCTCATATGAGGTCCCAAGGGAACCCTTATGCCCCTCCTACTTTGAGAACCCCAGGAAGGATGCAGGGAGCTGTGGAGGGATGTCGAGTGGGGCGGAAGGGATGGTGGGTAGGATGGGGCTTTCAGCATAGGCTGTGGAAAGCCCTGGGCAGGCCTGTGCCTGTGATTGGGCTCCTGCTGATTCTGACTAGTGGGAGGGCCGTTCTTGGAGCACTCGTGGCAGTTGCAGGCTAAGCACACCTGTCACTGGAAGCTGGCGAGGCTTGCAAGCTGGGCTGGCAGCAAAGA
The DNA here is from genome assembly GCF_059928025.1 of Delphinapterus leucas. Classification (NCBI taxonomy): domain Eukaryota; kingdom Metazoa; phylum Chordata; class Mammalia; order Artiodactyla; family Monodontidae; genus Delphinapterus; species Delphinapterus leucas. Next base: position 66,746,208 of record NC_143142.1, on the reverse strand, counting down.
TGCTGCTCTCCAGATAGCAGGGGGTTAACAGTCCCAGAAAGGCTTCGGGAAGGCCCCTGGGTACCACACTTCCTTGAAAGCGGGTAGGAATGCACACATGGACTCCTGTCTGATCTAGAAGAAACTAGGTCAAGGGAGAAAGGAATCAGGCTATGGAGAAGTAAAAACTTTGAGCTTTAGGGGGTCAATGGTGGCGGTTGCACGATTGCTGTGATTTTGTGGAGGTGCAAGTTCCCAGAAGAGTTCCTGGTGGATTTGCTGTGGAAACCAAAGGAATATCACATAAGGAATGGGAAAGACAGGGCACGCTGAGCCTGGAGAACATTGTGGGGGGCATGAAAGCTGCCTCTAGACACATGCAAGGCTGTCATTCGGACCAGGAGCTAAGCTTGCTCTCTGAGGCTCTTGGGACAGACATGCGCCAAAGCGTAAGGCAGAAATCCATGCAATACGCTGATAATACCTAACATTTATTGAGCTTCTCGAACTGCTCTCATGCTTCATATGGATTAACTCATTTCATCCTTGCAACAGCCCCATGAGGTAGGGACTCTCATTATAGTCATTTGACAGGGAGGCATCTGAGGCACAGAGAGGGTAAGCAACCTATCCACAGTCACACAGGCTGTAAGTGGCACAGCTGGGATTCAACCCCAGGTAGTGCTGATGTAGCACCTTTGATGTGAATATGCAGTTCTTCTGCCTTTCAAGTAAAGAGAGCCCTCGAAAGCCACCGGGCTGTCCAAGGGGGGCTGGGCTCCTGACAGGCAGAGGTGGGCAAACACAGAATGGGCAAGCTCGTGGGAGATGTGCCAGCACCACCCTCCAGAGCGCAGCTCCTCAGACCTTGGCATGCACTTGGATTCTTGGGAATCCGGGCTGAATACATGTAGATTCCATTTCGTCAGTCCAACAAGGTGATGCCGATGCTGCAGGTCAGGGGACTGAACTTGGACGAGCAAAGTCCTGGATGATCTTTAACATCCTGCCCTGCCTGAGGGATCTATGACTTGCCTTGTTCACAGGCCAGGCAGATTTCTCTAACTGAGCAGCAAACTGACCTGTAATAGGGGCTAATTCTTTGTGTTACAGACACACATCAGAAGATCACTTAGAAAAACAACACCCTCCCAGAGGCCCAGTTTAGGCAGAAATATATGGCCTCCCTCTCCACAGTCTCCTTCCTCTGAGGGTATAATTCTTTTTTTAAAAATTATTTATTTATTTATTTTGCGGTACGCGGACCTCTCACTGTTGTGGCCTCTCCCGTTGCAGAGCACAGGCTCCGGACGCACAGGCTCAGCGGCCACGGCTCACGGGCCCAGCCCCTCCGCAGCATGTGGGATCTTCCCGGACCGGGGCACGAACCCACATCCACCTGCATCGGCAGGTGGACTCTCAACCACTGCGCCACCAGGGAAGCCCCTGAAGGTATAATTCTTATTTGTGCCAATATCCATATCATGTACGTTAGAAGCCTTTTAAAAAAGAAATAACACCACAGCGGAATCGCCTTTCTTATTGCTGACTCTAAACTCATTCTATTAAACGCATTTCCATGCATATATGCAGCAGGGAATCTGTCAGGCTGAGGGAAGGAACACACAATCTTAAAAGCCCACCATTACGACACAGTGATTGGTAAGTCACCTGGTACATTCTGTTTGTGCAGCTAAAATACACACGGTGAAGAAACAGTATTGTTAAATCAGCTGCACTGAGTTTTCATTAACTTCTAAGATGCCTTAAATGCTGATCTGCTGCCCTCCTTTCTCGGGGTTGCCCCTTCCCCACTCCATGCTGTGGGGAATCCTGTCCAATGAAATTCATCTCTTCCACAGTTTCCATGGAAATCAACCAAAAGCCCAGTTAAGTTCCTATAGGCCTGCAGCCCCCATGTGGTCCCTTCGTTTTACATTAAAAAAAAATTATAATAGAATTGCTTTAAAAAACAACTTTTTTTTTTTTTTTTTTCGGTACGCGGGCCTCTCACTGTCGTGGCCTCTCCAGGTGCAGAGCACAGGCTCCGGACGTGCAGGCTCCGCGGCATGTGGGATCGTCCCGGATCGGGGCACGAACCCGCGTCCCCTGCATCGGCAGGCAGACTCTCAACCACTGCGCCACCAGGGAAGCCCTAAAAACCAACTTATTTTTAATCGTGGTAAAATACACATAAAATTCACCATCTTAACTGTTTTTAGGTGTACAATTCAGTAGTATTAAGTACATGTTGTGCAACCATCACCACCACGTGCAAAACTGAGTAAACAGTAGCTTACCATACTCCTCCCCCCAAAGCCCCTGGCGACCACCACTCTACTTTCTGGCTCTATGAATTTGACTACTCATCTAAGTGGGATTATATAGTATCTATCCTTTTGTGGCTGGCTTCTTTCACTCAGCATACTGTACTTCTCCTTACTTTTAAACAGCAGGAAAGTGGAAACAATGGAGTTGGGCTTCTTTTTAACAAGCACTTTCTTGAAATGTCTTCTAATTCAACTAGAGCTCACCATCACAGATAAAAGCTTTGGACATTATCCTCCTGGGGTCCAAGTCATCAACTCTGAATTCTCTTACAGTTCAAAGACACGATCAAATGTTTTGTTTGTTCGGTGATGTGCGGGGATCGCCAGCTCTAATCCCACCGTCCTCGCTAGGACCAGGGCTGGGCTGGTTAGAGAGCTGGGTGGAGGGAAGGCTTCGTGTGGCTGCTTCTGCCTCAGTTTCCCCATCTGCTTGTGCTGCTGGTCTCGAAGCTTTCCTCTGTGGGGCACTAGAGTCCTAGGATTCTGCATCACAGTCACTAGCAACCTCTAAGTGAGGGACCCTGCTGGGCCAAAGTGATTCATTTTTAATGGGCCGGTCTGTGAGCAAATGGCTCCTTTTAGGAAGATACATCAACCACCAGGCCATAAGTAGACATTTGTCTTGCTGACTTTCAAGGGGAAATTTGGCAGCACACTGGAGCAGCAGCTCTCAAACCTGATACACATTAGAGGCACCTGGGGAACTTAAGAAAAATCCCAACTCTCAGGCCACCCACCATGCTGATTACGTCAGAATCTCTGTGGGAGGCCCCAGGCATCAGTCATTTAAAAAACTCCCTAGATGACCCCAATGTGCAGCCATATTTGAGAACCGGTATCCTAGGGATCCTTAGCTCATCAGCTATGGAAAGGTAAGCAGTATTTTCACAGTCCCCCAATTAGTGCAGCCTTCTATTTCTGGCTCCACTCAAGACGAGATGATTCCTTGAGTAGCCACAGTGGTCTCCAGACATCTGACCCACAGGAAGTAAAAACTTACTGGAAAATAACCAATAATAACAACAGCTGCTATTTATTGAGAATTTAGGATATGCTCGGCACTGTGCCCAGTGCTGCTTTATTATCAGCGCACTTAATCATCAAAGCGACCCTATGAAAAATGTACAGAGAGATGAAAAACTTGACCAAGGCCAATTAGATACTAACTGGCAGCACTGAGAATCCACCCTGGCAGTGAACAAAACAAAGTCCCTTGTAGTCATGGAGCATACATTTTGGTAGGAAAGACAGCTGAACAAATGGATGGATAGTATGTCTGGTGGAGAGACTGTGAAGAATAAAAAATAAAGCAGGGTAAGGAGATACAGTGATGGATTGAGTGGGTGGCCCAGGAAGGCCTCTACGAGAAGGGGACATGTGAGCAGAGAATAGAGTGAATCAAAAGGAGCGGCCATGTCGGGGAAGAACATCGGAGAAGTTGATCTCTGAGCTCCAAGGCCTCCCCTTCTGTCCCCAACTCCTGTCCCCAAATGGGGGCAGCTCTTTCATCTTCCCCTCTCACCCAGCAAGCCCTCCTCTCAGTCCCTGATTAATCCCCACGTATAAATAAATGAGAACAGTTTAGAAGTGGGAGGGAACTAATATTTGTTGAGCCCCCATTATGCACAAGGGATTGTGCCAGCATTAGCTCAGCTGACCTCCTGATAACCCTGTAAGGTAAGTATTTATTTTTTCATTTTCTCTGTGGGGAAATTCTTGCAGGCCCCTCTCCTCTGCCTGGCTTAGCTGGTAAGCCTTTGTGATCCTGGCCCCCTTCACCTCCAGATCACAGCTCCATAGGAGGGGAGGCCCTGAAGGCAGGGACCGGCTGTTTTGTCTCTGCCGTGCAGGGTAGACGCTCACTTTAAATGCGGTGAATGAATTGGATAAAAATCTAAGCCAAAGGAATGATTGATATGCCCATGGTGGAATTTCAGACACGGACCACCAGTCAAGAGGAGATTGTTTTGAAGTTTGTTTGTTTTTTTTTGAATTTTATTTTATTTTTTTATACAGCAGGTTCTTATTAGTTATCCATTTTATACATATTACTGTATATATGTCAATCCCAATCGCCCATTTCATCACACCACCACCACCACTTCCCCCCTTGGTGTCCTTACGTTTGTTCTCTACATCTGTGTCTCAATTTCTGCCCTGCAAACCAGTTCATCTCTACCATTTTTCTAGGTTCCACATATATGCGTTAATATACGATATTTGTTTTTCTCTTTCTGACTTACTTCACTCTGTATGACAGTCTCTAGATCCATCCACGTCTCTACAAATGACTCAATTTCGTTCCTTTTTATGGCTGAATAGTATTCCATTGTATATATGTACGACATCTTCTTTATCCATTTATCCGTCGATGGGCATTTAGGTTGCTTCCATGTCCTGGCTATTGTAAATAGTGCTGCAATGAACACTGGGGTGCATGTGTCTTTTGGAATTATGTTTTTCTCTGGGTATATGCCCAGTAGTGGGATTTCTGGGTCATATGGTAGCTCTATTTTTTAGTTTTTTAAGGAACCTCCATACTGTTCTCCATAGTGGCTGTATCAACTTACATTTCCAACAACAGTGCAAGAGGGTTCCTTTTTCTCCACACCCTCTCTAGCATTTGTTGTCTGTAGATTTTCCGATGATGCCCATTCTAACTGGTGTGAGGTGATACCTCACTGTAGTTTTGATTTGCATTTCTCTAATAATTAGTGATGTTGAGCAGCTTTTCATGTGCTTCTTGGCCATCTGTATGTCTTCTTTGGAGAAATGTCTATTTAGGTCTTCTGCCCATTTTTGGATTGAGTTGTTTGTTTTTTTAATATTGAGCTGCATGAGCTGTTTATATATTTTGGAGATTAATCCTTTGTCCGTTGATTAGTTTGCAAATATTTTCTCCCACTCTGAGGGTTGTCTTTTTATCTTGTTTATAGTTTCCTTTGCTGTGAAAAAGCTTTTAAGTTTCATTAGGTCCCATTTGTTTATTTTTGTTTTTATTTCCATTACTCTAGGAGGTGGACCAAAAAAGATCTTGCTGTGATTTACGTCAAAGAATGTTCTTCCTATGTTTTCCTCTAAGAGTTTTATAGTGTCCGGTCTTACATTTAGGTCCCTAATCCATTTTGAGTTTATTTTTGTGCATGGTGTTAGGGAGTGTTCTAATTTCATTCTTTTACATGTAGCTATCCAGTTTTCCCAGCACCACTTATTGAAAAGACTGTCTTTTCTCCATTGTATATCCTTACCTCCTTTGTCATAGATTAGTTGACCATAGGTGCATGGGTTTATCTCTGGGCTTTCTACCTTGTTCCATTGATTTATATTTCTGTTTTTTGTGCTAGTACCATATTGTTTTGATTACTGTAGCTTTGTAGTATAGTCTGAAGTCAGGGAGTCTGATTCCTCCAGCTCCGTTTTTTTCCCCTCAAGATTGCTTTGGCTATTCAGGGTCTTTTGTGTCTCCATACAAATTTTAAGATTTTTTATTCTAGTTCTGTAAAAAATGCCATTGGTAATTTGATAGGGATTGCATTGAATCTGTAGATTGCTTTGGGTAGTATAGTCATTTTCACAATATTGATTCTTCCAATCCAAGAACATGGTATATCTGTCCATCTGTTCGTATCATCTTTAATTTCTTTCATCAGTGTCTTAGAGTTTTCTGCATTCAGGTCTTTTGTCTCCCTAGGTAGGTTTATTCCTGGGTATTTTTATTCCTTTTGTTGCAATAGTAAATGTGAGTGTTTCCTTAATTTCTCTTTCAGATTTTTCATCATTAGTGTATAGGAATGCAAGAGATTTCTGTGCATTAATTTTGTATCCTGCTACTTTACCAAATTCATTGATTAGCTCTAGTAGTTTTCTGGTGGCATGTTTAGGATTCTCTGTGTATAGTATCATGTCATCTGCAAACAGTGACAGTTTTACTTCTTTTCCAATTTTGATTCCTTTTATTTCTTTTTCTTCTCTGATTGCCGTGGTAGGACTTCCAAAACTATGTTGAATAATAGTGGTGATAGTGAACATCCTTGTCTTGTTCCTCATCTTAGAGGAAATGCTTTCAGTTTTTCACCACTGAGAATGATGTTTGCTGTGAGTTTGTCATATATAGCCTTTATTATGTTGAGGTAGGTTCCCTCTATGCCCACTTTCTGGAGAGTTTTTATCATAAATTGGTGTTGAATTTTGTCAAAAGCTTTTTCTGCATCTATTGAGATGATCATATGGTTTTTCTTCTTCAATTTCTTAATATGGTTTATCACATTGATTGATTTGAGTATATTGAAGAATCCTTGCATCCCTGGGATAAATCCCACTTGATCATGGTGTATGATCCTTTTAATGTGTTGTTGGATTCTGTTTTCTAGTACTTTGTTGAGGATTTTTGCATCTATATTCCTCAGTGATATTTGTCTGTAATTTTCTTTTTTTGTAGTATCTTTGTCTGGTTTTGGTATCAGGGTGATGGTGGCCTCATAGAATGAGTTTGGGAGTGTTCCTTTCTCTGCAACTTTTTGGAAGAGTTTGAGAAGGATGGGTGTTAGCTCTTCTCTAAACGTTTGAGAGAATTCATCTGTGAAGCCATCAGGTCCTGGACTTTTGTTTGTTGGAAGATTTTAAATCACAATTTCAATTTCATTGCTTGTGATTGGTCTGTTCATATTTTCTATTTCTTCCTGGTTCAGTCTTGGAAATTTATACCTTTCTAAGAATTTGTCCATTTCTTCCAGGTTGTCCATTTTATTGGCATAGAGTTGCTTGTAGTAGTCTCTTAGGATGCTCTGTATTTCTGCGGTGTCTTTTGTAACTTCTCCTCTTTCATTTCTAATTTTATTGATTTGAGTCCTCTCCCTATTTTTCCTTGATGAGTCTGGCTAATGGTTTATCGTTTTTGTTTATCTTCTCAAAGAACCAGCTTTTTGTTTTATTGATCTTTGCTATTGTTTTCTTTGTTTCTATTTCATTTATTTCTGATCTGATCTTTATGATTTCTTTCCTTCTACCTACTTTGGGTTTTATTTGTTCTTCTTTCTCTAGTTCCTTTAGGTGTAAGGTTAGATTTTTTATTTGAGATGTTTATTGTTTCTTGAGGTAGGATTTTATTGCTATAAAGTTCCCTCTTAGAACTGCTTTTGCTGCATCCCATAGGTTTTTGATCGTTGTGTTTTCATTGTCATTTTTCTCTAGGTATTTTTTGATTTCCCCTTTTACTTCTTCAGTGATCTCTTGGTTATTTAGTAACATATTGTTTAGGCTCCATGTGTTTGTGTTTTTTACATTTTTTTCCCTGTAATTGATTTCTAATCTCATAGCGTTGTGGTCAGAAAAGATGCTTGATATGATTTCAATTTTCTTAAATTTCCTGAGGCTTGATTTGTGACCCAAGATGTGATCTATCCTGGGAAATGTTCCATGTGCACTTGAGAAGAAAGTGTAATTTGCTGTTTTTGGATTGACTGTCCTATAAATATCAATTAAATCTATCTGGTCTATTGTGTCATTTAAAGCTTCTATTTCTTTATTTATTTTCATTTTGGATGATCTGTCCATTGGTGTAAGTGAGGTGTTAAAGTCCCCCACTATTATTGTGTATTACTGTCGATTTCCTCTTTTATAGCTGTTAGCAGTTGCCTTATGTATTGAGGTGCTCCTATGTTGGGTGCATACATATTTATAATTGTTATATCTTCTTCTTGGATTGATCCCTTGATCATTATGTAGTGTCCTTTCTTGTCTCTTGTAACATGCTTTATTTTAAAGTCTATTTTATCTGATATGAGTATTGCTACTCCAGCTTTCTTTTGATTTCCATTTGCATGCAATATCTTTTTCCATCCCCTCACTTTCAGTCTGTATGTGTCCTTAGGTCTGAAGTGGGTCTCTTGTAGACAGTATACATATGGGTCTCGTTTTTATATCCATTCAGCAAGCCTGTGTCTTTTGGTTGGAGCATTTAATCAATTAGCATTTAAGGTAATTATCAATATGTATGTTCCTATGACCATTTTCTTAATTGTTATGGGTTTGTTTTTGTAGGCCCTTTTCTTCTCTTGTGTTTCACACTTAGAGAAGTTCCTTTAGCATTTGTTATAGAGCTCGTTTGGTGGTGCTGAATTCTCTTAGCTTTTGCTTGTCTGTAAAGCTTTTGATTTCTCCATCGAATCTGAATGGATCCTTGCTGAGTAGAGTAATCTGGGTTGTACGTTCTTCCCTTTCATCACTTTAAATATGTCATGCCACTCCCTTCTAGCTTGAAGAGTTTCTGCTGCGAAATCAGCTGTTAACCTTACGGGAGTTCCCTTGTATGTTATTTGTCGTTTTTCCCTTGTTGCTTTCAATAATTTTTCTTTGTCTTTAATTTTTTCCAATTTGATTACTATGTGTCTCGGTGTGTGTCTCCTTGAGTTTATCCTGTATGGGGCTCTCTGCGCTTCCTGGACTTGGGTGGCTATTTCCTTTCTCACGTTAGGGAAGTTTTTGCCTATAATCTCTTCAAATATTTTCTCGGGTCCTTTCTCTCTCTCTTCTCCTTCTGGGACCCCTATAATGCGAATGTTGTTGCATTTAATGTTGTCTCAGAGGTCTCTTAGGCCGTCTTCATTTCTTTTCATTCTTTTTTCTTTATTCTGTTCCACAGCAGTAAACTCCACCATTCTGCCTACAGGTCACTTATCCGTTCTTCTGCCTCAGTTATTCTGCTATTGATTCCTTCTAGTGTAGTTTTCACTTCAGTTACTGTATTGTTCATCTCTGTTTGTTTGCTCCTTAATTCTTCTAGGTCTTTGTTAAACATTTCTTTCATCTTCTCAATCTTTGCCTCCATTCTTTTTCCGAGGTCCTGGATCATCTTCTCTATCATTATTCTGAATTATTTTTCTGGAAGATTGCCTATCTCCACTTCATTTAGTTGTTTTTCTGGGGTTTTATCTTGTTCCTTCAGCTGGTATATAGCCCTCTGCCTTTTCATCTTGTCTATCTTTCTGTGAATGTGGTTTTTGTTCCACAGGCTGCAGGATTGTAGTTCTTCTTGCTTCTCTGTTTTGAAGTTTGTTGACCATGTTTGAATCGCAGGACAAAGGCAGCTGCCATGTTCAAGTCCAGCACCCTGAAATCTAGGGGCTCCCTCAGTTGTGTAGTGTGGCTGTGGATTTCTGTTTGACCTGACCTTGATGCTGGTAGCTGGGCCCTTGGCGCTGTTATTCTTGCCTGGGGCCAAGATGGAGGTCAGACTCAGGGCTTTAGTGCAGCCCTTCTAATTCACTCTCAAAAAGAAAGAGAATATTCATCCCAAAGCACTACTGAGTGATGCGTACAATAATAATGAATGTTTGCCAGGAGCTGACCACGTCCTCGTTAGCACCTGACCTTTCTCTGAGTTCTTTCATTTGATTATCAGCCTCACAAGGTGGGCACTGTTACTGTTCCTGATGGGAAGGGGTGCAGAGCTGAGGCAGAAGGTCAATGACACAGTGCCAAGGTCATCACGTCCCCCAGCAGACAGTTCAGTCCCCAAAGTTCCTCTTCTGCTACCAGCTACCCCATTTCTGCTCATGCATCATCCCCTCACAAGAGGGTTAGTATTCTCCCCTGTTCAGCTTGCAGGGAGAGACTGTCCAGAAGAATAAAAGGCACTTTGTTGGGCTACCCGCTTCTCAGAAGGCTCTGGGGTATAAAGCACCACCTTTATTGAAGATGGGCTCAACGGACTAAGAAAAATAAGAGAGAGATCCCTTGCTGTCTTGCTTGTTTTCATTCAGGATCAGGTGGAACTTAGCAGGGCAGATTTTAGAGCCCCCAGGTGGCTTCATTACACAGACGGCTGTGGGAGGGGACAGGCTTTGGGCTCAAGCATGCTTACCTAAAGGTGTTACAAGTCCCTCTCTCCCAGGGTCCTGAGAAGGGCAGGGGCCTGGGGGAAGGAGGTGGTGGTCATTCAGGGCTCCTGCTGCAGGAAGGCCCCTGACCAGGGTCCAACCTGTATGTAGGAAGGAAGTTGCTGCCTGCAGAACTTGATAGAAAGTGCCAGAAAAGCCCTGTGACTGCTGAATTTGACTACCTACCTGTCCTGGTGAAAGTCTTACCCACAGTTGCTTAAGGCAGTTTTCCCTAAATGGGTCCACGTCCCAGAGATGCTACTAGGGGCAGGTCAGGTGTGCATACAAACACCCTTGGGACAGGTGGGCAGCAACCAACAAGATTATTTACAGCCTCAGAGATTAAGGATGCAGTACTTGCCACACCTCTTTGTCCACATAACCATCTGTTTTTTCTAGGTGCTTCTTGGGGACCAATCTTCTGCAGGATCCACTGTGGGAAATGCAAGGTAAGGTCCTTGTTAGCGCATTTACCTGGGAGAGGAAACATACTGACCCGTTTGTCCACTGTCTTCTATTACATCGGCAAAGACTACTGACATCCTGGCTCCTGCAGAGTGTGCTCTGTGTGGATGGAAACTCACCACCTCCTCCGCTTATCTTATCTCTGAGCATCCGAGGTCAGGGACCACTGGACTCGCTGCACCTTCCAGGGCCTGCAGGAAGATGAGGCTGAAGGCAGGGGGGCTGTGTGTTACAAAAGCCACTAGAAATGTGGGGATTGCAGGCCACTGGGTGAATAGCATCAAGGCCACTCCACTCCTCTCTCTGGGGCACAGGCTGCATGCGTGGAGAGGAGGCAGCAGAAAGGCCCTGAGACCAACTCCAGCCCTTCTGCCATGTTGCTTCTGTCAGGGTGTGAGTCCAGGCTCAGCAACCCTGCCCAGCACTCACCTTGAGAAGGGTCTTCTCTCCTTGGTGACCAGGCAGCCAGCCCGGATCACATTACCAACATGGGCCACAGCCTCCCTCTGTGGAAACACTTCTCTTCATAGAGAAACTGCAGGTCCCTGGCCCAGGTGAAGTGCCCCAGCACTGAGAGGCTGCCCAGGTCACCTGATCCAGGGAATGCCAGTCCCATTTCAGACAGGTATTTTGATAGGCATTTCTTAAGTGTTTCTGGTGTTTCTGGCCCCGTGTGTGGTGCTCTGAGTCAGGGAACTGTCCTCAAGGAGCCTACAACCCAATTCTGGGCAATGAGTTTGCTGGTTCAACTGCAATCATTTAATCAGCGACAAGTCAACACGGGGTGAGGGAGGGAGGATGGGGCAGTCACCAAGAGAACAATGAAACAGCAAGGGGGCCACGGTGGATCCAGACTCGGGGGCGTGCTTAAAAATAGGAAATTATGAACACAAAATTAAGGATGAAAATGAATATTTATTTTTGAATCAGAAAATTGCAGCAAATTAAAAATTATAAAAGGCTGGCGAATACCACAAACATCACAACATTCATAAAAATAACATTTTTACTAATTAGCTGCTTGGCAGACTGTGGGTAGCAAACACGTGAATGGATTGCATAACCTCTGATCATAATTTTTTACAGACAGAATTTAAAGCTAATTCAGTATTTGAAAGATAATTGAAAAGGTAACTCAGTCTTTCCTTTAATACAGTCAATTCTTCAGTATGGTTGATATTCTAGAAGTTTCTTTCACCTTCAAAACTAGTTACCAGTATATCATATAAATCTTCAGGATTATTGTCAGATTTGGGAAAAACCTTATTAGGTATTCTTTTGTTGATGAGCTGTAAGATTTGGGGGTATTTCCAGTTTCCTTACGTGGTGACTAAACATCTGTTTGAATCAATGATACTCATCAACCAGGCTGTTCGTGATGTCCTAGTTGCTGTCATGTACTATAAGCTGTAGGGTGGGTCCTGCTGCTTTGTCATGACACTCCATGAGTTGATTTGGTGGACCACAGAGGGATTCCTAGAAGTTATTCCTACACCGAGATGCTGGCACTAACTAAACTCTATACGGAAGTAGCTGCAAACCATATCAACATATCCCATTAAACCCAAACTAAATGCATCTCTAGCCCAACCTACCCTTAATCAGATTCTCTGAATGCCCAGTCACACCAGCACCATCCAACACAAGGGGAAGTGTCAGGGAGGGCAAGTCAGAATGGGAATAGACCACTTCCTAAGAAATTGCTGCCCAAATATCTTACATTTGCAAATATTACAAAAATACGTGATACATCATTAGGGTTCCTCCCAGGGCCTTGGGTGCGGGGGTGGTCATGCAACTGAGAAGCCCTGAGTTGAGTCACAAGCTCCATGGTAAATCTGACCCCCACCAGGAGTAAAACAGGCCAAAGAAGGGGTCAGTGGCCAAGGAGGACAGGGAGGCATCTTGCCAGGGTTTTCAAGATAGGAAACCAGGTACCCATTCTAGAAACCTTCTCAGAAGTAAACCACGGCAGGGCCCATCTTCTTATCGGCCAAGGCAAACTGTCTAGAGAGCTGGTCACCCAGAGAGTTTGAGAAGGGGCCCTAGGAGGAATGTGGGTGTAGGGAATGATTACAGGGGGTTGAAGGATGTTTCCTTCCCTCCTCAGACAAACAAGCTGGTATGATTTTTAGCCATCAGAAAAGGTCTGTCTGATTTTTTGGCCATCTAAAAATGTTCCCTCACCACCTCACTCCCTTAAATCCATTTACCAAAGGCCCCAACCCCTTGGTTTCACTTTTAGAGGAACGGCTAGCAAAGTAAATTCCTTGCTGCCCGGAAGAGAATATGCAAGGATTTTATTCTCCACTCTTAGGAATGCCTCTGGAAAGTTTTGGAGAGCTAAGGGAGGTAAGAGAATACAAGAGCCCTGGACACGTCGAGGGAGGGGGTAGGGGGCTGTGGAGGGTAAGGGGCACAGGAGGAGGTAGGAATGGGTCCCAAAGAGAAAGTCTGCCCTCTTCCCAATTTTCCACCACCCCTCTTGGTGGGCCCTGCCCACTCTTGGAATTTGGTTCTACAAAAGAATGGTGATCTTTCTTTCACTGTTTATTACAAAGCACTGCCAGTGAATTTGGTTTTCAAAACTGTAATTCATATAGCAGTTAATGTGTGAACCTGTAGTTCATTCATTTTCACAGCTGTATAGTATTCCAGCATCTTTATAGAGGGAGTTTGTGAAGAGGCACTAGGTATTCTTTTATTAGATTTACTTCTAATAAAAGAATTATAATAAAGAATTTGGCTGGTCTTTATTCCCACTTCCTGGGAGGGAGACTCTAAACCCTCTGGAGTTTCCTGAGTAATAGGAATGTCTTTGTGATTCATGGTGGACCCCTAGACATTTTCAGGATGGGTCTAGACCAAAAGACCAACCAGATGATTAGAGGATTATGGGGCTGGAGATTGAGTTCATTCAGGTGGTCAATGATCCAATCAACCACACCCCAGTAATGAAACCACAATTAAAACTCTGGACACTGAAGGTTGAGTGAGTGTCCCTGGTTGCTGATACACATCAATTTGCCAAGAGGGTGACCAAGAAGCTTCACGTTTGGACCCCTCCTAGACTTTGCCCTATGGGTCTCATCTTTTGGCTGGTTGTGATCTGTATCCTTTATAATAACACTGTAGTTTTAAGTATAGGGTTTTCCTGAGTTTTGTGAATTGTTCAAGTGAGGGGGTGTGGGAATCCCCAAATTTGTAGCCAGTTGATCAGATATGCAAGTGGCCTGGGAAACCCTGAGTTTGTGGTTGATGACTGCAGTAAGGGCAGTCCTGTGGCAGGGAGTGCCCTTAACCTGTGAAGTATGTCCTAACTAAGGGTAAGAACTGAATTGCCAAATTACCAAATATTTTTGGATTGCTATTATAAATGGTATATTATTTAAAATTATGTTTTCTGCTTTCAGCTGGTGTGTAGAAATGAAGTTGACTTTTGTATACTGATCTTATATTCAGCAACAAAAAGACTAAAGTCTTTTTATTAGATCTATTGATTTGGCTGTAGATTGAGGTTTTATTTAGACAGTCAAATCATCTGTGAATAATAACAGTTTTGCCTTATTTTGTTTGCCAGGACTAGTGCAATCTTAGCATGTTCCTAGTTTTTTGTTTTTTATTGTTTCGTTTTGGCCACACCGTTTGGCTTATGGGATCATAGTTCCCAACCAGGGATTGAACCTGGGCCCTTGGCAGTGAAAGTGCCGAGTCCTAACCCCTGGACCGCCAGGGAATTCCCCAACATGTTCCTTGTTTTTAAAAAAGGCTTTTATAAAAAGAAACAAAATTGAGTTATTTGTAATGAGGTGGATGGACCTAGAGTTTGTCAGAAAGAGTGAAGTAAGTCAGAAAGAGAAAGACAAATACCATATGCTAACACATATATGTGGAATCTAAAAAAAAAAAAAGGTTCTGAAGAAGCTAGGGGCAGGACAGGAATAAAGACGCAGACATAGAGAATGGACTTGAGGACACGGGGAGTGGGAAGGGTAAGCTGGGACGAAGTGAGAGAGTGGCACGGACATATGTACATTACCAAATGTAAAATAGCTAGTGGGAAGCAGCCGCAGAGCACAGGGAAATCAGCTCAGTGCTTTGTGACCACCTAGAAGGGTGGGATAGGGAGGGAGGGAGGGGATATGGGGAGATATATATATATGTATAGCTGATTCACTTTGTTATACAGCAGAAACTAACAAAACATTGTAAAGCAATTATACTCTGATAAAGATGTTAAAAAAATGAGAAAAAAATTATTGATAGGCTTAAATAAATAAATAAGGCTTTTAACATTTCACTGTTAAGTATCACATTTTTGAAGATTTTTGGTAGAAACCATTTTTTAGATGGTTTAGGAAAAAACTATCTAAGCATTTAGGAAATGCTTTTATCCCTAGTTGGTATGAGTTTTTACTGAATTTTTTTTTTTTTTTCGCGGTACGTGGGCCTCTCACTGTTGTGGCCTCTCCTGTTGCAGAGCACAGGCTCTGGACGTGCAGGCTCAGCGGCCACGGCTCACGGGCCCAGCCGCTCCGCGGCATGTGGGATCTTCCCGGACCGGGGCACGAACCCACGTCCCCTGCATCGGCAGGCGGACTCTCAACCACTGCGCCACCAGGGAAGCCCTGGTATGAGTTTTTATTATTCACAGATATTGAATAGATATTGAATTTTCCAGAATGTTTTTCTGCATCTATTGAGATGATCATGTGGTCTCTTTTTTTTTCCTCCTTTAATTTGTTTCTGGTTTTGTTAGCAAGCTTTTAATGTAGCAGAATATTTCCTCTTTTTCTATTCTCTATAAAAGTTTGATAAGACTTATATGTTATTTAAAAGTTTGGTTGAACTTGCCTGTAAACTACAGGGCCTGAGGTTTTCGTTGTGAGATTTTTAACTACTGATCCAGTTTCTTCAATGATTATTGCATTATTGAGGTGTTCTACTTCTTTTTGAGTCAAATCTGATAAAGTTATATGTTTATTTATTAAATAATTATATGAAATGAATAAATTCTTAGAAAAATATAAGTATATATTTATTTAATAAATGAACATTTATGAGCATAAGGTTCATAGTATTCTCTTAGTTTTGAATCTGTTGCATCTGTGGTTACGTTCTTTGCTATTTTAGGGCTGTTGGGATAGTCTGATCCTAGAGGCCACTCGCCTCTCTGTGGAAGGCTGACACTGAAGCCTGCGACTTCCTGCCCGATTTGATTTTATTTCATGTTGATCAAAGATGTACCACATATAGGAGTGTTTGGGGGCATGACCCAATAATATAACCTAGGCCCTGACTTGGGTTTCTTCTTCCTTCCTTCAGGAGAATGAAAACCATGATCATCTGTCATTTTGATTCCCAGAGGGAAAGAGTATTATTGTCTTTTAAGAGCTCACTTGTTTGGTCTTACTATGGTTGAGTACTTTTTAGAGTGACAGAGGAATATGGGTGATCTCCTCTAACTGAGTTAAGAAGGCTTCACACGTCCATCCCTTAAGGCAGCTCTGAGAAACTGCTCACTGGGCAGGGCCCATGAACCCCTGTACCTGCAGGCTGTCTGGGGCCTCATGTTGAGCATTTAGGACTCAGACTCAGCTGATAGGAATGACTTGGGCCAGTGAAACTTCCAAGCTGCTCAGGAGACCTTGAAAACTCTCTAGATGGCTGAGAATGCTCTGTACTTGTTGGGCCCAAGGGCCAGAGGTGACCAATATCATCCTGCTTCCTTCTATTCCCTATGAAGGGACAGCCTACCTCCTTTCTCCTCCCCATTTAGATATTTTGGTGCACAGTTAGAACCCTCAGAGGCTGTGGATCTGATCTTCTGACTCTTCCTCTGAAAGAGATGTTATAGGTCATTTCAATCAAGCCTCTTATTTTGCAGAAGAGGAACTCCTGGCCATCACCATTATCAACAACAGCCATGATTACTAAGCCCTTACTAGATGCCTGCCAAGTACTGTATCCATACTTTACATAAAGAACCTCAATGAATACTTCACCAGAGTCTTGTTAAATCATTAATACAGCAACTATCTACTGAGCTATGTTCCAGCTACTGTTTCTGAGCGCTGGGACAGAGCAGTGAACAAAGCAGATAAGTTCCCACCTCTGCTGTCCACATGCTACTCCTGTAGAGGAGGTGTTTTTCCTATTTTACAGATAAGTAAAGTAAGGCTTAGAAAAAGATAAGGTGACCCAGCTAGTTATTAAGTGGCGAAGCTGTGAATAAGCCAGGTCTTGTTTTGAACAGCTTTGCTCTCCATTAGCAATTCTCAAACTGAAGCAGGCATGAGAATCACCTGGAGGGCTTGTTAAACTCAGATTCCCTGGCTCCACCCCCAGGGAGTTTCTGATTCATTGAGTCTGGAGCAGGGCCAGAGGCTGCGCTAAAAAGTTCCCAGGTGATGCTGATGCTATGGGTCTAGGGGCCGCACTTTGAGAAATCACTGCTCTGTATACAGAACCAGGACTCTGAGTTCCTCGCTGCTTCTTTCACACCCCACTTCCTCTTCTCCGCACCATGTTTCTCCTCGCAAGGGGCCCCATACCAGGCTGACTCCCCGCACGTCCCCAGGACCTCAACCCCACTGCTGCCAGCCAGCGCTGCCATCATCATCTATGTCTATGTGGATAATTACCCTAATTAAACATGTTCTCACACTCCAAGTAAACAAGTTATGCTGGGAAAAAGGGCTGTTCCTGCACCTGATTTCTCAGGCTGTGTTACGGGCAACACACACAACTCATGCCTGCTAATGCTGGCTGCTTTGGCCCTAAGTCGGTTGAGAAGGAAGGTCTCTGGATCCAGAAAAGACCCCGGATTGGAACCTCGTAATCTTTCAGGGTATATGGTTAGGCCACTTGAGATGCCCGTCCTCTTGTTCTCTGTACATCCCCTGCTCGACTAAGCCCTGCTTCACTTACATGACTATCCAGTGCTCTTAATTACAGGGCTTAATTAGCCCCTGGTAACCAATGAGCCCTGACATCAATTTTCCCTATAAACAGTAGCCTCCTTCTCCCGCAAGCAGTGGATGTTGCTGTCACGTCCTGCCTGCCGCACACGATGGTATGTAGCTCCAGGACCCTTTGTCTCTGACTTTTAAGATTCCCGTCTCTTTCATAAGACATCGTAAGATCGATGTCTCTGTTGCTGTCTCTGGGCTCTTTCTTTGGTCTCAAAGCTGGGCAACTATTATACAAAGCTTGCAGCCCTGCAGGGTGCAGCCCAACACAGGGTGGGCACAGCCGAGTCCTGTTTTCTCAAATCTGCAGTTTCTGCAGAATGATTCTTGTGTCTCTCCAGGGAAGCCCACACTGTCCTCAAGCAGCCCCTGTGGTTGGACGTTGGGGTTCAATGCCAGGGAGCACCATCTCATGCTGTTCTCCTGGCTCTCAAGTGTCCAAGCCTCATCCCGACTCGTGGTCAGGACCTCATGGTCTGTTCTCTCCACAGTCCTCTGCTCGGTGGGTCCCCAAGGCCAGGAGAAGCTTTAGAGGCCCTTAGGACTGATCTATCTCGGTGCTCCTTTCCTGTATGTCATACAAGTAAAATCCACACAAACTACAGAATAAGTGTAAGGAAGCCCGTTTTAGGCTGAATTGCGTCCTCCAAAATTTGTATCTGGAAGTCCTAACCCCCAGTACCTCAGAATGTGACCTTATTTGGAAATAGGGTCATTGCAGATGTAACTACTTAAGATGAGGTCATTGGGGTGGGTCTTAATCCAGTATGGCTGGTGTCTTTCTAAAAAGGAGAAATTTGGACACAGACATGCATGCTAGGAGAAGAGGAAGGCAGACATCAGGGTGATGCTTCCACAAGCCAAGGAACGCCAAAGATTGCCGGCAAACCACCAGAAGCTAGAGGAGAGGCACAGGACACATTCTCCCTCGCAGCCCTCAGAAGAAACCAGACCTGGCGTCTCCTTGGTCTTGGACTTCCAGCCTCCAGAACTGGGAGACATTAGATTTCTGTTGTCCAAGTCAGTCTGTTTGTGGTGCTTTGTTACAGCAGGTCTAGCAAACTAGTACAATGTCCGACAAGGGTCTAATTTTCTTCCCACAATGATTACTTTGATTTTTTTTTTGTTGTTGTTGTTAATAGCAAAAATCAAATTCCTTACAAATCCTTTTGGGTGTTTCTGTTCTGCTGGGGCCCTGACTCTTGGGTACAGTGCACTGAAATATCTTTGGGTTTTCTTAGCAGGAGGACCTGGCTCTGGCCTCATCCAGTGCAACCTGCACTGCCCCGCCAGACAAAGATTTCTCAGGTGCTGGGTATCTGTGTTGAGAACGTGAGCTTGGGTGCAAATCCTGGGCCAGCAAACTTACTGGCTGGTGGCTCGCAGTAGCTTTCTTAACCCCTCTGAGCCTCAGATTCCTCATCTGAAAAACAGAGGTAATACTTTCCAAGGTTGCTGTCAGGGCCCAATGGGAACATACGAGAAGCACCGAGTTCCGAACAGATGCTCCTCTGCCCTCCCTTTCTCAATCTCTGTGTTGATAGAGACTTTAAGAGTTCTTTCGCTTGTTGTGTTATCGCTAAACCCACCAGCCTGCGCGCTCTGGTTCTTCCTGCCCTGCCTGCTCTCCCAGGCTTCTCACGCTTCTCCCACCGGGGTCACGCTCTGCTGTGGATGAGATGCCCACCGCCTCTGCTCTTGCAGTAGCCCTCGCCTGGAATGGCTCTTCCCTCATTCCTATTTAGATCCTAACAACCCACAAGGCTCACTCCACGCCCCACCTCCTCAGGACGTCCTCTTTGACCCCTTCAGCTCCAAATGACCTCTAACTTAGAGGAAACATGGGCCAGAAAGGGAAGCAGGGAAAGGAAAGTTTTCAACAAAGGATCTCATCTGTGTCACTCATTCCACACTGACTAGATGCCACCTTGTCTGATTTGCTAAGGTTTTAGTCTATCTTCTGTCTTTGCCGTTGGATCATTGGCTCCCAACAGGCAGGGAGCAGCAGTCATACTCAACACTGCTATTTATCAAGCATTTACCATTCAGGCTGATTGCTTAGAGTGGCCAGGTGAAGGAGAAGTAGTATAATTTCCTAAGATACCCAGCACAGATTTTCCACATTCAGCAAGTGTCTGCTGGTGGCAGCAGTGGAGACGTGTTAATGACTAACCTCTGGTTGTCACTCTCACACTCTTTCTTCCTCTCAGGGTGGTGTGGGTGCAGAGTGACAAAGCGAGCAGGGCCAGATCTTCCTGGGTGAATTAGTGGCCACCAATATGGTGTCGCAGAAGCCCAGTCTATGCAGATAACTCTCCTGGGGGCCTGTCGAGGGGGCCTGATATTCCCACCTTCAGATAAATGACATGGGGTGATATTCTGGTGTGTAAGAGGCCACTTGTTAAAATGCAGAAAGATACCTGTCATTCATTCGACAAGTATTACATGTTCACAGCTGGGGAGACACATACAGACATGAGCTGGTGTTAAGGACTTTACTACACGCTTTGTTCGGGAGAGAGGACACCACGTGAGGTAAGCTTTGTTAGTGGAGTATCGTTGAAGAGTTTGCCAGGTGTCTCCCAGCGGGACTCTGAGGGAACAGGACACCAGAGGTGCAGAGGAGGGACCTGTTTGGCCCATGAGACAGCGACTGCAGAGGGCATCGATGGCCCTGGGTGGCCTGAGGACCCTGCGTACATGCGTGGTGGGTAGAGGGAGAGTTAGCAGAGAGTGGAAGCTGAGAACTTTCCATCTGAGGTCGGTGGCTGAGCTCACCTGGGGCAGCCCTCAGGTAACCTGCATCCCAGAGGACTGGGACATCCCTGGGGGAAGTCATTCTGGCCAGCTGAGATTTCCAGAGAGCAGAAAGTTTGCCCTGTGTGCACAAAGCCCCATGATGTTCTTTCAATTTTAATAGTTTTGTATAGAAATGTTCCCAAAATATTTAGGGCAACATTTTCAGTAGCTTCACAGTTTTTTCTCTGTCTTCAATTTTTTTCTAGGCAGCAGGACCTTTTGATATTCCCCATCCGAAGTCTCTTGCAGACAAATACTGAGCACTCCTCATTGAATCAGAGGTGGGAAGTCACAGCCCTGAAAGGGGGCCACCCGTGCATCCCTGCAGCAGCCCCTGGGCAGAACCCTAGGGCTCCAAGGAACACAATCTGTGAAAGCATCTGTGGTGGAAACAGCATTGGACCACAAGTCAGAAGTCCTGGAGGGAAGCCCAGCTCTACCACGCACAAGTCACGTGAGCCTAGACCAGTCTCTTGGTCAAGCTAAGCCTTCATTTCCTCATCTGTCAAATGGGAGACGATAGCATGAGCCCTGCCTTTACCCCAGGATTATCATAGGAATTAAATGATAATCAAATATGTGGAAAGAATTTGCACACTTGAAAGTGCCTCCCCCCCAAGGTTCTATTGTCCTTCAAGTTAAACACACCACTGGCTGCTTAAAATACACTGAATGTGATTGAACATCCTTCGGCAGGGTCAAGAATTTGAACGTCGTGATTCTGAGCCATCACACACAGCAGCTCTCAGAAATCAGAGGCAGAAACTCCTTTCATGAGCCTGATGGCTGTGACTCTTAGTTAATCCTAATGTCTGTCTTTCTATTTTTTTCTGTCTCCTTCCTTGTCAGACTACCGACTGTCACTTCTCTCTGCTCTTCGGGTGCCTGTCTCGTCCCTGGTTTGCTGCCTCTTATCCACTGTGGACTTGACAACCGGATGATGAAGTTTATGAGAACTGTGCATAAAGCGAACAGGCTCAGGTAAAATGTATAATAAACCTCGTGCACGGGCTATACACCATCTGTTCGGCAGTTAAAGGTCTTTTAGCTTCTGTCTTGCCTATGCCTCAAATGAATGAGGCTGCAAAACAGAGGGACTGCCGTCCTCAGTCATCATTTCAAAACTTGTGCTGGGCTTGGGAGCCACCAGCCAACCCTCATGCGTGCTCGCCCACTGCAGGACCCATAGGAGGCTGCCGGGTCAAAGCCGCGCTGACAGAAACAGGTGTCTTTGTGTCAAGTTCTCTGACCCCAGGTTCTGGCTGCCTTTGGGCCTTTGGTTTTCTTTCCTCCCACATGCCCTGCTCTGTTCCACCAAGTAAGAAGAACTCACATTTCCTGAGGGTTCCCTCCCTGCCAGGCCTGGTGCTGAGCACTTTGCATTCTTTAGCTCAATCCATCCTTAACACAACCTGAGAAAAACAGATGCTGTTCTTTCTTTCTTACAGGTAAGAAAACTGAGCTTAGAGAGGATGAATATCTTGCTCAAGGTCACACAAGTTTTCAGAAATAGAATCAGGGCTGGAACCCTGACTGCTATGCTCCAGAGTTCCTTCTCCTGGGCTCTCAACAGTGAATCCCAGGCCCTGCTGCATCCTGGGTGTCCAGATTCTCTCCTACAAAAGGTGAGTGGTCTGCGCCAGAAACCTCCATTTAGTCTGTGGAGAACAATGAAAGATGTCCTCTGGAGGGCAGCAGGGGCCCCCCAGGACTGGGGGAGGCCCTGTACTGAGGCTCTGGGTGGGAAGACCCAAGACCTAGGCAACAGTCAGGTGGTGTGATTTCTGGAGCAGCAGGGAAGTTGCTTGAAAAATGCTGCCTCCACCTGCTGGCTGATGGCTGAAAATTCCTTTCCCTGGGATTCAACCTTTCCTTTCACAGTCAAGAGTAAAACTTACTTTGTCCCAGCTTACTCTTCCCCCTCTCCGTGTCCTCAAGTCCATTCTCTACGTCTGTGTCTTTATTCCTGTCCTGCCCCTAGGTTCTTCAGAACCTTCTTTTTTTTTTTAAGATTCCATATATATGTGTTAGCATATGGT
Source organism: Delphinapterus leucas (assembly GCF_059928025.1). Lineage (NCBI taxonomy): Eukaryota > Metazoa > Chordata > Mammalia > Artiodactyla > Monodontidae > Delphinapterus > Delphinapterus leucas. The sequence continues at coordinate 66,723,748 of NC_143142.1, read as the reverse complement.
ATTTGTCCTTCTCCCTCTGACCCACTTCACTCTGTATGACAGTCTCTAGGTCCATCCACCTCACTACAAATAACTCAATTTCGTTTCTTTTTATGGCTGAGTAATATTCCATTGTACACATGTGTCACATCTTCTTTGGGACGAAGTGAGAGAGTGGCATGGACATATATACACTACCAAATGTAAAATAGATAGCTAGTGGGAAGCAGCCACATAGCACAGGGAGATCAGCTCAGTGCTTTGTGTCCACCCAGTGGGGTAAGATGGGGAGGGTGAGAGGGAGATGCAAGAGGGAGGAGATATGGGGATATATGTATATGAATAGCTGATTCACTTTGTTATACAGCAGAAACTAACACACCATTGTAAAGCAATTATACTCCAGTAAAGATGTTAAAGGGCTTCCCTGGTGGCGCAGTGGTTGAGAGTCCGCCTGCTGATGCAGGGGACACGGGTTCGTGCCCCGGTCTGGGAAGATCCCACATGCCGCGGACCGGCTGGGCCCGTGAGCCACGGCCACTGAGCCTGCGCGTCCGGAGCCTGTGCTCCGCAACGGGAGAGGCCACAACAGTGAGAGGCCCACGTACCGCAAAAAAAAAAAAAAAAAAAAAAAAAAAAAAAGATGTTAAAGGAAAAAAAGAGTAAAACTTAAAATATAAACATCTCCTGGCTCTGTGGCCATATTTTAACATTCATACTAAAGTGTAAATGATTGATACCAGCTTCCCTTTTTAAGATCCATGGAGGGTTTTTGGTTTTTTTTGCGGTACGCGGGCCTCTCACTGTTGTGACCTCTCCCGCTGCGGAGCAGAGGCTCCGGATGCGCAGGCTCAGTAGCTGTGGCTCACGGGCCCAGCCGCTCCGCGACACGTGGGATCCTCCCGGACTGGGGCACGAACCCGTGTCCCCTGCATCGGCAGGCGGACTCTCAACCACTGCGCGACCAGGGAAGCCCCATGGAGGGTTTTGAGAAAAGGAGGAGGCACCCAGTGGTGCTCCTGTGGATGTAAGGAAGGATGGGAAAGGAGATGGGGGATGGGAAACTGAGGAGGGAAGCTCTAATGTGAGCAAAGGGAGGCAGAGAGAGGAGACTAAGAGATACAGATTCTACCAGCTCGGCAGTTTTGGCTAAAACTAGTCCTGGCTCTAGACACGCTCACTCTCTTAAACCGTTGGAGGTGCTCTCTGTACAAAGGTACATGGGACAAGAGCCTATTGAAAACCTTGAAGTAAAACCTGAGAGTGATAAAAACCTATTTTGCAACGAAATTATCCAGGCGCTTTTTTTTTTTTTTTTTTTAATGCTCTGACTTTAGGATGATTGGTTTTGGAAAAGTGCTTCTACTTGAATGCCACATGGGCATTTAAATGACAACGTGTGGGTATGTAGGAAGTCCCCGATATCAGCGGTCCCCAACCTTTCTGGCACCAGGGACCAGTTTCGTGGAAGACAATTTTTCCACAGACCGGGGGGCGGAGGCGGGGAGAGGGGGGTGTTGGTTCAGGCAGTAATGCGAGTGATGGGAAGCAGCAAATGAAGCTTCACCCGCTAACCGCTAACCGGCTACTCACCTCCTGCTGTGCAGTTCCTAACAGGCCCCGGACCACTATCGGTCTGTGGCCCGCGGTCTGGGGATTGGGGACACCTGCCATATATACATAGAGTAGGCTCTTACACAGACTGTGCCCCAGCATTTAAGTTCAGTAGCACAGACCTCCATCAGAAAGCAGAAAATGTTAAATTTCAACTGACCACGAATCCTTTCTTTATAGAGTTAAGTCAAATTCTTGCTCCTTCCGTATCTCTCTGGTGCTCTGCCCTTCCTGGAGATGCTTTGCCTTCCTGGCAGATTCATTTCTGGAGCTTTCATTTTGCTGTCTTGCAGGACAGATTTTTATTTTATTTTTTCATTGCAAAGTGGTACAGGTTCACTTAAAAAAATTTCAGCCATCAAAGAAATAATCCTTAAAGTGAAAGTTATTCCTTGATTCTCAGGGTACCCCACACCCTAAAGGGAATCGCAATTTAGCATAAGTCCTGTTTTTTCCTTTCCTCTCTCCATCCACACACACATACACCTTCTTTCCAAAAATGAAATATTTCTATTATACTTTACCTTAACCTGCTTTCTTCACCTCAGTCACAGACAAGTCGACTTCTCATTAGGATGAAAAGAGCTTTTTACATGATTATACAGTGAGTGCAGAATCCCTTTGTCGTTTATAATCTCTGTTCAAAGCCCTTACATTTTTGTTCCAAATGCCTTGTTCTCTGTGGGGATTTGGGTGCTCTGAAATATGTCAGCCTAGGTTAACTCACTGTGTCACGCTGTTGTTAGCAGCAAGATGCTCTTCCAAAAGGAAATGAGTATAACTTACCTATCAACTCTCACCTGGATCTGAATAAGTAGGAGTGGGGGTGGGTTAGGAATGTGAGAGCCCAACCTGAACAGTTATCACTTTAAAATAGGGGGACACCTACCACGTTCCTTTTCTACCGTCTATTACGAAGAGGCCCTGGAGAGAAGCGAGGTCAGAGGGGCTGGCCGAGAGGCCAATGTAATGACCTGAAACAGCCAAGGCAGGCGAAGCAGAAGAGCTAGCTTGGGAGACATGAGCCTTCTGGGCTAACTCAGGCCTCGCACCCCTCCTTTTTGGGCTGACCCTGTCCAGGCTTTGTGGAGAAGGCTGGGGGGGGCAGAGTCTAAGGTGGATTTGCCAGGGACTTCACATCCATCCTGTCTTGCTTCCTTGATCTCACTGCTCTGAATCTGTGACCTCAGTCCTGACTCTGTTTCTCTCTCCTCCAATCAGCCAGAGGGGGCTGAAAAAAGCAGTATCCCTTTCTTGGATGGCCCTGGGCATCTATGCCCCTACATAACAGAGACAGATTTCAGGAAAGTCTCATTGCATATAGCAGACGTGTCCCTGAAAACTTGGGCCCATGCTGGATGGAGGAAGATCTCCATCTGCTTAACATGTACAAGCTTAAAGGGAAGTACATTTGCAAAATGGACTTTGGGTTTGTAGTGTGAGCAAACACACCTTATTTAGCTCTCCAACAAGCACAGAGTTGGGCAGTTTGGTTTGCTTAAATCAGGAGCCACTTCTGAGAAGAAAATCCATTGTTCAAGAAGGAAGCAGAATGTTACAAAGAATGGTGTAGACAAAGTTTCGGTGCTTCTGAGGGGGCGGTTTGGTGTTCTGGCTAAATGAGGGCTAAGCAGAAAAGGCTTTTTGTTTCAACCCCTGCGGCTGGAAATATCTCTGAAATGTCCCCATTCGATTTCCTGCCTTGGTGCATAGCACCCAGGGAACAGAATTCAATTTTTGATGTGACTGAATGACTTTCTTCGCTTCCGGGACTTTCTGAATTTTAGTTCATTACGGTGCCAGGCACCAGAGAGAAGCATAGAGAACATGGAAGACATTTGGCATTTGGTCCACAGACTTCAGAACCGAATTGAAGTGAAAATCCAAAGAACAACGGAATTCTTGATGAGACTTGTATTTATTTTGATGTCATTTGTTTGCTCCTTAGGGCCAAATCTAGACTTTACTATCAGGCAAGTCACTTTTTGGGGGGTCCTTTCTGGGTAGTGAGATGAGTTGATATCTAGGCTCTAACGTGGCCCTCACATTCTGTGTCCCTGAGAACCATGCCGCTCTGGTTACTTGAGCGTTCCCGTTGATTGCTATTTTGCTAACAGCCGCCTGCCCCAAGCTCATCAGGAAACTCATCGAGCGCTGACACGCTGGCTCCCGCGGCAGGACGCGCTGTGAAGGCAGCAGACTTACATCACGGTGACAACAGAGCCCTCCAGGGGAGCTGGACACGCCGAGGGTCATAATCTGGCACCACTCGAGAAGATGAGAGTCTAAACCTGGCTGTTTCTCCCAAAGCACGGTCTGAGGGTGATGTGAACAGAAATGGCCTTCCTGGCGGAGGCGGAGGTGCAGGGCAGAGACCCGACGATCAAAGATGAAGGCTGCTTTGATCTCGCACAGCCTTGCATCTAAAATTCTGGGGTCTCTGTCTTGCGATGGACTGAGGGGAAAGCCCTGGGACGTGAGTCCTTGACTGGCTTGATAATTAGTCTGGGGGCTGGTGTTCTGTGGTCACCGTGCCTCGCACGCATGCGTGGCACGCCCGCATCTCCGCTCTTCCCCACAGCAGCGTGCGGGATGCGGGTGTACTCTCTCTTTCATTTACAGAGAGGAGGATGAGCCCCGCAGGGTGGGGTGACCTGCTCAAGGTCACACAGGTAATGCGTGGGAGGCAGCGCTGGAACCCAGGTCTCTGACGCAAGCCCCTTGGTCTTTCTTCCGGTCTTGGAAAAGATTCCACATTGCTTTAAATTCTGATCTTCTATGCCCTCAGGAGGGAAGAAGTGCAGCCACTGTTCCCTTTCCCAGTTGGGGAAACCAAGGCACAGGGCAGGGATATTTGCTCCTGGTCACTTGGTGAGTTGGGAGTGGAATGGAACCTAGAAATCAGACTGAATCTCAGGCCAGGGTTTTGTTGCCAAACGAGCAACTTCTTTAGTCCCGTGCATTCGTGATGGTGTGTGGGATGCCCGCTGCGAGTGTCCTGAGCAAGGAGGCTAGGCAGAGGAACCGCGAAGGCGTGGGGTGGGGGGGGAAAGGGGAAGGAGGAATCGCAGGTGAGAAAAGCCGGGCTGGGACCGCCTCCTGGGAGCCAAGCCTACAAATGTGGCGCTGCCTGCCGGTCACCCCACACCCCACTCCTGGCCCTTTGGCCCCAATCCTGACAGGCCTGCCGAGAACCTACTTCTTTATCCCTGCAGCAGCCTCCATCCTATTCAGCTTCATCCCAGGACATTCCTGAGGATGGTCTCTAGAGCCCCGGTGGGGTGCTCACCCAGGCCTACCTTCATCTGTACGCCTCAGGACAGACCTTCCTCCCTCCCGCGTGGCTGCTCTGAGGACAGTGGGAGCTGCTCTAAGGAGCTGATCCAACCCACACCCGTGTGCTGCTGAGGGCAGAGGGTCCTGCCCACCACGCCTCGTCTCCTGCTCTCCTGAAGACAGAGGCCGCCCCGAGGAATGAAGGGAGTCAGAGCTCTTCTTAGCCACAATAACAGAAGCCACTCAAAGGAGTTTAAGCAGAAGGTGAGGCTCCTCCAAGGGTATTTGATGGAGGTTAGGGTGAAGGTAACGTCCGCAAAGGACTGAAAACATTAACCAGAGAGGTCTCTCTCTCCAGCTCTCCGGACCCGACTTCCCTCTTCACGTGGCACCTTCCATCTGCACATGTGGGCTGCTGTCTGCTCTGCTCTCAGACAAGAGCGACCACTATGCCTGACCCCCTTCCTGCTGGTCAGGGTGGGAGAGTGGATGGTGAGTCAGATGCCTAAAGGGGGACCCCCAGAGAGAAAGGAGAAAATCCAACTATGGTTCTTCTGGGGCTGAGCCCCAGCTCCATGCAGCCCTGCATCCAGCTGTGCTGCCCACTCTCCTGCACTTCTGGAAGGGAGGGAGCTTCTCCATCTGGGGCTGAAAGGGTTGTGTGGGTGAACTCTGGGACTGTTAAAACATCTAGTTTGCATAAGCTTCCCACTTAAATATAAACTCCATGAAGGCAGGAACCTTGTCGACAGTCTTGTGTTTCGGTTTTGTATCCCCAGCACCTTGACCATGGTTATCATTCAAATATTTGTTGATTGAATATTTTTAATTTTGGGGTCTTTTTATTGAGGTATAGTTGATATACAATATTATATAAGTTACAGGTGTGCAACATAGTGATTAACAATTTTTAAAGATCGTACTCCATTTATAGTTATTATAAAATATTGGCTATATTCCCTATGCTGTATACTATATCCTTGTAGTTTACTTTATACATAGTAATTTGTACCTCCTTAATACCCTACCTCTATCTTGCCCCTTCCCCTACTGGTAACCCCTAGTTTGTTCTCTATATTGCTGAATCTGTTTCTTTTTTGTTACATTCACTAGTTTGTTTTATTTTTTAGATTCCACATGTAAGTGATATCATACAGTTTTTGTCTTTCTCTGTCTGACCTATAACACTTAGCATAATACTCTCCAAATCTAGTCATATTGTTGCAAATGGTGAAATTTCATTCTTTTTTATGGCTGAGTAGTATTCCAGAGTTATACCACATCTGCATTATCCATTCATCTGTTGATGGACACTTAGGTTGCTTCCATATCTTGGCTATTGTAAATAATGCTGCTATGAACAGTAGGGTGCATGTATCTTTTTGAATTAGTGTTTTCATTTTTTCCAGATATATACCTAGGAGTGGGATTGCTGGTCGTACAGTAGTTCTATCTTTAGTTATTTGAGAAGCTTCCATACCGTTTTCCACAGTGACTGCACCAATTTACATTCCCACCAACAGTGTATTGGATTCCCTTTTCTCCACATCTTCGCCAACATTTTTCATTTTTGTTCTTTTTGATAATAGCCATTCTGACAGGTGTGAGGTGATATCTCACTGTGGTTTTAATTTGCATTTCTCTGATGATTAATGATGTTGAGCATCTTTTCATGTGTCTCTCAGCCATTTGTATGTCTTCTCTGGAAAAATGTCTATTCAGGTCTTCTGCCCATTAAAAAATTTTTTTTTTTTATGTTGAGTTGCATGAGCTGTTTATATATTTTGGATTTAACCGCTTATTGGTCATATCATTTGCAAATATTTTCTCCCATTCAGTAGGTTGTCTTTTCATTTTGTCTTTTCACAGTGGTTTCCTTTGCTGTGCAGAAGCTTTTAGGTTTAATTAGGTCCCGTTCGTTTAGTTTTGCTTCTGTTTCCTTTGCCTTAGGAGACAGATCCAAAAAAATATGGCTACATTTATGTCAAAGTGTGTTTTGCTATGTTTTCTTCTAGGAGTTTTATAGTTTCTGGTCTTACATTCAGGTTTTTAATAATTTTGAGTTTATTTCTGTATATGGTGTTAGAAAATGTTCTAATTTCGTTCTTTTGCATGTAGCTGTCCAGTTTTCCTGGTACTGCTTCTTGGAGAGACTGTCTCTTCTCCATTGTATATTCTTGCCTCCTTTGTTATAGATTAATTGACCATAAGCGTGTGGGTCTATTTCTGGGCTCTCTATTCTGTTCCATTGATCTATGTGTCTGTTTTTGTGCCAACACCATAATGTTTTGACCACTGTAGCTTTGTAGTATAGTCTGAATCTAGGGCACATGATACCTCCAGCTATGTTTTTCTTTCTCAATATTGTTTTGGCTATTCATGGGCTTTTGCGTTTCCATACAAATTTTAAAATTATTTGTCATATTTCTGTGGAAAATGCCATTGGTATTTTGATAGGGATTGTACTGAATCTGTAGATTGCTTTGGGTAGTATGGTCATTTTAACAATATTGATTCTTCCAGTCCAAGAATGCGGTATATCTTTCCATCTGTTTGAGTTATCTTCAATTTCTTCCATCAGTGTCTTACAGCTTTCTGAGTACAGGTCTTTTACCTCCTTAGGTAGGTTTACTCCTAGGTATTTTATTCTTATTGATGTGATGGTAAATGGGATTGTTTGCTTAAGTTCTCCTTCTGATAGTTTGTTGTTAGTATATAGAAATGCAACAGATTTCTGTATATTAATTTTGTATTCTGCAACTTGATTGAATTCATTGATGAGCTCTAGTAGTTTTCTGGTGGCATCTTTAGGATTTTCTATGTATAGTATCATGTCATCTGCAAACAGGGACAGTTTTACTTCTTCCTTTTCAACTTGGATTCCTTTTATTTCTTTTTCTTGTTTGATTGCTGTGGCTAGGAGTTCCAATGCTATGTTGAATAAAAGTGGTGAAAGTGGTAATCCTTGTCTTGTTCCTGAACTTAGGCTTTTCACTATTGAGTATGATGTTAGCTGTGGGTTTTTCATATATGGCCTTTATTATGTTGAGGTAGGTTCCCTCTATACCCACTTTCTGGACAGTTTTTATCATAAATGGATGTTGAATTTTATCAAAAGCTTTTTCTACGTCTATTGAGATGATCATATGGCTCTTACTGTTCAATTTGTTAATGTGGTATATCACATTGATTGATTTGCTGATATTTAAAAATCCTTGCACCCCTGAGATAAATCCCACTTGATCATGGTGTATGATCCTTTCTATGTATTGTTGGATTTGGTTTGCTAATATTTTGTTGAGGATTTTTGCATCTATGTTTATCAGTAATATTGGCCTATAATGTTCCTTTCTTTTTAATTTTTATTTTATTTTTGGCTGTTCTGGGTCTTCGTTTCTGTGCAAGGGCTTTCTCTAGTTGCGGCGAGCGGGGGGCCACTCTTCATCGCGGTGCACGGGCCTTTCACTATTGAGGCCTCTCTTGTTGCGGAGCACAGGCTCCAGACGCGCAGGCTCAGTAGTTGTGGCTCATGGGCCTAGTTGCTCCGTGGCATGTGAGATCTTCCCAGACCAGGTCTCGAACCTGTGTCCCCTGCATTGGCAGGCAGATTCTCAACCACTGCGCCACCAGGGAAGCCCCTATAATGTTCCTTTTTGTGTGTGGTATCTTTGTCTGATTTTGGTATCAGGACGATGCAGGCCTTCTAGAATGAGTTTGGAAGCATTCCTCCCACTGCAAATTTCTGGAATAGTTTGAGAAGGATAGGTGTTAATTCTTCTCTAAATGTTTGGTAGAATTCACCTGTGAAGCCATCTGGTCCTAGACTTTTGTTTCCTGGGAGTTGTTTTTTTTTTCCCCCCCACTGATTCAGTTTCATTACTGGTAATTGGTCTGTTCATATTTTCTATTTCTTCCTGGTTCAGTCTTGGGAGATTGTACATTTCTAAGAATTTGTCCATTTCTTATAGGTCATCCATTTTTTGGGCACACAGCTGTTTGTAGTAGTCTCTTATGATCTTTTGTATTTCTGTGGTGTTGATTATAACTTTTCCTTTTTCATTTCTGATTTTATTGATTTGGGTCCTCTCTTTTTTTCTTGATAAGTCTAGCTAAAGGTTTATCAATTTTGTTTATCTTTTCGAAGAACCAGCCCTTAGTTCCATTGATCTTTCCTATTATTTTGTAGACTTTGTTTCATTTATTTCTGCTCTGATCTTTATGATTTCTTTCCTTCTACTAACTTTGGGTTTAGTTTATTCTTCTTTTCCTAGTTCCTTTAGGTGTAGGGTTAGGTTAAGATTTTTCTCATTTCCTGAGGTAAGCTTGTGTTGCTATAAACTTCCTGGTTAGAACTGCTTTTGCTGTGTCCCACAGATTTTGGATCATTATGTTTTTGTTTTCATTTGTCTCCAGGTATTTTTTGATCCTCCTTGATTTCTTCAGTGATTCATTGGTTGGTTAGTAGCATATTGTTTAGCCTCCATGTGTTTGTGGGGTTTTTTTTGCAGTTTTTTTCCTCGTAGTTTATTTCTAGTCTCAGTATTGTGGTCAGAGAAGATGCTAGATATAATTTCAATTTTCTTAAATTTACCGAGGCTTATTTTGTGGCCTAGCATGTGATCTATCCTGGAGAATGTTCCATGTACACTTGAAAAGAATGTGAATTCTGCTGCTTTTGGATGGAGTGTTCTAAAAATATCAATTAAGTCTATCTGGTCTAATGTGTCATTTAAGTCCAGTGTTTCTGTATTGATTCTCTGTCTGGATGATCTATCCATTGATGTAAGTGGGGTGTTAAAGTTCCCTACTTTTATTGTGTTACTGTCTATTTTCCCTTTATGTCTGTTAATATTCGCTTCATGTGTTTAGGTGCTCTTACGTTGGATTCATATATATTTACAATTGTTATATCCTCTTGGATTGATCCCTTGATCATTATGTAATGTCCTTCTTTGTCTCCTGTAACAGTCTTTATTTTAAAGTCTACAGCAAGTCCCATACATATGAACAAGTTCCATTCTGAGTGCATGTTCATAAGTCCAATTTATTTGTAAGTCCAGCAAAGTTAGCCTAGGTAGCCAACTATTGTGAAATAGGTTATATAGTACTGTACTGTAATAGGTTTAGAATACTTTTTACACAAATAATACATAAACAACAAACACACACAAAAAAGAAAACATTTTTAATCTACAGTACAGTACCTTGAAATGTACAGTAGTACTGTGCAACAGCTGGCATACAGGGGCATGTTCATATCTTTGAAAGTTCACAACTTGAAGGTCTATGTAGGGGACTTACTGTATTTTATCTGATATAAGTATTGCTACCCAGCTTTCTTTTGATTTCCATTTGCATGGAATACCTTTTTCCATCCCCTCACTTTCAGTCTGTGTCTTTAGATCTGAAGTGAATCTCTTATAGGCAGCATATATACAGGTCGTGTTTTTGTATCCATTCAGCCACTCTATGTCTTTTGAATGGAGCATTTAGTCCATTTACATTTAAGGTAATGATTGATATGTTTGCACTTATTGCCATTTTGTTAATTGTTTTGGGATTGTTTTTGTATGTCTTTTTTGTTCCTTCTTTTGTTCTCTTGTGATTTGATGACTGTCTTAAGTGTTATGTTTGGGTTCCTTTGTCTTTTTTTGTGTGTAAAGCTACTACAGATTTTGGTTTGTGGTTACCATGAGGTTTATGTATAGCAATCTCTATACATATGTAATAGTTTTAAGTTGCTGATCTCTTAATTTCAAATGCATTTTAACAACCCTGCATTTGTACTCTCCTCCCCTGATGATTACTGTTTTTGATATCATATTTTACATCTAATTGTTTTGTGTATCCCTTAACTGCTTATTGTGGATATAGATGATTTTACTACTTTTGTCTTTTCACCTGCCTACTAGCTTTATAAGTGGTTGATCTTCTATCATTAATGTATGTTTGCCTTTATCAATGAGATTTTTCCTTTCATATTTTTTCATGTTTCTAGTTGTGGCCTTTTCTTTTCCCTCTTAGAGAAGGTCTTTTAACATTTCTTGTAAAGCTGGTTTGATGTTGAACTCTTTTAGCATTTGCTTTTCTGTAAAGCTTTTGATCCCTTCACCAAATCTGAATGAGAGCCTTGCTGGGTAGAGTATTCTTGGTTGTAGGATTTCCCCTTTCATTACTTTAAATATATCATGACACTCCCTTCTGGCCTGCAGAATTTCTACAGAAAAGTCAGCTGATAGCCTTATGGGAGTTCTCTTGTATGTTATTTGTTGCTTTTCCCTCATTGCTTTTAATATTCTCTTTATCTTTAATTTTTGCCATTTTCATTACAATGGGTCTTGTGTTTCTCTTTGGGTTAATTCTGTTTGGGACTCTCTGCCCTTTCTGGACTTGGATGTCTGTTTCTTTCCCAGGTTAGGGGAGTTTTCAGCTATTATGTCTTCAAATATGTTCTCAGCTCCTTTCTCTCTCTACTCCTTCTGGGACCCCTATTACATGAATATTAGTGCACTTAATGTTGTCCCAGAGGTCTCTTAAACTGTCCTCATTTCTTTTCATTCTTTTTTGCTGTTCAGCATCAGTGATTTCCACTAGTCTGTCTTCCAGCTCACTGATCCATTCTTCTATATCATTTAGTCTACTATTGATTCCTTCTAGTGCATTTTTCATTTCAGTTATTATATTCTTTATCTGTTCTTTATATTTTCTAATTCTTTGTAAAAACAAACAAACAAAAACCTTCTAAGTTCTTGCTCTGTGCATCCATTCTTCTCCCAAGTTCTTTGATCATCTTTATGATCACTACCCTGAACTCCTCCTTGGGTAGACTGCGTATCTCTACTTCACTTATTCTTCTGGGCTTTTTTATCTTGTTCCTTAATCTGGAACATGTTCTTCTGTTGCCTCATTTTGCCTAGGTTGCTGGGTTTTTTTCTTTGTTTATTTTTATGTATCCAGCAGGTGGTTACCTTTCCTGACCTTGGAGAAGTGGCCTTTATTGGAGATATCCTGTGCATCCCAGCAGTGCGGGCCCCTCTGGTTACCCTATGAAGGCTGCGTGGGTCCTTCTGTTATGGCAGGCCGACTATGTGAGCGGTGTGGTAGGCTTGGTTGTCCCTGGTCCAGTTGGTTGCCAGGCCCTGCCTTGTGCAGAGGCTGCCAGCTGCTGATTGGCAGGACCCGGTCATGAGGTGGCAGATTGTGGAACCCTGTGTGTGGGGGTTGGCACTAGTGCTGGCTCACTGGTGGGCAGAGTCAGGGTCCAGAATACTCTGGGGCTGTTGTCCATCTACTGGCAGGTGAAGCCAGATCCTGGGCTTAGTGCCAGCCTACTGGCAGGCAGAGCTGGGTCCTGCAGTCTGATTGCAGGGCCCAGGGGTCCCAGAGCTTGTGTCAGATCACAGGTGGGTGGAGCTGGTTCCAGACACAGTTGGGTACAGGGTCTGAGGTATCCTGAAGCTTGTACTGACCTGCTTCAAGTGTGCAGGGCCAGGGTCCAGCCAGTCCCAGGTCAGGATTTGGCTTGCTTGTGGGTGGGTTGGGTCCTTAAGCTGTGGGATTGTAGATTTCTTGTGTCTTGTGTCTGCCCCCTGGTGGGTGAGGCTGGTCCAGAGTCTAGAGCAGGCTCTCTGGAAGGCAGGGCCAGGGTCCAGGGGATTCTGGGGCTGGTGCCTGCCCACTGGTGGGTGGAGCTGGGTCCTGGGCCCTCTGGTGGGCAGGGTTGTGTCCAGAGGCAGCTGTGGGCTTGGGGGGTGGGGTCTAAGGCAGGCTGTCTGCTGATGGGTGGGGTTGTGTCCCTGCCCAGTTAGTTGTTTGGCCTGAGGCATCCCAGCACTGGAGCCTGTGGGCTGTTGGCCCAGAGCAGGCTGGGTCCTGGAGCTAACAAGCTAGAAGGAGGATTCCACAATGGCTCTTGCCAGCACCAGTATCCACGTGGTAGAAGGAGCTCCCCCAAACGGATGCCACCAGTTTCTATGTCCCCAGGGTGAGCTGTAGTTGCCTCCTGCTGCTCCAGGAGACTCTCCAAGATCAGCAGGTTGGTCTGACCCAGGCGCCTGTCAAAATTACTGCTTCTGCTCTGGGTCCCGGAGTGTGAGATTTTGTGCGCACCCTTTTAAGAGTGAAGACTCTATTTCCCCCAGCCCTCTAGGACTCCCAAAATTAAGCCTTGGGGCCCTTCAGAGCCAAATGTTCTAGGGGCTCATCTTCCTGGTGCAGGACCCCTGGGCTGGGAAGCCCAATATGGGGCTCAGACCTCTCACTACTCTGGGAGAACCTCTGCAATTGTAATTATTCTCCATTTTGTGTGTTGCCCACCCCAGGGTATGACACTTTATTGGGAGTCTGCCCCTCCTACCCTTCTTGCTGTGATTCTTCTTTATGTCTTTAGTTGTAGAAGATCTTTTCTGGTAGGTTCTGGTCTTTTTCAATGGTTGTTCTGCAGATAGCTGCGATTTTGGTGTGTCTGTGAGAGGAGGTGAGCTCAGGTTCTCTATTCCACCATCTAGGCCGATGTCCCAAGATTTTTCACTTTAAAACATCTTTGAGGTATAAATGAAATACAACAAGCTGTACATATTTAAAGTGTACAGTTTTGATAAGTTTATATACTTATATCTGTGAAACCATCACCAATCAAAATAATGAACATATGCATCGCCCACAAAAGTTTCCTGATGTCCCTTTATAATCTCTCTCCATTCCCTAGGCAACCATTAATCTGTTTTCTGTCACTACAGATTAGCTTACCTTTTCTAGAATTCTGTATAAATGGGGTCTTATAGTATTTGCTTCATTCATTCATTTTGGTCTGGCTTCTTCTGCTCAGCATAATTATTTTGAGATCCATCCAAGCTGTTCTGAATGGTTCATTGCCTGTTGTTGCTGAGTAGTAATTCCATTGTATGGATATACCACAGTTTGTTCACAGGGATGTTGATGAACATCTGGGTAGCTTCTAGTTTTTCTCTATGAAAAGAAAGCTGCTATGAACATTTACACACAAGGCTTTGTATGGACATATGTTTTCATTGCTCTTGGGTAAATATATAGAAGTGGAACGTCTGAATCATATGGTAGATGTAAGTTTAACTTTTAAAGACACTGCCAAATCATTTCCCCAAATGGTTATAACATTGACTTTCAAATATTAAGCCAAACTTGCATTCCTGAGACAAGACATACTTGACTGATGTGCATTTTCCTTTTTATATATTGCTAAATTCAAGTTGCTAAAGTTTTGTTTAGAAATTTTGCATCTATGTTAATGGGAGATATTTCATTTCTTGTCATGTTTTTTGTCAGGTTTTGCTTCACAGTAATGCTTAGAATAAATTGGGAAGTAGTCCCTTCTCTTCAGTTTTTTGAGAGTTTGTAGAATTGGTACTTAAATATTTGGTAGAGTTCACCTATGAAGCTATTTGGGCCTGGAGTTTTCTTTGTGGGAAGGTTTTTAACTAAAAATTTAATTTCTTTAAGAAATATAGTGATGTTCAAATTATCTATTTATTAATTTTTTGAGATATAATTGACATATCATAAAATTCACTATTTAAGAATCCAGTGGTTTTTAGTACATTGTACAATCTTGCCAATCATCATTACTGTCTAACGCAAGAACATTTTTATCACCCAAACGTAAAACCTCATACTTATTGGAAGTCACACTCTATTTTTTCCCAACATCTAGCCCCTGGCACCAAATTTATTTTCTGTCTCTATGAATTTGCTTATTCTGTACATTTCATATAAAAGGAATTATATAATATGTGGCCTTTTGTGACTGGCTGCTTTTCACTTAGCATAATGCTTTCAAGATTCATCCATATTATAGACTATATCCTTTTTGTGACCTGAATAGCCAACACAACCTTGAAAAAGAACAGTGTTGTCAGACTCACACTCCTGATTTCAAAACTTATACAAAACTTCAGTAATCAAGATAGTGTAGTACTGACATAAGGAGAGACATATGAAAGAAGTTGGACCTCTATCTCATACCTTATACAAAAATTAACTCAAAATGCATCAAAGACCCAAATGTAAGAGCTAAAACTATAAAACTTTAAGGAATCATGGGTTAAATCTTCATGACCTTGGATTAGGGAATGGTTTCTTAGTTTTGACACCAAAGGCAATAGCAAGAAAAGAAAAAATATATAAACTGGATATCAAAATGAAACACATTTGTGCTTCAAAGGGTAACACCAAGAAAGTAAAAAGATAGCCCAAAGAATGGAAGAAAATTTTTTGCAAATCATTTATCTGATAAGGGACTTGTATCTAGAATATATAAAGAACTTATACAATTCTGTTGTAAGAAACCAATTAAAAATGGGCAAAGGATATGAATAGACAGTCCCCCAAAGAAGTTGTACAAATGGCCAATAAACACATGAAAAGATGTTCAACCTCATTAGCCATCAGGGAAATGGAAATCAAAACCACAGTGACATGCCACTTCACACCCATTAGGATAGCTAGGATAAAAACAAACAGAAGATCTCAAGGGTGAGTGAAAATTTGGAGAAATTGAGCCCTCATACATTGCTGTTGAGAATGTAAAATAGTACTGCCATTTTGGAAAACATCCTGGTATTTCCTCAAACAATATCATATGACCCAGTAATTCCACTCCTATGTCTACATCCAAGAGAAATGAAAACCTCTGTAAACACAAAAACTTGTGCATGAATGTTCATAGCAGCATTATTCCTGATAGCCCCAAAGTGGAAACCCAAATATCCATCAGCTGAGGAATAGGTAAGCAAAATGTTGTATGTCCATACAATGGAATGTTATTTGGCAGTAAAAAGAAACGAAGTACTAAAACCTTCCACCACGTGGATGGACCTTGAAAACACTAAGTAAAAGAAGCCAGTCACAAAGGATCACATATTGCACAATTCTATTTATATAAAATGTCCAGAACAGGCAACTCTATAAAGAAAGAAAGTAGATTTCTTGGTTGCCTAGGATTGGGGGGATGGAGACTTTGGGGGATGATGACTCAGGTGGGTGAGGTTTCTTTTTGGGGTAATGAGGATGCTTTAAAATTGATTCTGGGGATAGATGCGTGACTCTGTGAATATACTAAAAGCCATTGGAGTGTACACTTTAAATGGGTGAATTGTATGGTATGTTGAGAACATCTCAATAAAATCGTTTAAAAAAAGAGTTTAAAGGCAACTATATACCAGTGTTCTACTGAAAGGGATACGCCAGCTGGTAGCCCTTTTCCAGCTGGCTGAATGCTGGAGCAGCGAGCTCTGGGTCCCTCGGTGGGAGCCTGTGTGCCAAAGAAGCAGGTCCTGGGCTTCAGTAAGTTTCCAGTGGGGAGAGATGGAGGGAGAGGGTGTGTGGGAGTGCTGGGGGACAGCAGCAGGGACGTGGGAAGGTGGGGACCCATAGAGAGAAGAAGGGAGGGCCAAGGACACAGGGATCATCATTTCCTGTCCTGGCTCCATCTCTGCCCACTGTGGGGCACAGGGAAGGTCACAGAACTGCTCTGTTCTCCACATGTCCTCATGAGAAAGCAGAAGCAAGTGCCCCCTGTTTCGTGACTCTTCCCTCATCTCGTCATGGAAGGTAGCAGGGGAGTTCTCAAGTTCTGCAGCTGAGCCCAGTTGCATAGCTGCTCCTGGTCCCCGGGGGCAGGTCTGGTCCAGCTCTGCTGCTTATTAGCAGTGGGTCTTAGATAAGCCTCTCAACCCCAGGGGCTCCCTAGTCCTCAGCTGTCAGGTGAGAACAATAATTCATGTGACCTGCCTCCTTCAGAGGGTTGGTGTGAGGATCCAGAGTTATCATTGATGGGAAAGTACCCCCAAGGTGTACTGTTGTGGACTGCAGGAAAATTTTCAGGGTAGATGTCATGACATTGGTTCCCCAACTAGAGTAGCCATTGGCTCTTCACGCACTCTCATTAGCGTCTGACCCACCCAGCGTATGCGAATTGGTTGGGGTCAGGGTTGAGGGCAGCTGGTGAGCACAGAACAGAGCTCACACAAAAAGCCAAAGACAACCAGACTTACAAACTCAGTCTTCCCAGCTGGAGACTCCTCTGCATTCATCATGTGATCTATGGACAACCTCTTTCCACCATGGTGATTCCTCACGCCTGTGAAGCCAGACCAGTCCGGTCATTCTGTGCTCCTGGGTTTGCTCTCCCACACAGGGAACTGTGACTCCAACTCCAAAATAATTGGGGTAGGGGTTGAAAATGGGGAAAGTCCTGCATATCACAACTGCTTAACTGAGCTTACCATCAGGAGGATGCATGGTTTCTGCAGATGGTAGTAGTTCCGTGTAGAAGAAGGTGCAACAATAAAATCTCCATGGCCGTACTCTAGAGGCCCCAACATCCTGGAAACCTGCTGTCCAGGTCATCTGGGGACACAGGAGGGGCCAGCATGGCCCAGAAGGGAGACTAAGGAATGGCTTCACTTTTCCTGCTGCCAGGTGTGTGTTGGAGAGCAGAGGGCAAACATGGTAGCATGGACGAGAGAGAAGGAAGCAGGAATAAGTGTGGGGCAGCTCTGGGACAAGGGCCTGGCTCTCAGTTGCTGCTCTGCCTGTCTGGATGTGGAGTCACTGGCGGACACCTAAATGAGCACCTCTGGAGAGGCCAGGCCCTGCTCTCCAGGCTTTGTTGGGTGATGTGTGCAGCGGTAGCCAGGACCCATCCTGATGGGTCATCACCGATGGCAGTTCTGATTGGTTGGTCCCAAACCTTAGAAATCATTAAGTATTTTGAATATCACTCTTAGCGTATAACCTCAGTACTAGAATCAGTCTTTGGCTAAATTGCCAAAGTGTCAAAATTAAGACAGGAGGCTCCCTATTCTGGTCCCCTTTTGGGTTAAACACACTTCCCCCAGCACACTGCTTCCTAATCCATCCATTTTCATAAGTTCATTCAAATAAAGGCTTTCTGACTTGTTCCCCCTCTTCTTCATTCCTTCAGTTTGTATCTTAGAAGAGAAACTAAAACATGGTCAACTGCCTCAATAAAATGTACTGTTAGTGAAATTGAGCAGGACCCTGAGGGGCTCCTGGGCACAGAAGGCTGTGTACCCCATTTCTTGTTTGTAGGGAATAGGAATAGGCTTCAGCCTCTGTGACTTTCCCTGAGTTCCAAAGGGCAGGCTCAAACAGTTGCTAATCAGGGAAGGGAGGGGATGCAGAGACAAGGGAGGAGCAGTCAAGAAGCAATAGTGCAGCCTTGGGGCAGGGTCCTGGTTCTGCCTCAAGGGATACACATAACAATATCTTTGAGCTCTTCTGCAGAACTAAAACTTCCAACAAATGGAAGATGTTAATCACTTGATGAAGCATTCTTCATTCCAGAGAGAAGGTTATAGTCTGATAACCTCGAGAACCACAGAAGCTCATCAAGCTCATCCCAGATTAAAGGAATGCAGGCCCTGCACATAACCTGATCCTTATCAGCAACCTCACCCTTGAACAATTGCTATAAAACTCACCAAATCCCCCCCAGGTTGGGACACACAGTTTTGAGGACATGAGCCTGCTGTGTCCCCCTTTGCCTGGCAAAGCAATAAAGCTATTCTTTTCTACTTCACCCAAAACTCTGCCTCTGAGATTTGATTCGGCACCAGTGCACAGAGGCTGGGTTTCGGCATCATTAGTGGTTGAATTTCAGGTATCAGAACTCCCTCCAATGGTGATTCATAATCATAGTTAAAAAAAAAAAAGAGCTAATATTAACCAAGTGCTCCCCAGATGGCTGACACACACATCACACACATCATCTCCTCTACTCCTCACACAGCCCTTGAAGTAGAATCTAGTATCATGAGAGGATGGAGCCAGCCAGAGGCAGGTTACATAACTTGCTCAGGGTCCCATGGTAGCAGTCAGTGTATGCCCACCCCACCTATGAGGAGGGTGGTCCTGCTTCCCAGGGGCATGGCACACCCAGAAGAGCCTGTCCCATGTTCCCATGGAGACAGCGGCCAAGGCAGGGCTGCCACTCTGGGTGAGGAGGTAAGATCTACACATGCAACACTATGGGCACCTCAAGGTAGAATACAGTCGAGGGTCAGCATGCACAGGCTCTTGGGCCAGATGCCACTGTGTTTGACCCTGCTCTCTTAGGGACCAAATAATCTCAGTTTACCACTTTCTGCAATAAGCATCTTGTAAACTTACTCTTCCCACCCAGCAAACTTCCCCAACTTCCTACCTGAAAAGGTTATTGTGATAAAATTATGCATGTTCATGCTGTACTTTTTCTGGAATTATAGAAAAGTAAAAAGAAGGAAAAGCCATGTGTAGTCGAATCATTAGCATTTTGGAGTTTCTACTTCTAGTCTATTTTTTATATGTCATTCTTTTCTCCTTGTTTTAAACTTATGATCATACCAGCTATCCAATTCTGTATCTTGCTTTTTAAACCTAATCAGTATTACATAAAGAGTTTCTATGTTATTGTAAACTCTTCAAAATCACCATTGAAAATGGTTGTATAACTTTCCATTTAGTGGATGAACATAGTTTATTTAGCCATACACTAACCTCCAACACAAATTTGTTAAGTTTAAATTTTCATGTATCATGTTTTCTCTAAGTAAAGAGGTAGTGTTTGCCAATATCTGAGTTCTGTGTATCTAGGAATCACAGCTGGTCATGCAGCTTGAACTGGGATTTTTTACTTTGGGATGAGTTTGAAATTGTACTGAGGTAGAAGGAGTGGATTCTATAGACAGTGTTCCCGAAACTAAATAAGGCATTTAGCTAAATCTCATAGGACATCTTTGCGGACAATGAAGAAACATGGGTCAGACCACTGTATAATTATGTAAATTCACAACTGGTTGGACAACTAAACCCAAAGAATTCTGGCTTAGGGTCAGTGTCACCCTGGAGGGAGGAGTCTGGTGGCCATAAGATGAAGCCTTTCACCGAATCTCTTCACACACTTTAAAACTGGTGATATGGGTGAAGTCACAGAAGATGGGCTTGTGAATTGTGAAGCTGTATGGGATAAGATTATGTGATAGAACAAAGATCCAAAACGATCTTGTCAGGTTGGAATATTTGCCTGAAGCCAAGCAGATGAAACTTGTCAGGGAGAAGGGTAAAGTCTTGTACTAGGACTAAAAATCAATGATATGAATGTAAAATAGGGAATACAAAACTGAACGGAAGTAAGTTGGGTACGATCTCAATATGAGCCAATAGAGTGACATGGTTGCCCCTCAAAATACCAGCAGCATGAGCAGTGAGCCATTTATGGAGCAGAGATGTCACCCTCCCTCTGGGGTCTAATAAGTAGGAGGAGGTCAGTGAAAGGACAGTCAGGATAGTGTGACCTCTGGAAACACTGTCATCTAAATAGTCAACAAGGCAGTATGCTCAGTGGAAAAAGCATGACCTGAAGCCACTATTAGGTGGCTATTCTATGGGGCTTTGAAATCAAACTCTGCCATTTACTAGCTGGGGGACCTTGGACAAGTTACTCTCTGTGCCTCAGTGTATTCATCTGTAAAATGGGAACAGCAGCACTTATTATTATTATTCATATTACATTGTTGTTATGAGGACTAAATAGGTCTACACCTTTCAAGCACTTAGAACAGTATCTAAATATTATTGTGTAAAGACAAAGGAGTTCTAGGCTCCAGAGATTTAGAGGGACGTGGTAGATGACTTCAGATATTTGAAAACTGCCCTGAAGAAGAGAAATTATACTTTATCCTGGGAGGTTCTTTAGGATCATGCTTGATTCAGTGGAAAGGCATTTAGTCAGTAAGCATTTAATGAGCACATATATGTCAGATACTGTGCTTGTTGCTAGGAGTACAGAGATGAATGAGATTCATACTCTTTCCTAAGGGCCCTACTATCTATTGGGGGAAGAGGCATAATCATAAACATATTAGATCACAAACAAATAATCACAATAGTGTGGGGATGACTGCTGTGGAAAACCAGAGGAAGGTGTGATTAACTCTCCCCTGGGAAGCTGGTGAAGCTTTACAGAGGTGGGGCTTTTAAGTGGAGTCTGCAGGGATAAGTAGGAGTTTATGTGGGAGCAAAGGGAACAGTGTGTGGGACTAGAGCTGTCACCAAGTATGGCATTTTCCAGTGAATGTTGACAAGTCAGTGATATCACAGCACAAGATGAGTGGGGTGGCAGCAAATGAGGCTAGAGATAAGGATTGGTCTCTCCCAGCTCCCAGAAGTGTGGTACTGAATTATAAGCTACCCATGAAAGTAAGGATAAACATAGCAATATGATACTCCCCTCAAGCCTTCTATTTCTATAGTACTGTCTTCTTAACAGGCTACCAAAGTAAAAGATGAAGAAAAAAAACACGTTTCAGGAGAAAATCTAAAAGGGTTTGATCGAATTTTCTAACCTTTCTTCTTCAGTATAAACACAGGAATATCTGCCTATAGAATAAGACAGTGTCATGTTCCTGAGACATTTACAACCTTGGAGTTCCCAAGTAGAGAGACTGGAGCCAGGAACAGAGCAATTGGGATCTTTCCCACCAAGACTGAAGATGCTATCTGAAAGGAGTTTCCTTCCCAGCACATCTCCTAGGTATAAAGGAAGGAGGAGCATATAATTCAACACTTATCTCCCAGACTCTCCACTTAATTCCATTTAATAATATTCATTAAGCATGCTACAGGGAGGCAGAGATAAGTAAGTCATCAACACTTCCTCCAAGGTGCTTACAAGCTAGCATTAAAAGATGTTCAGCCACACAGACCATTACATCATTAAATGTTAGCACTGGCCATTTCTGATCATGATGGAGTAACAAGTACTGGATTTTCCCTCCCGTTGAAAGCAACTATAAAACTAAACAAACATACATAGCAGTTTTCAGTCATTGGGCAATAGGCTGTGCAGGATCCCTGAGAGAAGGGAAGCAAACACATAAGGTGAGCTTCATCTTCACCCTGGCACTCTGCCTGGGTAGATTTCCCAACCATAGCACAGGGAGGTGGAACAAAGCAGAACATGTTTGTCCTACTGAGTTGAGGAGGTAGAGTCCAGGGCTTCAGAAGCACTGGAGCCGGTGGGGCAGGATACTGGAGAAGAAGAAGCTTCATAGGGTAGGGGCCCAGAAGTTGGTAGGGGGTTCCCCCACAGATCTCTGGCTGAGGGCTGGTCTGCATATACACAGGGTGAGGTCTAACAGAGTGGTTACTTTGGTACTAATAGCAGAACAGGGATAGTAGAGGTTGCAGAAACATTGGATACATAGGAGTTTCAGTCCAGCCAGAGGGAAAATGCCTTGTTAACATTCTAGGCATTCAAGTGAGACAACAGAAAGGTCAAACCATAGGAGTAAGTATCATGCTCTGGAGTAAAATCTCCTCTAGGCCTGCATAAAACCAAGCCTTAACAGGATCAAGGATTCCATAATTTACCATCAGTAAATTAACTCCCTGTCAGAACAAAATTCAATTAAAGGAAGACAATATCATTCAAGTTTCTTTCAGAGTATCAACTGTAATATCCACAAACACCCCAAAATTACTAGAAATGTGGAGGAAAAAGTGACCCAAATTCAAGAGAAAAAAAGTAAATAGGAAACAGATCCTGAGATGTCCCAGAGGTTCAAATTAGCAAGAATTTAAAGCAGTTATTATAAATATGTTCAAGGACTTAAAGAAAAATATGGTCTCAATGAGTGAAAAGATGGGGAATCTCAGCACAGAAGTGGAAACTTATAAAAAAGAACCAAATAGAAATTCTAGAAAAGTAGAGTATCCAAAATGAAAAATTCACCAAATGAGCTTAACAGCAAATTAAAGATGGCAGAAGAAAGGGTCAATGAAGTTGAAGACAGACCATAGAAATTACCCATTCTGAAAAAAAGAGAGAAAAAAGATTGGACAATCTTTTGGGATGATACCAAGCTGAGTAACATAGTAATCAGAGCCCAGAAGGAGAAGAGAAGGTGGGGCAGAAAAAATAATTTTTGAAAATGTCCCAAATATGGTGGGAAAAAAATCAATTTGCAGATTCAAGAAGCTCAATGAATTAACTAAATAGGATAAGTACAAAGAAAACCACACTTGTGCACATCACAGTCAGGCTGTTGAAAGTTAAAGATCAAGAAAAAATGTTGAAAGCAGTCAGAGAAAGAAAGACGTTACATGCAGAGGAACGATACGAATAAAGACCTTCTGAGAAACAATAAGGATAGGAAATAAAGCAATGACATTTTTTAAGTACTGAAAGAGAAAAATACCATAGGTTCAGAGTTTTGTATCCCGGGAAAACAAACTTTTAAAATGAGAGTAAAATAAAGACACTTTCTAGATAAACAAAGAATTTGTCCCCAGCAAGCCTGTACTGCGTGAAATACTAGCTCCTCCTTTAGCAATCCTAGCAGGAAGGCTGACTTTCTGCTTCTTGAATTCTTCTGGAGCTTTGGAGCTTGCCATAGGAGGTAGCAGCTTTAATTGTGAGTAGGTGACTGAGTGGGCTTGTGTTGACAGTAAGGAGGGAGCTAGTGATCTCTTTGCACTATTTAATCCACCATTCACCCCCAGTGGAGAAGCAGACCCACACGCACGTGGGAAGGGTGAGCTTTGACATGAAGAGGAAGGCACTGGTATGCACTGGTACAGCTAGGACAACTGTTAGAACAATGAAATACCTGCAAACTGGTTGGGAAATAGCTACTGCTGAAGCCCCTGGTTCCCTTGCTCATCACCTTTGTCTCATTCCCAGATACTCCCAGACCTCCCTATGATCCAGCAATAAAGGGTCAATTTCTGGCAAGCAGGGCACCTCCAGAACCCTGCCTTAGGACTCTGCCAGCTTCCTTTCTAATTGGTTGGTGCCTGAACCATGCCAGTTATTAATGATTTATAATATCACCCCGGGAGCTAAGTGGGGTTGCTTCCCAGGAAGGGAGGCCTGGGTGTAGCGTTCTGGGAGTGGGTAGAAGAGGACCCCAGGAGGCCCAGGGACAGAATGAAGACCCTGCTCCTGGGGACGGGGCTGCAGTGGGAACTAGGGGGATGCACTGAAAGCCAACAAAATTGGCTTTTCCAAGTCGGCTTAAGTGTTCAGGGACACTTGACTCTCTAGCACAACCTCTGTTCTAATCCCCTAGGTCATATTTTTCCCTTTTAAAAAGGGATATTTCATAGCCTTTTAAATAAATCTTTTCAGCTCCACTGATTTGGAATAACATGCTTAGTAGCTTAAGAACTTCTAGCTGGGCCCTCAGCAAATTGTCCTTCAATGAGCCCATTTTGTCATGAGCCCTGGCTCTCGAGAGTGGCTAGACCTCTCCCAATGCCAGCACTGTGGACCCCAGTCCTGTTCTGGGATCTCAGGCAAGCCCTTCCTCCCTTCCAGCACCTAGGGACCTGCATCTTCAAGGTGGAGACCATGCAAAAAACAGGCACACAAAACAACAAATGAACATTCTGTTGATCAGCTGCCAAGACTCTATTTCAGCCACAGAAATGGGCATTCCTCTTCCTAGGTTCAGTTTCAAGGGAATCCGTGCTCTAGGGGAGCTTTCTGTGTGTCTGCCTAGGCAGAGGGAGATAGACAAGAAGCCATCAAAGGAAGGCAGAGTGGCCAGGCGGTGGGGCTGATCAACACAATTTAACCAGCATAAACACAGCTGATCAATGCTCTGTGCAAAGCCCTTGGAAGCTGGCTGATATATACTCCATCACGTACCTCTTTGCCTCCTTTGGGACCCTGAGCCACAAGTCTTACCAAACTGCAGTAATTTGCTGAGCCCTCAATCAAACACTCAATCTCACTGAACTGTGAAAGCAAGGTCTTGTCTTTAAATAACATCTAGTGAGGTAGTTTACACCAGGATGAAAAGCATGTTTTCTAAAATCATCGCTCGTATCGCCTAACTCTTGTTAAAGTAAAACCTAAACAGAACCAACACTCCTATTGATGGAGTTCCCTGGTCTGTACAGCTTTCTGCCAAGCTCAAGGGATGGTGGACCAGGCAGTTTCTAAGTGATGTGACCGAGGCCCTAAAAGCCATGCTGCCTAAAACAATCTTCACGATTCATCGTCACAGTGCCTTATATCCCCACCATTAACTATCCTTTCTGGTTAAGGTACCTACTTCAAACACACTTGTGTTGCCTGGGAGGAGTTCCTAGCCTGTTTCATTGTGTTCAAGTTTGAGAACCTTGGCCGCAAGGAGCAGCAGACACACCAGGGGCGTCCGCTTTCTGTCCACAGACAAGCTACTCCACATCTTCAGGTCAGTGATGCTTAGAAGTTCACAGGCCTCAGAATCACCTGGAGGCTAAACCACACCTTGCTGGGCCCCACACTGGGTTTCCGATTCAGTAGGTCTGAGATGGGTGGGACCTCAGAATTTGCATCTCTAACAAGTTCCCAGGTAAAGCTGGGGCTGCTGATGCAGGACCACACTTTGAGGACCACCGTACTAGTTGATTTCTAAGGAATCTTCATGATACGGAGGCAGGGTGTGAGAACATTCTGATCATGAACCATGAGGTAAGAAGACAGGGTTCTGAAGTAGAAAGGGGTCAGGGCTCAAAGGCAGGCCAGCCTAGCAGAAAACTTAGACTTGCTCAAATGATCCACCAAAACATACTTTATGGACCTCTTACTCTTGCTTTCTTTCCTTTGCTTGCTTTTCTGCTTACTGCCCCCAGGAAAGGCAAGTCTGCTGGCAGCCCCAGCAAGGACAAAATGTGGTTCCCTCTCCCAGGCCCCTTCCTGAAGGGACGCGTTCACACAGCTAATCGGACTGTCAACATGCTGCTCAGCCCTCTGCACCCTCTTCTGGGGGCTCCTGACACGTCTTAGAATTTACACAGGACTTAGTGAAGTCTTAAACTACATTTTTTTTCTCTTTTGAGATCATCTACTTCCTAATAGGATAAATTCAATGGAAAACATGCTCTGATCCTTCAGCTGCCTCTTCCTGACATAAACACAGGGAACTAATTAGCAGGCCTGCCCAGGAGGCAGGCAGAAAGGGGTTCATGACAGGACCACAGGCTGGGCAGCCACCATCAGGTAGGACCTCACGACTCACCCTTTGGCCATCACGTCAGGAGCTGGGTCCATATGTCAGTGGAGGGGAAACTGACATGTGGGTGTCTGCCTGGTGTTACCATGGCATCTACTGGGCAAGTAGGTTCTGTTCATGATTTAGCTCCCTTTACATCTGAAAGCCCTTGACATCCCCGCTTTCATGTGACTCTAACAAGAATCCTGCGAAATAAGGAGAATGGAACTGATGACCCCATTTGGCAGATAAGACAATTGAGAAGGAGCTCAGAGAAAACTGGACATTGCACTCCTGGCTCAGCCACTCCTCGTGTGGTCTTGAGCAAGTCTCTTCCCCTTCCTAGGCTTCAGTTTTACCATCTGTGAAATGGAAGGAATGGACAAGGTGATTGGGAGGTCTCCTTATAGATCTCTTATTCTGGGAGTAAGCTACACAAGGAAAAGGACTTGCCTGAGGTCATGCAGTTAATGACACAGAGAAACCAGGGGCCTCTATACCGTGTCTGTTGAGTGAGAGCCATCAGAGCACCCCCATCGCCACCCACTGCCATCTTCCTGACAGTGTGGGCCAACCGGGGCCTCCAGTTGCCCTCTGCCTTGCAAAGACCAACACCCCTGGGATGGTGTGGTAGGGGAACACGTGCTCAGAATGCTCCCTGACTGTGACTTAAAGCCCCAGTGCTGCCAGCTGCTCATTAGAGAAGGCCATTTCCTCCGGCACCTAGTTTACCAGACAAACACAGTGGACGCCTACCCTGTGCCAGGCCCTGCACTAGATGAGGGGATGTGGAAGGGAAGGAGGCTTGCTGTCCACCCGTGAGAAAGTTACAATGGGGAGAGTGAACTCCAGCTGCTGCATCCGAGTCCAGCCCCCCGTCGGATCACAAAGCCCGTCCCTGGCAAGGGGCTGTGGCCCACACAAAGGCACTAGCTGTAGCCCAGGTGAGCGCGATCCTCTTCAAGGCAAGCACAGTATCCATGAAACTTTAGGAGGGGTCAGTTTAGAGCCGTTCACAGGTAGGCACTGTCCTCCAAACACACCAGGAAAAGCAGATGCACACGTCTGACTCCCACCAATTCATTGGCTGGAAGAATGCCGTGCTCTCTCTCTGAGAGTCAAACCTCCCAAGCACATGGAATCAATGAGCCCAACTAGCTTCCTATCTGTAACGTGCTGGCCAATGACAATTCTTCCATTAGTTCAAGACAGTCAACACAATCAACTGGGCCGTGTCTCAGGTACAGGATTAGACTCCCTGGAGGAAACCAAGATGAACATGACACGGCCATCAGGAACTAAGGAGCTCTCAGCCTAGGAGAGCACGGAAGACGCAGACACACACACACAGTAAAACAGAGCAGAGAATGGTGGGCGCTAGAAGATCCAGGTTAGGGGGTGGGGAATTCAAAGGAAAGAATGACTTATTCCAACTGAAGACCCAGAAAGCCTTCGTGAAGGAGACAGCACACAGAAAGGTCATCCATCAAGAAACAAGAAGGCCAAGTTCTCACGTCCCTTCTGCCACAGTCAGCCAAGTAATCTTGAGAAAGCCAATTCTCTCCATTTTAAAATGGACCATTTGCCCGAAGTGCCTCACGGCATTTTGAGAATTAAATGAGAACTGATTTAAATGTACATCAGATAAATAAAGGCACCAAATATAAAGCTTTCGTCATCACTCGGGGCAGAGCAGGGAGGAGGGTAAAAGCAGACAGTATACGGGGGAGGAAGCAGGTGGGGGCACGGGACACCTGCCAAACGCAGCGGTGATGGGAACACCTACTGGGATCGTAGCTGGCTCCAGTGATTTCTTTTTTAACCTCCCACGGCTAATTTTACTGAAGAGAGCACACGAAGAGGAAGTCAGAGCATCTGAATTCCTCTGCATCAGGAAAATGAAAGTTCCAAATGGAGAGGTGGCTCCCCACCCCTGAGTGACAGGAGCACAGCCACCTGCGGTGGTCCGTAAACCTGGGGCTCCTCCCGGGCTCCCAGCATAGGGCCCGGGCCCTGTGTACTCAGTAAATGCTCATTAGATGAAGGGAGGGGGTCCTTACTACTTTACAACGGGCTTTGCTTTCATGTTCCATTTTGATTCACAGCCACAGGCCAGCAGGGCAGGCAGGGAGCATATTATCATCCTCGATCAAAGATGGGGAGACGCAGGCTCGCAGAGGGTGACTGTCCACGTCGCAGTCAGCGCCGTCAGAAGGGAGCCCGCGACTCTGCCTCCTCAGACAGTATCACCTCCTCAGACAACCACACACCTCCTAAGAATTGCTGCCACAGCCAGTCTTTGGCCCAGTGACCACCTTCCCTGATTTTCCCAAACGCTTACCACGTGCTGTTCTGCACACGTTCCCTGTAATACTTAACTTAATCAGACCGTTTCATCGAGGAAGGTCCTATTATGACTCCCAAATGTACTGGTTTATTCCAATTCAGAAGGTGGTTTTGTGCATCCCAGAAATAAGAGTGTCATGGATTCTCTGGTCCTTTTACCAAATAAGAACTGATTTGGATTAAAACCGTTGGTTCAGTTGTTTGGGGTCATTGTTCCTCAGAAGAAAGAGACAAAGCACAGGGAGTTAGGAAGACAGAAGGGCATGATTTTTTTTTTTTTTTTTTACCATGGACATTCCTTCCTACAGAGTTGGCTGTCAGTTTTGACAGATGGCCTGGCTGCAGGAGGGGGGACAGAGGGCAAGCTCACGGTTAAGGCAGCACCAGGGAACTAGAGCCAGCTGGGCTGATTCGAGGTCTGAAATCTGGGCTGGACCCCAAGTTCCAGCCAGTCAGGGTGGGACAGGGAGCCCTGCTCCGCCCACCCCCACCCCGCTGCAGCTGTACCAGGCAGGTCAGCACGTTTCTTGCTGTCCGTGACCTCCTGGCTGCAGGCAAATAGGGTGGCGAGGGAGAGCAGAGGAATGGGGCCTCAGAGAGAAAGCTGAAGCATGTTCAAGGTCAGAGCTCCCCTCCCCTCCCATCACCCACCCCAGCCCCTTGGCTGATAACAGTTTATGGTTCACCTACTTCCTGAGGGATGTATTCATTCTAGTAAAAATTCATGATACAGAAGTTTGGGCAGGAGGCTGGAAAGCACAGCCACTCCACAGCTCTGTTGAGGGGTGCCTGGCTGAGGTGCTCAGAGACTCCCCTAAAGTGGCAGGAACTGAGGTAAGGGGAATAGAATTTCAGAGGACTCCCAGTTCCTGAAGGGCACAGTGGATTACGTAAGAAGAGGTCTGGGGCCTTGAGAACAAGGGTCAGTGTGGCCGGGTCAGCTCTGATCTCTGCTGCTGCTGGAGCATTTAGCCGCCCACCCCGTGGGGGGTCAGCACCTGTGGCTTTAGCGTCACACTAGGGGGCTAGTACATCAGGGGCCTGGGAGAGCCGAGCCATTAGCTGGATAATGTACACCGAGAGTTAGTTTATCAGATTCACTGTTTATGCCTCCGTCCACGGACAGAGAGAATGGAACACAGAGTGGGGCAGCTTTGATGGGAGGAGGGGCTGAGATGAGCCAGAGCAAAAGATTCCAGTGGTGGGAAGCCTCCCAGGGAGTCCTGAGCAGAAAGTAAGCAGGGTAGGTGGTTAGGTGGATGGCAGGAAGAAGAGGGTGCTAGAGGCAAATTCACCAACCGCACAACGTTTTTGGTTTTGTTTTTTGGCTGCGCCGCATGCCTTGCGGGATCCCAGTTCCCCAACCAGGGACTGAACCCGAGCCACAGCAGTGAAAGCCCGGACTCCTAACCACTAAACCACCAAGGAACTCCCCAGCAGCACAATTTTAAAGCCATAGAGTTTAGAGCTGTATCACCTAATCCAACCCTGCTTGTATGGCCTTGAGTCATCGGTCACAGCCACGACTAACGGCCAGAACCATTAGACCAGACTAAGCACCAGAACTTCCCTGCTCCCCCAGCAACAACTTCAGCCCCGTGATCCTTCTAGCACCCTCCAGCCTCCCCCCAATACTGACCCCAGTCCTCTGATTCCACTGGAGCTAGGAATACCCTCTTGAACACCGAGCGTTCTTGAGGATTACACGCACCACCCATATCAGCCATTCTGGACAGACATACCTTGTGTGAATACTGCTGATCAACAATCCTCGCCAACCCGAAATCCCCAATCTTGAGCACGAGGTCCTCCGTGCTGATGAAGATGTTGGCGGGCTTCAGGTCCCTGTGCAGCACGTTGGCGGAGTGGATGTACTTGAGCCCTCGGAGCAGCTGGTACATGAAGAGCTTGGCATGCTCCTCCGTCAGCGTGCCCTGCTCCAGCAGGCGTGCCAGGTCGGTTTCCATGTACTCCTGGACGATGTAGGCCACGCTGAACTTGAACAGCTCGCCCTGCAGGTCGGCACCCTTGGACCCCAGCACCTCATACACCTTCACGATGTTGTCGTGGTCCAGGCGGCGGATGATCTTGATCTCCCGGAGTGCGTGCTTCATGCTGCGGGCGTCGCTTAGGGTGATCTTCTTCACGGCCACCTTCCGGCGGGCCCTGCTGTCCACGGCCGACAGCACCAGCCCGTTGACGCCGAAACCCAGGGGTTGGAAGTCAACGAAGCGCCCGCCAAGGTCATACCCGTAGACGCTGGCGATGCAGTCGCCCTTCTCAGCCATCGTTGGCTCAGTGGTCAGGGGCTGACCGTGGGACGAAGGGGCAGTCAGGAAAGGCCAAGTCCCAGCTCATGGCTTCCCCAGCACACCTCATTCTGTCAAGTCCCAAGGCTGAGGGGTGCTTTTTCTCCGGGTGATGTCACTGCCACCAGCTCCCTGGAGACAAGAGTGGCATATGTCCATACTCGCTGAGCTGCAGAAGTTGGAGGCTCAGACTGTTTCCTTAACCTGTACTGGGAAGGCTGTCCACCAACTCCTATGTATCCTGAGCCTCCCTGGAAGCTTAGAATGGCTCATGATTCTTTCAAATATAGCATCTTGGAAAGAAAAACCAGTCTCCTTATCTATGTGAACGTAAAGTTCTCTATCATGATGGACCACAAAGTAGAGATGCAGAAACTCTCGCCTTTAAATCCTTTGTTAAAAGAGGCTCCTTCTTGCTGAAATGTGGTGCTGCTGCTGAGCTGTGTTCGTTTACTTTCGATGGTCCAAAGCTCAGCGGTATCACAGCCCTCAGCAGCTTGGGAGCTGCCCTCTGTGTCCCGAGCAGTATGAAGAGATCCCAACAATGGATTCTAGAGGCTCGTAGGGACTTCTTTGTACCTCTGCCAGCTCTCCTTTCTACCAGCTCCTCTTAGATTCTGAAACCCAAACCAGTCTGTTGAGCATTGGTGAAGAAAGCTGGAGAAATCCAAGCACCTTTCATGAGCTCTACACCAAGTTACACCTGAAGTCCCAGACCTGAGGGCAGCTCAGCTGTCCAGCCAGGATCCTCTGGAGGCTTCAGATGTAGGCAGCATCCTCTGTCACCCCTTCATCCACACTATCTTGAATGAGACAGTGTTCTGCTGGACCCAGAGAGGCTGGCAGGAACGCAGCATCTTTCAGACCAAGTCTCCTTTCCTGTCAAAGAAACAATGTTGGGTAAATTTCCACACTTCAGCTTCCAGCACCTTCCCACTTGTGTGTCTTTTGTTAACCAGCCCAAGTGTTATTTGATCTGTCCAGCCAGCTGAAACACTGCTTGCTCAGGGGATTCCAGGCTTTGCACTGCCCAGCCACACCGCCTGCTGTGTGCAGCGCTCCCCTGGAAGGGAGAGAAGATGGATTGATTTGATAAGATCATCAACTGGTATGCCTTTTATGTAAATGCCTGCTCCCCGAAGGTTAATATGCACAAACTGTGGGTGGCAACGATCAGCTCTGACCTTTGTGAAAATCATTTGTTATGCTCTCCAGACACACACAGCAGCACTAGCTGAGAAGGGTGAGAGTAAAAAGTAACTAGTTGCAGACAGAAAATAAAGGATCAATAATTTTGTTTTTCTACTTGGACCCCTTTTCTTCCTTCTTTTGCAAATGTCTTTGACTATTTTGAGAGAATTTGCCATGCACTGAGATGTAATTACTTTATATCTCTTGCTGCCCAGGTAGGCAGCATAAGCGTACATACCAGATTATAAGGAAATTTTATTGCCACCCTGGAATAGGGATTTTCTGCACAGCAAAGCAGGGCACAGACTTCTTAGCATGACACCAGGGCTGGCATGGTGAACTGTATTCTTTTTGATAATGGGGACCTAACTCTTCAAAGCAATGAGTCAAATCATATCCTGACTGCTCCCTGGTGGCTGCTGACTCAAATTACAGGCATAGGACCTAAGTGGGGAGAAAAAAATGGCAAAACTAGCAATGTAAATTCAGACCTCTGAAGTAAAGGCAATATCATAGCTTCTAAGGAAGTGACAGGTTTTATAAGTTTATAAAGTCCACACACACAGAGAGAACAAACACTATATCCTGTGCAAAGGACTGAATCTAGCCAGGGCTGCTTCTTAATTCCCATAATCCTGTAGGGTCCCCTGTAGGGATACTTTCACATCTGAACTCTGCAAATGATAAATGAAGCAAAACAACAGTCAACTCAATGTTCTAAAACCAAGGGGGCAAATTAGGGGACAGAGATGACCTGAAATAGTAAATAATCAGATGCCCTCTAAAGACTACTAATGAAAGAAATTTACCAAGAGTCTGGAACATAGTAATTGCTCAACAGATGTTACCTGTTGTTGCTATTGTTAAAAATTCCCTTATGCTTGAATAAGATGTACCTAATATTCTGATGTTTCATCAATCTTCAGCAATTCTACTCTGCACGTTTTTATCAGGCCCAGCAGCAAAATAATCAGAACTTAAGACTGGGAAATAACTGTAACAAACAAGTCCTGTGGCCCTCAACTGGGGGTGGTCCTGCCTTCCTTAGCTGCTCTGACGAGGAGTCACTACAGGCCTTTAATGAGCAGGGCCAGATTTGCCAATCATCCTGCCGAGCATCACTATCAGTGAATAACTGACACCCACCCCCAAATGCCAGCATCTCCACTGAGAGACTACGATTCTAGTCTGAGTTCTCACTTTACAGATAAGGGCACTGAAGCTCAGGCAACACCGGCTCAGTGCTCCTAGCATAGACAGGGTCAGTAAACGTTTGATGAATTGATAAATGAATACCATTCACTCTGAGGATTCCTAGCCAGTTAGAGACAGTGCTGGGACCACCCACTGAGCCTGTCTATGGCCTGTGCTGTGAAGTCCACCTGGACACCTAATTTAGGGGAACAAAAGAGCCACCTGGGGCCCCGTTCCATCCCTCCTCCAACTCCTGCTACCCAAGTCTGGTAACAGAAACTAAACTGGAACACCTTTCACTTTCTACCCATATACTTGGCCTGATTCCCAAGGGCAGAGCAAACAGAGGAAATTATATATTGCTTTATAAGGGGAGATGCTGAAGTCTTCTTCCCTTTCCGGCTCCCAATGGGCTGTAAACAGAGACAGGAATGAGCACCTAAGCAGGGAGATGACATCACCAGCAAGCTGAAGGCAGGATTTGTTCCAGATCAGCTGCAGTGCAGATAATCTGTGGATAATTAAGAGGGGCTTTATTTATTTTTAAAACTCTTTCTTCTTCCTCTCACAGGGGGAGGAAATATGTGTGTGTGTGTGTGTGTGTGTGTGTGTGTCTCAGTGGTCTGCCCAACATGCTATCAGCAGGAACCCCGTCACCTTGGGAAGGCTCGATTCCAGCCAATCCACCATCCTCATGGCCTCTAAATACACTCTTTTAATTCCCATCCTGCTTCTTTGCTTGCACCTTTCCGGTTCCTGAAATATCCTGCTTCTTCCCCACTTGTTAAAATCCTGTCCATCATTCCAAATCCAGATGAAGTCTCACTTCCTCTCTGATTTACCATATACTAATCTGGGCTGTTACTTAACTTTTTATACATGTCCATCTCTCAACTAGGCTTTAAGTTTCTCAAGCCCAGGACACAAAGTAGTGCTTAGAACATAACTGTGAATTGGAGTTACCTGAGGTGCATTTGTTATGTCTACGAAACCGTGATGCCTACCTTCCCTAGACAGTCAGCCTCCTCCCCTTTCCATCGCTGCCCCAATGCAACGTGTTCATTGCAACAGGGATCTTCACACAAGCCCCAACTGCTCAGACAAACCAATATCTCTGAACTTCAGTATCATTTGCTTAGATGCTGCATCTCTTAGCATTTCAACACGAACAAGGCAGCCCTCATCTGACCATTTCTCTGTTCCCATTTGAGTTTACTGTTATTCATCTCTTCTCAAGCCTCCTTATTTTCTAAGTTTTCCCCTATCATTCCTCTATAATTTCTACCGTAAACCCTTTGCCTTTCCCTACAGGTGGACTGATTATGAAATACCAATTACCTAAGAAGTCTCGGATTAGGGCTATCTTCTTGCGTGGTGTACCAAGAGGCGTGGGCCCATCGGCCCTGGAGAGGGGCACATCCAGCATCTGGATGTGCCCACCTGGGCAGAGGAGTGAGTATGGCAGCTCTTGGTGTGATGCAGCATCTCAGGGCAAAGCACAGTCATTCTCCATTTGGGGGTGGTGACTCACAGCTGCTCTGAATCACAGGTGTGATTTGGAACCAGGGAGCTGGCATTCACCTTGAGAGGCGGAAAGGTCATGGGTTCAGCTGTGCTTAAATGACAGTCAGCGAGAAGAACACATGTAACTCTTCCAAGGGCAGCAAGGCTCCCACAATTCCATGGTGAACATCGTAATAAACACAGGAGTAGAAATCTCTACTCCAGGACTCCTAGCAATGGTGCTTCTTTTCTCCACTGATTTCTCACCAACTTTCCATCAGTCTCTTATTTGAGGCCAATTAATTATCCTCTCGTGCATCCAGCCTTTTAACATGTGGAGGCAAACCAGAGATTGGTGGTGTGTGCCAATTGTCCCTTTCTGGGATTCCTGGGGCTCTAGTGTACAAAGCGGCTTTGGAGAGTCTAAATTTAGACTCACTTCCTCTGCCTGCTCTGATCCTCCCAAACCTCAGGCTGGTGGCTTTCAGCAGGAACTAAGGCCTCCAGCATTGGAGGCCTTGTCTGGAGGACATTTCCCAGATACTGCTTTCTTCCCTCTCCTGAGCACCGCAAAACTTGCAGGAAGACCTTCCCTGGCAGGGCTGATGTTTACAGTTGAACAGGCTGTACACTGCACAATTCCAGGTAGTACCATTCGTATCAGTCAAGTCTGTCTGACTCGAAGTTCCGTGATCCTAATTGCTGCAGTCTATGTGAATGAAGTCCCTAGACAAGAGATTGGCAAGTTTTTCTCTATAAAGGGCTAGAGAATAAAAATCTTAGGCTTTGTAGGACAGTCTCTGTTACAATTATTCAACCCTGCCTTTGTATCACAAAAGCAGCCACAGACAATACCCAAATGAATGGCATGGCTCTGTTTCAATAAAACTTTATTTACAAAAATAGGTGGGGGGCTGGATTGGGCCAGGGGGTAAGTTGCTCTAGACCCCTGCTCTAGATCGTGTAGGAATGCCCTCTAGCTTGTTCCCAAGGAGGCACTGAAGTGTGTGGTAACCAGGCCCCTTTCCGGCTCTTTCTGCACCGTCTCCTCTCTCCTGGACTCAATCCCCTACCACCAGCCCCGGTTGCACCTCACAGTGGCTCCCACGCCTGCCCTCCCCGGGAGGAACGCTGGGCTTAGGATCCCACCCAGGCTTAGTTCAGCTCATCTGTAGGTCTTGTGCCCTCAGGACCCAGCTCTCTGCTTTCCACAAGCTACCTTCCAGCTCTGCGATTCTATGGTGCTGTTGACGGGCCTCGCTCCCAAACCCCACGTGCATCTTAACAGAGCCTTTCTGGGGAACTGGTGAAGATGACACTATGAAGATGGGGTAACTACACACGTGGAGGGTTCACTCTGGGCCAAGGGACTGATTAGTTGGGTCTCACAAGAACCCCATGAGGTTGATATCATTCTCCCATGAAGCCCCCACACGGAAATGACTTTCCCAAAGTCGCACAAGTAGCCGGTGATGAATCTGGGGTGTAAACGCGGGTCTGTCTGACTCCAAAGCCCACACTTCTCATCACTGTAGCCCATTAGCTGAGCCCAAGTAGGTGATTCCCACCAAGAACCATCTAGACCCAATGTGACTTCCCAGGACTAGTGAAGGACAAATTTGGGGTTTGCACACCGTGTGGTTCTTCTCAAACTAAAGCACAAGCCAGCCAGCTACCTTTTCAGCCTGTGTTTAGCTTCAGTGTGGAGATCACAGTTAATTAGCCCATTTGATAAAAAGAAAAACTGAGAAATAAAACATTAAAATGAGATTAAGAGTTAAGGAAAACTAAACCAAACCAAAAAGAAAACACAACACACAAAAAAACCCCTACAACGGCAGCAACAAAAAACCTCCACCAAGTTCAAACAGCCATAACCCTGCTTTCCAACCAGTACTTGACCTCTTCTTTAACTGTAAACCTCAGATGCCAGAGGCCCTGGCTGCAGGGACTGGCCATCATAGAGGGTAGCTGAGCTGAGCATCCTCCCAGCTGGTCCTGTAGCTGCCACTGGTCACCTGCCCAGGAACCATTCCCACTTCCTCCAAAGGAACAGAAACCAAGTCTGGGTCAGCCATTGAGCAGCTGAGCCCAACTCAGGGTTGACTCATGGTTAGATGATGGGTCTAAACCAGGGCTTCTCAACCTCAGAATGATTGAAATTTTGTGCCAGGTCCTTCTCAGCTGCAGGGCTGTCCTGTGCACTGTAGGATGTTTAGCAGCATCCCTGGCCTCTACCCACCAGATGCACTAGTAGCACCCCCCCAGCTGTGACAACCAAAATGTCCCTAAACAGTGAAAACTATCACCAGTGGAGAAGGCACAAAATTACCCCTAGTTGAGAACCACTGGTCCAAAGCAGCAGTCTCCAGCAGTATTGGCAATTGCACAGAAGAGTTATTTGTTTCATGGAGCTATACGGTACAGGGTATGGTATCGCCAAAAGTTTAGCAACCCCAGCCTTGCTCCACTAAATGCCAACAGTGCCCCCTGGTTCCTGTGACAGCCTCACCCATAGCCAAAATCCTAGAGGGCAATGACATCTCCCACACGCATCCCTGCTGAGGGCCATGAATCTAAGTCAATCGTGCTAACCCAACTCCCCTTTGACAATGGGTGGTTTAGAGGTGATCATATCAGCCAGTTCTGGACAATAAGCCTTAAAGGCACTAGAGGGGCCTCACTGAAAAAGTTTTCTTCCCCTACTCCCTGTCCTTAGATGCACTTGTAGGAAGAAGTGGTGTTGGTGCCACAGCAGCCATCTTGAGACCATGTGGGGACAAGCTTGGAGACCAAGCCAGCGCACCAGAGTTGGCAGATGAGCATGGGGCCTTGTAGACATTGCTGAGCCAAGCCTGGAAATGCCTGCCTCCAGCTTTCTTGCCAAGTGAGATGGTCAAGCTCTATTTTTGTTTAAGACATTTTTACTGTCTTTTTTCTTTTAACCTGAAGCTGTCACTGTCCACCTGATAGTAACCTGCTAGGTACATGGTTGGTCTAAGTGGGAAATAAAGAGATGTAGAACATATGGCTCCTGACCTCAAGGAGCTTATATTCCTATAGGGAGAGAAGGACCACATAACAATAACAGAAACAGTGCAAGAATATTTGGGGACCAACTTCATAGTTCCACTGCAAGTGCAGTAAGAGGCCCAGGAAGATCAGTCAGAGAAGCCTCCTGGAGGAGGGGGAAGGCAGCTTCCAAGACCGCCACCAATGGTCCCCGCCTCCTGGCTTCAGGCTCTGTGGAATCCCCTCCCCTAAGCCTGTGTGGACTTACTGACTCACTTCTAAGGAACAGAATATGGCGGAAATAATGGGATGTCACTTCTGAGATCAGGTTATGAGAAGACTGTGGCTTCCATCCCAGGTGATAGCTCTGGGGGAAGCCAGTGGCCATGTCATGAGCCCTGAGGGGAGACCCGGGTGAGTTCTTGCAACGGGATCTTCTGAGGCCCGCTGGCCACTAAATGAGTGAGCCAGGAAGCGGATCTTCCCCAAAGTGAGCTTGAGAGGACTCCAGCCCTCTCCGGTGGCCACGGCCCCACTGAAGGCTCACAAGAGACCTTACACCACAGGCACCCAGCTAAAAGCTGTGGCCGGATTCCTGACTCACAGAAACTGTGTGACAGCAAATGCTGTTTAAGCCAGTAAATACGGGGGTATTTATTATAGACAATAGGTAACTAACGGAGAGGAGGGATGCAGAGACCTCGGCTCTTGACATGTCCAAGATGGAAAAGATGCAAACTTGGCCTGAAATCTTGAGCCTTTGGGCATGGGGTACTGGGTCTTACCTGGCTTAGAGCCCATCAGATTCCAGAGCCAGACAGAACCTTGGGAAGTCAGCAGGGTTGTTGCAGGGGGTGGCGGTGGGGGAATCTTACCTCCCTTTTTTCACTGACTTAACCTCGGGGGCGAGTTCTGTGTCTGGCACACAGTGAGGGTTCCAGAAATAAATAGCAGTTGACACAGGAATGGCTACGTTGTGCAGTAAGATTAGGATTATGACAAAGTATAACCCGAATGGAAAGACAAATTTAAAAAATGTGCCCCCTGAGGCGCAGATCAGAAAGTTTTTGAACCCCTCCATGGTGAGTGGGAGATAAAGCGGGGGGCTGAAGCAACGATGCCACACAAGCCCCAGAAGAGAGGTGACCAGGAGGCGTTTCCTCACCAAGGAGAGGACTGCTAGTCCCAAGGCAGTGATCACTGTGTTACCTCTGATTTTTAGCATCGGGGCCCCCAGGAATCAGGAGAAACACCTCTTCCTGGTCTTCCAGCTCTTGAAGTGAAGTACCACTCCCCCGACCCAGGAGGGAAACAGGCTGGAGGTGTTCATGGGCAGTAAGGTACCCGAGTCTGGAAGCCCCTTCTGTTTGTGGAAACCCACATGCACGGGCAGATGGTTCTTTCCAGTGTTATCACCCATGAGGCCAACTCAGGCTGCAGTGTCCCGAGCCTCTCTTGCCCCCAGGACCACTCCAACTGAGGTCCCGGGATCCCCTTCATACACCAGCCGGCAGGACAGTAACCAACCCAGGCCCAAAGCACTTCTTGGCCTAAAATATGCATGTCTCAAGCAGGGAGCCACTGACAGGCGCCCCAGTGAGCATCCGCCTCTGAGACATGCAAACTCCCTTAACGTCCCTTTGAGGCAGTGAGGCCACTGGCCCTAGTTTGTTTCCCTTATACGGTTTCCTCCAGAACATGCCGGTGGGGGTGCCACCGAGTAAGAAACAGGAGGGGAACCTGTTTTATCCTCATATCCCTGAGGGGGGATGGGAGGAGAGCTACAGAGGGCTGGAAAGAAAAAACGAGTGGCTAGAACATCAGATTCTGGGATTACTGCCTCCCCCAAAAGCAAACTCTGGGCGTATTCAGTTCAGTCTTTCCTCTGCCTTTTTCTCTTGAAAATTACGTAACCAGCCAGGGAGAACAAAGGCTTCCCAAGCCTCCCAACAATACTGAAATAGCACGGAGAGAAATTCCGGAGGCCTCATTTGGAGCTCTGATGCCCACATCAGCGCAGAGCTGGGGGCGGGCAGTCAGTCTGGGTCCCTGAGTGTGGGGTGTGGGTGCTGGTCGCCACGGGAACAGCACGGGGGCAGGGGCTGTACCTGCCTAGGCTTGAGGCTGGGAGTCCGACTTTCGGATCACCAGTGTGTGAGGGTGTGAGTGTGTGCCAGAATTTAAATCCTTCTGATTTGAGACAACTCCTACATTTGACCTTTGTAGACGCAAAGGGAAACTTCTCATTTTTCTTTCTTTTTTGTTTTTTTAAAGGAAGGAAACCTGGCATCACAGAAGATGTTGGCCTCTTTCAATATCTAAATCAGGACAGTTATGACTTAAGTGGCTAAATAAGGTGAGCCTCTTTGGGGCTTGCTTTGTCTGGACGGTATTCTAAAGGGTAGAGATCCCAGCCAGGGTCTAGGCTTCTCAAAAGCAGAGCCTGCATCTTTCATTTCTCCCACACATTGTTTTTTTTTTTTTTTTGCATTACGCGGGCCTCTCACTGTTGTGGCCTCTCCCGTTGCGGAGCACAGGCTCCGGATGCGCAGGCTCAGCGGCCATGGCTCACGGGCCCAGACGCTCCGCGGCATGTGGGATCTTCCCGGACCGGGGCACGAACCCGTGTCCCCTGCATCGGCAGGCGGACTCTCAACCACTGTGCCACCAGGGAAGCCCTCTCCCACACTTGCTTTAGCACCCACTGCAGAGTGCCCATGGGCCACTGTGTCTTCCTGAATTCCGAGATTACTCTCTGTGAGCCCAGGTTTCATGAGAAAGTCACTTCCAGGCACATGGTCCGCCTCAGCTGGCATTTATCGAGGACCTACTATGTGCTGGGCACGGTGACACACGGCCAGTGATGTTTGAACTTTCACAGCACACTGTGGGGAACTATTCCCTGACATGAATGAACACTGTGCCAGTGATCTGTGCATGGTAGGCACCTGTTTCCTCCTCTTCCTTCCGTTTTGAGAGAGTGCAAGTAACTTTCTGAAGATCACACACTAGAAAGGGGTTGAGCCCGCTTCCTGACCCAGGCTTGGTTGCAACGCCAGTGCATTCTGTCATCTCCCATGGGGACTTCTGTCATGGGGGGTCCCACCCCCATCCCTCTCACATTTCAGTGCTTGCTTTTGTTTTTCTAGTTTCCCCAGTTCCTTGGAGAAGAAGAATTTGCTTTCCTCCTTTAAGTCATCTTGGAAATTGGCATCGCTTCTAAAGGTCTCAGCCTCTAACCTCATAGTTTCCTTGACTCTACTCACCAGCCATACAAAATGTCTTTCAGCCCACTGAAGATGTCATCTTCTTTCTTGCCTCTGGGCCTCCAC
Organism: Delphinapterus leucas; assembly: GCF_059928025.1. Taxonomy (NCBI): domain Eukaryota; kingdom Metazoa; phylum Chordata; class Mammalia; order Artiodactyla; family Monodontidae; genus Delphinapterus; species Delphinapterus leucas. Next base: position 66,682,972 of record NC_143142.1, on the reverse strand, counting down.
ACATGCTGTTCCCCCTCCTTTTCCTCTGGCTAATTCTTATTCATCCTTTGGGTACAAGTTTAAATGCCCCTTCATCCAGGAAGCTTTCCCTGATACTCCTTTCCCTCCCCAGACTAGCTTATCTGTCAGGTTGTGTCCTTCACCTCCCCCTCTCATATCACTTTCTCCCTTTTTGTTTCAGCTTTAATCGCTTGTCTTCAGTGCTTGACTGGAAGCTTGGTGAGGACAGGGACCCCTTCATGTGCATCACTCTAGCCCCAGTGCCTAATTCCTAACCTACTCAATAATAAATAATACTTGGGCAGAACAAATGCATTCCGAGAAGCCCCATGCTCCAGAGGACCATTTATAAATTCAAATTAGTGAAACTCACTTCTTTCCTCCCCGTTAGAGATGCCAACCAGATGTGAGAATTTCACAAGTCTTTTCTGACTCAAATCCTCTGTGCAGTGCAGTCCCTTTAAATAAATTTCATAGAGTTCTTGACTTCTTTCACTGGTCTGCTTCTCACCCAGTTACCTGGCCCATTATCCAGCAAATATATCACACACTACTCCCTCCTATTCTCATGGAGGCTAATCATTTACAGGGGTTGCACTCAGAGGTACAAAGAAATCATTCATAGAGCAGAAAAAATGTCCCCTCTCCTGGTGATTGCATCTCCCTGTTCCCAAGTGACAGAAGAAGTGGTATTTTGACAGCTCAGGTGACAGCAACAATGTCTGGCCCACACGGGACTGCCATAGCTGAGGAGGAAAGCCATAGGCTGGGAGCCAGGAGGCCTGGGTTCGAGTCCTACCACTGCCTGGGAGCTCTCTAGCAAGGAGTTTCTAATCTGTGAAGTGGGAATAACCATACTTCCCCACTTACTCGTGGGAATCAGAACAGGGTGGTGATCTGAATATACTTCCAAAAGTATTTCGCACAAATTGGAGGTAAGTCACGACCACAAACCAATTATACTAAAATTAAACCACTTCCACAGTGATGTTAGCTGGGCTCTAGGGGGTCGGAACTGTTACCCTTTCTCATCCCTTCACAGTCCTCCAAGAGTGAGTGGCCTCTGCATGGGAAGAAGTGAGTATTGGTTCGCTAGCCATTGCACAATCGTTTTGAGTCTTTTTTTTTTTTTTTGGCAGGGGGCAGGATGAGGGGAACTTTAGGCTAAATTATCCCTGTATTCTCTTATGACCTAGAACACACTGAGACACCCAGCCCAGGATGGAGCGTCTAGGAATGAATCTACAATGAATCACTGCAATGGACCGGATGTTTGTATCTGTGCCCCACACACAATTCATATGTTGAAATCCTAACCCCCAATGTGACGGTATTAGGAAGTGGGGCATTTGGGAGGTGATTAGATCATGAGGATAGAGCCCTCATGAATGGGAGTCCTGATAAAAGGGACCCCAGAGAGCTCTTTCACCCCGTTTGTACCATGTGAGGATACAATGTAGATACAATCAGCCATCTACAGTCCTGAAAAGGGCTCTCACCAGAAGCCGACCATGCTGGCCCCCGATCCTGGACTTCCCAACCTCCAGACCATAAGAAATAAATTTCTGTTATTTATAAGCCACTCCGTCTATGGTTTTGTTGTAGCAGCCTGAACAGACTAAGATACTCACCAAGGGGCTGACCAAGTCCATCATGGTGAGGCCATTTGCTCTCACTTATTAACCTCCATGTATCCATCGCCCTCTCCTCGCTCTCCTTGTGAGTGCCTCCTTCACTGAAAGCTTATTAGACCCCAAGAGTCAGAACCCCATGCCACAGAGATAACACTGTAGGAACCTGACCCATTGGAGGGCAAATGTGCTGACGGGGTACTTGTTTTTCATTTTCCTCCTCGCTCTAGCAGGAGAGATACTGGGGAGTGTCACTGGCCTCTTCGGAACAATGAACTCCCACAAGCCTGTGAGGGATTCCACATGCAAATAAGCCTCTTACGTTCGATGGTCAGTGACATCAAACCCCACCGGACATAGAAGGGGGAGGGAAGGAAGTGATCAGCCTTCCGATGGATCATGAGCTCCCTGGAGAAGAAGACAGATGGCTCCAGTGCCTGGGAGGGGAGTGGAGGAAGGTTGGGAAAGAAAGCAGTGGAAGCAAGAGAGTAAGAATGAGGAGAGAGAAGGAAGCATAACAGGAAGAAAGAGGGATCCTGCCCCCACTCCCAGAGGCCACTCCTGCCTCCTTATTGAGTCGCTGGGCTGTCGTTAGCACTTGGCACACACAGACCGTCCTCACAGCCCGGGAGCCTTAGACACACATATCAATAAAGTCCTCATTGCAGAAAATGCTGGAACCTTGACAAAAGCAGCAGTATGACCAACACAATACAGCGCATTAGCTTGACAAACATAATGGTGCCAGCAGCCACCAACTCCACAGCTCTCCCAGATACGGGGGGTCCTGGGCAGGAACTGGATTTTACCAGCTCAGTGTCATTAGCTGGAAACCTGGATCAGGCTGGCACCGAGGCCAACACAGTGTAAGCATTTGGGTGGGACAGTGACGCAGTGAAGCATTCCTTCACCTCTCCCATTCTCTGCAGACTCCAGATAAACGAACCTTGGGATTTAATGAGTTCTGAAAAACCAGCACAAACCAGGCTCTGTGTCCTTGTTATGCTGGAGTTCTCAGGTGCCAGGAACAAGAGAAAAGCCGATGGGTATGGGCAGGGGGCTGCCTGGGGAAGGGCTCAGCCACTCCCAGGCTTAAAGGTAGATCCAGCTTCCAAGCCACCCTTTGGGAGGAAGGCTACTGGGTAGACATTGCCCTCAATATCTACCAAGGCTATAGGGCCAGGGCAAATTAGGGCTCAAAGGAGTAGGTAAGGCAGTTGACTAGGTGGGCATTGTGGACAGAGCTGCCTTCCAGAACATGAGTGAGGAGGTAAGGCCAGATAGTAAGAAGGGGTGGCGGGAAGGAGCTGCCCCCTCCAGCACTGGTCACCTCTCACTCAGAGTAAGCAGAGAGAGATGACCATCGTCCCCTCGTATCCATGGGGATTGGTTCCAGGAACCCCTGTGGATACCAAAATCTGAGGATGCTCAAGTCTCTTATATAAACTGGCATGGTATTTGCATATAACCTACGCACATCCTCCTGCATACTTCGAATCATCTCTAGATGACGTATAATCCCTAATACAATAAAAATGCTATGTTACTAGTTGCTGGAGTGCAGCAAATTCAAGTTTTGCTTTTTGGAACTTTCTGGAAATTGTTTTCAAATGTTTTTGACCCACAGTTGGTTGAATCCACAGATGTGGAACCCATGGATGCAAAGGACTGACTCCCCTGCTCACCGGGGGTGGTGGGAGGAAGCGCTACCCACCCATCGGTAAGAACCTCCTAGGTGGGAAGAAGGTTGCTTTTACAGTAAGCCTTTATATTATGACAAAAATGACAAAAATCAATGACAAAAATCACTTTCTTTTTTCAAGCAACAATGTAACTTGTTTTTAATTTAGAATCTGTTTCAACTGCCCAAACTGCGAATTAGGATCCCAAGTGCGGGCATATAGAGTCTCGGGATATAGTGCCTGTGCTCATGAGGCCAGGCTTCAGGAAGCCTGGAGAGAAGTGCAGTGTGGGTCTCATCAGGATGGAGCCGAGGGTTCCTGCAAGAGTCCTGACCAACCGGAACTGAGGTAGAGGGTTCGGGACCCAAAGTCCACCCGCATCCCTTGGTTCAGTTTTATAAGGCGAGTTTTTCTTTGAAATAAAGCAAAAAGCAAACCAGACGCTGACTTTGATAGTCATCTTTTTGACCTGTGGAGCGATTTGTTCCGTCTTTCTTTGACACAACTGCAGAAAGGGACGGAGTGCCAGCTTCCACCCCACGCTCACCAGGCTCCAAGGAGCAAAGATTGGCTCTGATTTCTTCTGAAGTGCCAGAAAAGATGACTGGGACTAAGGCCTGGAAAAAAATCTTAGATACCTGTGCCTGTGCTCAGGGTGTTCTCTGAGCCTGGACTTGCCCTTTCTGTTCCCACTCCCTGCCAAGGTCGCCTGTGGGACCACCTCCCGGGGAAGCTGGTGAGGGCTGTGACCAGACTGAACAGAGCTGAGGTGGTGATGTGGGAGGAGATAGGACCCTGTCTTGGTAATACTGCCATCTGTTCCCTTTGCTTCAGCCAGGCTGCCTTACTTTAGGTCCTGGATATGCTGACATGCTCACAGTCTGCATCCCACCACCTCTAGCTTTTGTCCCCACTGTAGCGGCGGGGTGCGAGACAATTCACATTTGCTTTCTTGCAGCTGAGAGCACTGTAGCCTCTGTGGCTTCCCTCCGTGAACAGGTTTAGAATGAGTGAATGAATGAATGAATGAAGTCCCAACAGCCCCCAAATGGTCTCTCTACCACCTTCCTGCAACCTCTCCAATCCATCCTCCTTTCTGCTTCCAATTATCTCGGAAACACAACTGATCATTTCATTCTCTTGTTTTCAAAAGGTTTTCAATAGCTCCCCACTGCCCAGAGATTAAAGCCCAAGCTTCTCACACAGCCCCTGCGTCAGACCTGATCTGTCTTCCCGCCTCACGTCCAAGCACTCCCTAAACTGCACCCCACGCTGCAGCCACACAGACTGGGGCGATTGTTCCTGACTTGCCACCTTCCCAGAACATGCAGCCTGTATGTTGGTGATACTGTCCCCTTTGCGTCCCTGAAGCAGTGCTACCCTAATGTCACCCTGCCGTCCTCAGAGTAAACTCTCTCTTCTCCAGGATCATGAAGCACAACGCCTACACCTAAGGCAGTAATCTCATGGGGTTGTACCTCTCTGTAGTCCTTCTTCCCACTACTGGGAATCCTGAGAGCAAAAGCACAGTGGCTGGTTCATCCTTATATCCCCAGCCTTGTACAATTCCTGGCATACAGTAGGTACTCAATAAAAAGTTGATGAACAAATAAAGAGATGGGTGGGAATGGAGCCAGGGACTTGAGAGTGGAAGTGTTTGGAAGAGGTGCTTGGGGGAAGTGCGCATAGAGGCACATCCCCTGGAGGGGTGATGTGCTGGTGGAAGTGTGGTCGGTTCTCTGGGACAAGAGCGGGATGGTCACAGGAACAAGGGAGCAGTTGAATGGTGAGCACTGAAGACTGGGCCGGGCTTACAGACCGCACTGGGGCAGCACCCGCCAAGGTGTGGGTGACAGTGAGGTCAGATAGAAGCTGAGCGGAGGTGTGGAAACAGATAGTTGACTTAGTGGGAGTGTTGCAGAGAGTCCGGCGGAACCAAAAGGAACTGGGATCAGAGAAGGGATTTTGCTGGTAGGTTCCTGGTAACTGCTCGCTTTCAGGTATCACACCGAAGGCGGGGCATCACCAGCTTGGTAGGAACAGACCAGCTTAAGCAAAAATAAACCCAGAGAGCAACTGCATGCCATTCCCTTAGGGGTTCTTTGTTTTTTTTTTTTCTCCTCCCAGCTTTCAGATCATCACACTGACAAACTCGGGATGCTAAATTCAGGTTGTTTACCAAGGCTACCTCCTCAGGCCCATCTGTCTAGTTCCCTTCATTCATCAACAGCCATGCTGAAAGAACACATAGCTGTGTCTTCCCATGAACTGTCTTGCCCGATTTTTCTGGAAGCTTCAGCTGCCATAGACAGTGTGCCATATGGCAGTGTGCCATAGTTCTTTTATTGTGTGGTAGTCCCACAGATAGCAATAAAATTAAGGTGAAAACAAATTTGCAAAGCAACTTTCCACTCTCCAAAGCATTTGCATGTATTTTTAATATTTAATACTTTCATGTAATATTTACTGAGCATCACTTTGTACCAGGCAGTGGGGAGGACCCAGGGCAAATCAAGCAGACACGATCCCTGGTCCCAAGGAGCTTACAGTCTGGGGGTGGAGAGGCAGATGTGACACAAATATTGGCACAAATAGCGTGTACATATGATTACAACTGTGATAAACGTATCATGGGAAAGTTCAGGATGCTATGAGCAGGGGTGACAAGGAGACAATTACTTTGGTGAAAAATGGCAGATTCCCTGAAGAAGTGACATTTAAACAGAGACTTGAGGAGTGAGTAGAGGCTCCCCGGTAGGTGTGGAGAGATGGGAGCTCTGGGCTGGACACCCTGGGGAGAGTGGCCCTCGCAGGTGCTCTGACAGTCCTGGCACAAGCCCATGGCCCTCGGGTCCACCTTGGCTATGCTCGGGCAGTCTGAGCGGGATGGGGTGGGGCTTGCTGAGGTGGCCCCCCCTCCATCCCATGTTCCCGGCAGCCCCCTACTGACTGACCATCTGCAGGTGTGCCCCCAGGTGCAGAGGATGAACATCATCACCTGACTCTCAAAAAACAGCCAAGAGTGAACGACCCTTGTAATGTCCCATTTATTTTTATGAAGAGCCTCGTATAATTTTTCGGAAACTGCCTGGAGGAGGCAGTGTCTCCCATGGGGAAGGTGACCGCCAGGTGCAGTGGAGGGCCTCTGGCTTATGAAAGAACTCTGGGTTCAAGTCTGACCTCTGCCACTCATAGATTACATGACCTTGAGCCTCAGTTTCCACATCTGTTAACTAGAATATTAATACCTTCCATATTTATCTCACAGGGTTTTTGTTAAAAGCAATAGCCATGAAGGCAGTGTGTAAAGTAAATATCACATAAAAGACTGCTGAAATAATAATCACGTAGCTATTTACCTTCCCACACTAAATAATAACTGGTAACAATGTACTCCATCTCGTTTAACTTCACAATGATATTCCCAGGAACATGCTGGGATACTGCAATACTGATGTATTGCTTCCATCTTACAAACAGGAAAACTGAGGCACAGAATGGTGAAGAACTTGCTCAGGCATACCCAGCTGGGAAGTGGCAGAGCAGGGCTTCAAACCCCAGCAGTCCGCCTCCAGACCCCACGCCCTTACCATTAGGCTATGCTAACTGAGTAAATTAAATGCCCCAGGGCACTGACTGCTAAGAGCTGTCCCAGTAATCAGAGGACGGAGCTCGCGTGCAAAGTGACACCACTAAATTGCCATTAGCTTGCTATGTGTCCCTTGACAAGGGACTTTCTCTTGCTTCCCTTTCCTTTTGTGACCAGGGACAGCAGTCAGATTAATGGGCTCATTGTGGGAAACCCCAAGAAGGTAACTAGCTCCCGTCGCTAGTATCAGATGGCTATATATAGTGTTTAACAATCACACAGCAACAAGATCCTAAACAGACGCTCACAAGCCCATCCTTCCTGCAACCGCAACGCAGCAAACTAGTTAGCCTCTGCCAACTTCGAGAGCTTGTGGTGCTCTGCCCAATTCTAGGGCCATTTTGGATGGCGCGTCGGCATTCATCCCTTGTCTTTAATCCCATAGCTTTAAATGTGCAGCAGAAAGATCCCTCACCTCCCATCACCCCTCTCTCCACTCTTTCCCAGCCACCCCATTCCCTCCACAAGTACCTTTCTTTCCTGCTGCCCCATCTTCCCTCTTTAGATGGTTCTCCCCTGCGAAGCCTCATCCCATCCCATATTCTCCACTGCAACTCTGAACAAGATCCCCTCAGAACAGCTACTTGGGAGTTTAGAGAAGGGGATGGGGGTGGTGGTGGTAGGAGTGGGTGGGAGGATGAGGGAACCGCCAATCATAGGTAAATGGTCAGGAAACATCTGTCTGATGGTTCCAAAGTCAATTTCTAATCCTTTTCTTTCTCTGCAGTGTCCTGTCTACCGCCTTTTCAAACACTCATACCCCTCCCCATTAGCACCCACAGAAGGGTTTGAGTCCAGCCGTCTATACTTCTCTGAGACTAAGATACCAGGTTCCCTCTCCCAGGGGATCTAGATTTTAAGCTTTATCTCTAACCATGGAATGAAAACCCATGTCCTAGTTAGGAAAGGTTAGGCATCGCCTTGGCTATTTAGGGGAATGGTAAATTGACATCAGCGAGTTCATTTCCTGGGCTGCCGAGAAAAAGGAGAAGAGAGGGTCAAGGAGCCCCTCTGAGCAGAGGGGTGGAAGATAGTGTAGTAGTGCCCCACCCCCCCAAAGCACAGCTGCCCGTTCTCCCTGTTCAAACAACTCCTGAGTCTTTTGCTTGCATGACTGAACAGGTTTGGGGCCCTCCAGATACCAATGACAGGTGTGATGTTGTTCCCAGCCATCAAGCCGATCCTAGCCACTGAGTGGTTCCAATCTGGTGATTACCTTCCCTTCTCCCACCCCCATCAATCCCCCTGCCAGACCTGCTGACATCAGCTCTCCCCTTCTCCCTCAACTCCCAGGTGTTATTTACAGAGGGAGGCTGTTACCAAGGCAACCGAATGTGGCCATTATTTTACACTATCATATTCTGTTCTTCCAGTGCCTCTTCCCCCCCACCCAAATGAAAAGTTATCTAAGCAAGGTCTCCTCTCCAAAGCAGAAACCCCAAATCTTCTTGCACTCAAGTTCTGCTGGGAGGCAGCAGCAGAGAGAGGGGGAGCCAACTCAGATGCTGTATGAGATGTGGACCAAGCAGGCATTCATCTCCTTTTCCACTTAGATGGCATTAAAATGCTAGGAAGGGGGTCTTTAAATCAATATAAACCCATAAAAGTGAAGAGAACAGAAGGGGAAAAACCAGAAGACAAGGGATTTTAACACATTCCTGAAAAGTTGAGAATTTGGAAGTCTCAGCTCAGAATGCACACTGGGGGTGGGGCAGGAGCAGGGTCAGCTGAGGAGGATGCTCTCCAGCTCCACTGACACCTGGAGAGGCCCCAGGTTGAGGCCAAAGGCAGGTGGGAAGTAATTCCCGAAACTGTGGAATTCCGTGAAGGTTTGCCTGTGAAACCACTGGACGCCCTCCCCCGACCACCACAACTGCTGTGTGTAGAAAAGCAAGTAGTTCCCGCCTCCCTCCCCTTCCCACCCTCTTCTTAAACCCCAAGTTCTGAGGGGCCATTGTCGTTGTTTGCAATGCAGAATCAGGGATGGGATGAGAGTTACTGAGGGTGGGGGAACATTTTTTTTCACATTTTTTTCATAATACAAATGAATCTGACATTTACTGGTTGAATTTTCAACTTTCAGAATCAATCTACAGGTGAATAGGCCACAAAATGTAAATGTCATCACCTTTGACATGTAAAAAAAGATCCAGTAGAAAAAAAAGTTTGGAAGGTGGAAGGGAAGAAGGAGGGAAGGAAAAGGAATATATTCTCATACCAAGTTGAGAGCTACTGCTGAAATCTGATGGAAAGAGAAAGGAAGTTAAAGATAGTGACTATAATATAAGGACTTGAAGTTAAAGGATAAATATAAGTTCTTTAAAAAGTGATAATTACGATCAAAATCAAGTAAAGACGCTGACCACAATGCTTATTTTCTAGTGATGGAGGAATTAAGGATTCATCAAAAAATAAATACATAACATACTATCAGATTATTTCATGGGCAGAAAAGGAGATTTTCACTCCCTATTTAAATTACTCCTTTCTCTGCCTTGTTCTTTTTTTCTTAAACAACAACAAAAGTGAGCAAAAACAAACACATAAACAAAACAAAGCAGGTAAAATATATTATTTAAAGATATGAAACTAAACAACAAAACAACTAAAGAAAGAAATGCTTGAAAGTTTGGGGTCAGTGATGGGAAAGATGATGGTAGCTTTCCATTATGAGTCCCTTTTGAACCTTAAAAAAAAAAACAACCATGGCTTGCATTGATTAAAGTGAGGAAGACCAGGAAGTCATCCACTTACTGTCAACTTCATGGTCACAAGGACAACGTGGGAAGACGGAAAGCTGTTTTGGTTCCATGAGACAAGATGTTGGGAAGGACCCAGTTCAAGTCTTGCTTTTGGAAAGAAGAGAGGGCTGTGAGAGCTGCCTGGAGAGCCAGCCTTTGAGAGCTTGTGCCCCTTGTTAGTGACTGGGCTTTTCCTTCACTGCCTATCCCATCCTCCTCCTCACCTTCATCAGGTCCCTTGACATTTTAACCAACTGATTCTCAAGCTCAGCAGCATATTAGAAACACTTGGGAGACTTTTTAAACTCCTGATGCTTCAAGAGAATGAGAAGATAAGCCACAGACTGGGAAACAGTATTTGCAAAAGACATATCTGATAAAGGACTGTTATCTAAAATATTCAAAGAAATCTTAAAACTCAACAATAAGAAAACAAACAACCCCATTAAAAAATGGGCCAAAGACCTTAATGGACAACTCACCAAAGAAGATATACAGATGGCAAATAAGGATATGAAGAGATGTTCCACATCATATGTCATCTTGGAAATGCAAGTTAAAACAGCCACTATACACCAATACAAATGGCCAAAATCTGGAACACTGACAACACCAAATGCTCTCGAGGATATGGAGCAACAGGAACTCTCATACATTGCAGGTGGGAATGCAAAATGGTACAACCACTTTGGAAGAGTTTGGTAGTTTCTAAAAAACTAAACATAATTTTACCATATGATCCAGCAATTATGCTTCTTGGTATTCATCCAAAGAAGTTGAAAACTTATATCCACACAAAAACCTGCACACAGATGTTTATTGCAGCTTATTCATGGCTACCAAAACTTGGAAGCAACCAAGAGTCCTTCAGTAGGTGAATGAATAAACTGTGGTAGGTCCACACAATGCAATATTATTCAGCGTTAAAAAGAAATGAGGTATCAAGTCAAGAAAACACATGGAGGAACCGTAAATGCATATTACTAAGTAAAAGAAGCCAATTTGAAAAGGCTACATACTGTATGATTCCAACTATATGACATTCTGTAAAAAGCAAAATTGTGCAGACAGTAAAAAGACCAGTGGTTGCCTGGCGTTGGGGAAATGGGGGCAGAATGAATAGGCAGAGCACAGATAATTTTTAGGGCAGTGGAAATACTCTGTATGATACCATAATGATGGATACATGTCATTATATATTTGTCCAAACCTACAGAATGTACAATGTCAAGAATAAATTATGATAATATGACAGCATTTGGAGGTGGGTCTTTGGGGGGTAATTAGGTCAGGAAGGTGAAGCCCTTATGATGGGATTAGTGTCCTTATAAAAAGGGACATGAGAGAGTTTACTTCCTCTCTGCTCTCCACCATGTGAGGATACACTGAGAAGACAGCCATCTACAAGCCAGGAAGCAGTCCCTCACCAGACACTGCTGGCACCTTGATCTTGGACTTCCCAGCCTCCAGAACTGTGAGGAAGAAACATTTGCTGTTTAAAAAAAAGTAAGCTTTAATGAAAACACTTGACTTTGGGTGACTATGATGTGTCAGTGTAGATGCACTGATTGCAACAAATGTACCACTCTGGTGGAGGATGCTGGTAATGAGGGAGGCTGTGAATATATGGAGGCAGGGGTATACAGGAAACCTCTGTACCTTTCTCTCAATTTTGCTGTGAACCTAAAACTTCTCTAAAAAGATAAACATGAAAAGAAATATCAATACCCAGGCTTCACTCTGACCATTAAACCAGAATTTCTAGGGCAGGGACGGGGAATCCCCAGGTGATTCCAACATGCAGCCATGTTGGAGGACCACAGCAGAAGATGAAGACTGATTTGCAAAATGGCTACCCTCCCAAGTAGCACACAGCTGAGAGGAACTAGTCTTTCACTACTATAGGCGATTGTAGAGTGCTGTGGCAGATGCGTGTGTGCTGTGGTATATGCGTGTGTGCTGTGGTGGATGTGCCTGTGTGTGTCTATATGCGTAAGGCCAATGGAAGGAATGAAAGCAGCCACCATTCCTGCTCCTTTGGCAAGAGCATCCATATCATTTTTTGTAAGCAAGAAGAGGACTGTCTGGAACCACAGCCAAATGAAGTTAGGGTGTAAGCCCAAGCTTCCTCTCAGGTCAGTTGGTATGACATCAACAGAAGTCCCCAGACCCGACTCCTGAATGGGCACCCTGCCTGGGTGAGCCATGACCCAGAGCAGCGGTGCTTAAATTTGAATGAGCATCAGAATCACCTCAAAGGATCTTTCAAACACAGGTGACTGGTCCGACCCCCAGAGTGTCCTATTCAGGAGGTCTGGGGTGAAACTGGATAATTTGCTTTTCTAACAAGTTCCCAGGTGATGCTGATGTTACTGGTCTCAAGACCAGCCTTTGAGAACCACTGACTTAGGGGGACTTGGAGGAGGGAGAGTAGGTGCAGAAACCCCTTTCCCAAGGCAAAAGGGAGCCATCAAGAGGATGACAGCAAAATAGCCCCTCTAGTCTCACTTTGAAGGCTCAAGACTGAGGCTGATTGATTACCAACAACCTCCTGCAGGGTACTAATCACAGAAGGACCGTTTGGGCTTTGAACACGGTATGATGAACCTGGCTACGGCGTTCTCTATTCACATACGCCACATTAGAGCTCATGCCCAGCATCATTTAACCCCTTAAAATAGTAATTAAACGAGGGGCATCCATTCTGTCCAGGGACACCAGCCTTAAAAAGTAGTTCTACTTAATGCTTCACTGAATTTATATTAAAGGGCAAAGTTGCTCCCGAAAACAATTTCCTGATAGTCCTGACTACTCAAACTTAGGCAATTTCTTGGAGTATTCTTTACTTATAAAATAAGGGAAGGAAGACAAAATGCATATACCAGCAAAGTTTCTCTAAACCAAATCTGGAGTCAGTACTTAGTAATTTAATTTAGAATGATCAATTGGGCAATTGTCCAAAACCTATTTCCTAAAATCCCCTGCGGTGGAAATCTTTAGCTCTGGTTCGTAGGCTAGTCTTTGCAATCTTCAAGTAAATTTCCTCTTCCCAAATATACAATAATGTGCTTCAGCTGACAACCAAATAGCAGCCAAGCAGTGGGGAAAATAATTAGCAAATTCATTAATTAGGATATTGCTTACACTTCTTTTATAATGGCTATCATTTAATTATTTTAATCCCCTGCCTTCCACTAAAATCACTAAAGGTCATTAGTATATACTATTATGTTTGGAGGGCAACAAGTACGTTTTGTTTTACATGTAAAAATGTAATTTATATAGAGTGTCAGGTCTGAGGGGTTCTCAGAGGTAATGCTGCAGAACTTTAAAAAAAAATAAACAAAAGACAAGATCTTACAGGAAACCAAATACATACAGTGGAGAATTGCTAACATTCTAAATAACTGCTAACAACACCTACTGCAAGACAGACTCTGGACTATGCTATTTAATTTACTCCATTTTTAGTATAAATTCTAATCATTTAATTATAAAGACAATCAGTGAGAACATTGAACCTGATTCTTATGTAATACCCATTTTATTTCTAAATTTTGTTAAATTGATATTGAAAAATCCTGATTCATAGAGATAAGTTACAGTAAATGTGTAATAGCTTTAAAAAAATACAGTTCACACTGACAACCTCAAATTATTTTTAAGTTAAAAAGAGATGGCAGAATAAACTTTCAGGTGAGCTAAAATTCAAATTAACACATTGACTGTATTATAAACAACACATTTGAGTGTGGTTTGGGAGTTATAATTCTTTTTTAAAAATATTTATTTATTTGGTTGTGCCACGTCTTAGTTGGGCTCCTTAGTTGTGGCTCACAGGCTCCTTAATTGTGGCATGTGGGCTCCTTAGTTGTGGCATGCGAACTCTTAGTTGCGGTATGCATGTGGGATCTAGTTCCCTGACCAGGGATCGAACCCAGGCCCCCTGCATTGGGAGCACGGAGTCTTATCCACTGTGCCACCAGGGAAGTCCCTATGATTCTTAAAAGAAATTAAAACTATATTTTAAAAGAAGTTCAAATCAAACATCTATGCAACCCCAAAGCACCTTCAAACACAAAAGCTACAATCTATATGAACTACTTTTTTTACAGATGAGGAAATCAGGGGCAAGAAAGACTTGCCCAAACCCCACAGAGGGATTTAGTGACAGGGTGAGATTAGAACCAACTTCTCCTGACAGCATGTCCAGGCCACTTTTTATGTTCCATGTTTCAGAGAGGGAACACTTGAGAGAGATTATTTTTTGGAAAGTGGCTCCCCCAGGGTCTTCAGTGAACTAGCGAAAAGAAAAAGAATGGAGCCTGATTTTGTGTCAACAACTGGATTTCTCACTCAGCCAACATTTTTTTCAGATTGCAGCTCAAATGATTCTCCTGAAATTGACAAATAATAATCTTGGGCAATAACAAAGTAAAACAAAAAAAAGTACTGATTTGTAAATTTGCAAACAATTTTTGTTTGCTGACATTTGCCTTTTCCTTCTTTTTTAAGATACATTCATAGAAGGCTGCCCCATGTATAGGTCTGTAAGTTGTCCCCTTTTCTCCTCCCCTGGTTGCTCAGCCACTAACACGTAGGTGTTATGTAAGTGTGTGTGTGTGTGTGTGTGTGTGTGTGTGTGTGTGTGAAGGCCAATGGAAGAGTTGAAAGCAGTCACAAGTCCTATTCCTAAGGCAAGGTCATTCATGTGACATTTTTGTAAGCAAAGAGGGAAATGTCCTGGGAACAAGAACCATCTGAGATTGAGGTAAATACCCGGATTTCCTTGGTGCAACACCCCAGGTGGCAGAGATTCGCTTCTGAATGGCCACACTGCTGATGTGCACCCAAAGAAGATAAAAAGCCCATTTTGTAGTATGTCTCATTGTCAGTCTCCTTCAAAACATCTCACATCTCATTGTCATAGGAACTTTTCTATTCCCAACATGGTAGTCTTTGCCACTTGCCCTTTGCTTTTATATATGTGTATATATAAAGATCACGTGTGTGTGTGTGATGTATATAAAGAACATTGGGCTATGCCCACACTTCCCAAGATGAATCATCTTTCTCTAATATTCACTTCCAGAATAAAAGGTTTGTGACACATTTGAACTGTTTCTATTAGGAGGACAAAAAATGTGAGGTGGCTATAAATACCAGATACTGACACTAGTTCAGACCTCTGTTAGCTGATATTAGAGATAATTATTAACAGAGTGAACTGTATATAAATAGCATAGACTTCCCACCTTGTTCTGCTATTGGGAGGTCCCTAATGGTTGCCTACCAGGTGAGCAAATAGAGGGAAGAAACTCTCGACCAACAAGGAAGGACTAATTAGATTATGGTATATCACCCACTGGGGGAGAAAAATGTCTGCTCAAAAAGAACATTTAAAGATATTAGAAAATGTGCATGATATAGCACTAAGTGATAAAAGTTTACTAAATGATGCAAAGTATGATCTCTTTTTTCGTTGTTTTAAAATTGTATAGAAAAGAGACTGGAAAAAAGATAGTCTTTAAAACTTTTGATGGTTATCTGCAAGTGGTAGATTACAGAATTTTTTTTCCTTTATAATTTCCTGTGTTTTCCTCTGTAATTTCCTGCAATAACCATAATTTTACAACCAGAAAAAAATTAAAAAAGCAAAAGTGGTTTGACATTGAGACTACAGCTTTTCTCCATTTCTTCCCAACCTCTCTTAATAAAATACCAACCTCTCCGAGCCCACTCAAATCAGCAACTAGAGAATAGAGTTTTTTCAGGGTGCAAACTGCAGTTGCCCCTTCATATACGCAGGTTCTGCATCCACAGATACCAAGGACCGACTACGGGACTTGAGCATCTGTGCATTTTGGATCCGCTGGGGTCCTGGAACCCTGAGGCCACCAAAGGATGACTGTACACACAGAAAAGGCAGAGAACAAACTGGTATTTTAGAATTTAGATAATTTGGCTCAAGTGTAAGAACTTCTGCTTTCCAGGTTTACTCCCATTTCCAGTCATCAAGCTTGGCACCAGCCCTGAAGGAATTACTTTAGTTTCTTCAAGATTGCTTCTTACTCTCCCCACAGGCGGAGGTTGAGCTGTGTTTTTCGCCATCCCCTGGATATCTGAAGGGACAAGGTCATTTCAGCTCCGGGCACCAGGTACTCCCTTCTGACTTAGGAGGCAGCTGTTCTGCCCCATCCATCTGGTCATCTACGTGACCTTCCCAGGTTGTGCCCTGGGGAGTCCCTGAGCAGGTTTCCTCCTCTGCTGAGCTCTTGCAGATAAGCAGACCTGGATTTGGATCCTGGCTCTGCTCCTTATGAGCTGTGACACCTCAGATGAGTTGTTTGGCCTCCCCAGGCCTCAGTCCCTTGTCTGAAGAAAGGGGATCATTAAACCTACTCTGAGGGTGGAGATAATTCACCGAAGCAGTTTTGCTCGGTGCTTGGCACGTAACGGGCTCTCAGTCCGTCAACACTGGTTGCTATATTTTTACCATACTGTTGCTGCTGCTTCTCGGTTCTTCCTTCCAGGGAAGAATCTGGTCTTTCTCTAAAGGCTCCCACATCTCTTTTCATGTCCACTTCACCATGCTAGAGCATCTTCGTTAAGTCAGCAGCACTAAATTAATGTTTCCGCTCTCCTGGCTCCTCTCGGGCAGCTCACCTCCAACATTCTGGGACTTTGGAAAGGTGGGCTCTCAGGAGGGAAAGGAGGCCGGAAGCAAACGCAGGAACCACCAGGGTACAGCGGTGGGCAGCTCCAAGATGCCTGTTGCCGTTTGTATGCAAAGTGTTACTGCCTCAGCTATTCAGCTGCAAGAGGAGGGAGGTGCTGCCTTACTGGAGGAAAAGGAGAAATTCACATGTGAAAGGTAAGCAACCATCCCTGGTTAAGGGAGGTCATGCAAGTTTGAAGGCTTGTGTTTTATCATAACATTTTTCTAAGACTTCAAGGCTTCTGGTGTTAATTCTAGGGCTGTAAACCCTGCCTTAAACAATCTAAAAGGAGGGAGAGATTTTTTTCCACCCTAGAAATAGCTGCCAAACAGACAGATTCCACCCCGTGCTCACTCGCATGCTGCCAACAGAGCATCATGTCTCATCATTACCCAGGAAAAAAAAGGGGTGGATGCGCAGTCAGAACTGGCAGTGAGAGGAGAGGGGAAGGACCCTGCATTAACCGAGTGCCTACGTGTGTCAGGCACTCTGTCCAACATGATGTCCTTGAAGGTGCATAAAACTCTCTTGTTATGGGCTGGATTGCATACCCCCCTAAATTCATATGTTGAAGCCCTAACCCCCAGGATCACAGAATATGACTGTATCTGGAGACAGGACCTTTAAAGAGGTGATTAAAATAAAATGAAATCATATGGGTAGGTCCTAATTCAATATGACTGATGTCCTTATTAGAAGAGGAGATTAGGACACAGACATGCATGAGCACAGAGGGAAGACCATGTGAGGACACAGTGAGAAGTGCCACCTGCAAGCCAAGGGGAGAGACCTCAGGAGAAATCAAAGCTTCCAACACCTTGATCTTGGACTTCTAGCTTCCAGAATGGTGAGAAAATAAATGTCTGTAGTATTTTGTTATAGCAGCCCAAGCAACCTGATACACCTGCTACAGGTATTATTCCCATTTTACATATGGGAAAACAGATGTACAGAAGTACCCTGGCTGGGATTACATAGCTGGTAAGTGGCAGAGTCAGTCCTCAAACCATATCTGTTTGACCCCAAAGCCTGGGTTCACATCCTAGCTCTGTCATTTCCTGGCTCTGTGGCTTTGAGTGAGTTGCTTAAATTCTGAGTTTCAACATCTGTAAAACTGAGCCACAGAAATCCCTACTTGGTTGCTTGTAGAGGGGATTAAAGAATTTAAAACTGAGCTATACATGTATGTGAAATAATATATATTAATTATATATATATAAATAATATATATAATAGAAATATATATATATATATATATATATATATATATATATATATAGGTCTCTGAACCTGGTTCCTGCTAATATTTGGTCTTTGATCTTGGTTCCTGACACAGAACTCCTATATCCCTCGGGATTTCTTGAGTTATAAGAGCATCTTTTGTTCTAATGAGGTGACTCTTGGTGGGCTCCTGGATGGGGGCTGGTCACCAACAAGACTAAGCCTTGCTATGCCTGGAACTTTCAGCTCCACCTGCCATGCTCTGGAGAGGAGACAGGGGCTAGAAGAGAAGTTAATAATCAATCATGCCTATGTGGTGAAGCCTCCATAAATCCCAAAAGTATGGGTTTGAAAAGTTTCCAGGTTGTTGAATAAGAATGCATCCCGGTGTTAGAAGGTGGCACACCCCGAACTCCACAGGGACAGAAGCTCCTATGCTCAGGACCCTTCTGGATCTCACCCTATAACTCCTTTCATATCTTTTGTAATAGACCAGAAACCTAGTACATAAACAGTTTTCTGGAGTTCTGTGAGCTGTGCTAGCAAATTAAGTGAATCTAAGTAGAGAGTCAAGGGAACTTCTGATACCCAGCTGGTCAGAAGCACAGGTGACAACCTGGACTTGCAATTGGTGTCTGAAATGGGTGCAGTCTTGTGGGACTGAGCCCTTCACCTGTAGAATCTGATGTTAACTCCAGGTAGACAGTGTCAGAACTGAATTAAATTGTAGGACACCCAGCTGGTGTCACAGAATTGGTCCGTGTCAGAGAAAACCCCATACAGTCTGCTGTCAAAAGTGTTGTGAAAAAGAACAAAGGAAAAACACAGCATTTTTCCTAGACAGTGTAAAATACTTAGTACTTGACACATGGTAAGTGCCCGATAAATATTAGCTAATATTATTATTACTCTAATTTTCACCATTATTATTACCATCACCGTTATTATTACTGAAGAATCCTTAATAATCTGATCCAAGCTTCTCATTTTTCAAAATCAGTAAAGTGAGGTCCAGAGATGGGAAATGTCTTAGAAGGTCACAAAACCAGGTAATCGGGAGTCTAATGTTCTATCCATTGTTGTGGGGAGATTCAGAGAAACAAATGTTTGGATGCAGGGTTTAGTTTCTAGTGGCTTTTAAAGTGAGGGGAGGGTGTGCAGTGGATTAAAGGCAATCAGAAGGCTGTGATGGGAATTGGGAGGCTGCGGTCCTGGACCTCGTGTTCTCATCTATAAACAGAGATCCTCTCACGCACCCCACTCAGCCCCCCGAGCATCACTGTGAGGCCACAAACACTAATATGTGAAAGCACCTGGATGACATAAGACACTATGCGACGGGATTCAAAACTAAAAAGAGCAACTCCTGAAATCCCTTGTGAGCCAAAGGGCAGGACAGAAGATACAGTTTAAACCCTAAAAGTTAAGATTTGGGGAAGTTCTAAGAAGGTTAAGAAATATCAAAAGATTCCCATAGAAAAGCAATTGATGGGCATGGATATTCATTGATCTTTAGGAGGTTGCTGAAAATAGGGCAAAGCAGACACGTCACGTGGAATCTTTCATATGACTGTGCGGTTAGGAATCAGCACAGGGTCTCAGGCAGGAGAGGCAGCCCCAGCCTAAGAGAAGAGGAGACGAGAGAAGCCAGCAGCTACTCCTGGGCATGGAGCTCTGGGACCAAAGATGCCTAGGGCTGCTCTGCAAGAGTGTCCAGGCATTCAGTCAGCAAGGGTTTACTGAGCGTGTTCTAGGTGTTCTGCCCTTTGCTCGGCACTGGGGGTAGAAGGAGCAAAATCAGACGCGGCCCTGCCCCTCGTGGGGCTGCAGTCAGGCAGGGCAGAGAGACACGGGTCAAAAAATCACCCAGATGGAAGCTGAGCTACAAATTAAGGTAACCACGTACGGAGAAGCGAGCCTGAGGCCACAAGACCACAGGACAAAGAAGTTTCGGGCTGGGCCCTGAGAAGGCTTCACTGAGATAAGGGTTCTTAAGCTGAGAACTGAAGGGTCAGGGGCAATTAACAAGGCAAGGAGGGAGAGGGAGATGGGGAAAGCGTTCCCTTAAATGCATGTGCAAAGGCCCCAAGGCTGGAGGGAGCGGGGGATTCAAGGAAGCGAAAGAAAGCAAGAGCGGCTGGAGTGCAAAGCTGTGGCAGATAGCGCAGTGAACCGAGACTGAGAAAGTAGGTCAGACCCTGGTCTAGTGGACCAGACCACAGAGACCTGAGGACCAGACCACAGGGCCTTGTTAACCGGATTAAAGAGTTTGGTCCCCAACAGCAGTGGGAAGTCACTGAGGGGCTTTAATCAACAGGCCACAAGATCATATTTGCGTTTTGTAAAGATGATTCGGACTGTGGTGTGGAGACTGGATTGGTGGGGCTGGGCTGCACTCAGGAAGCTGGCTAGGGAGCTTCTGAGGTAGTTCAGGGGATCGAGGATAGGACCGTGGATGAGGATGTGCTGGTGAGGATGGAAACAAACGCACAGCTGTGAGATGGATTTAGTGTGTAAAATCCCCAAACACAGTGAAGGACTGGGATGTGGCGGAAGGAGAGAGAGGGGCATCAAAGATGAACCCCAAGCTTCTGGCTTGTACTACTAGACAGACAGGGATGCAAATACTGAGACGGGGAAGCCCCGGCAGAGGGATGAATCACGTTGTTTGAAGTTACGTGACTTCCATGAGGAGATGGTGACAGGAGGCACTGACATCTGCTGAATACTCGCTCTGTGCCAAGCACTCTAGGAGGCCCTGGAGATAAAATGATTTAATAAAACAGATTCCCCTCCCTCAAATAGCTCGTGCACAGCCTTGGCCGCATGCTGGAATCACCTGGGAGTCTGACAGCTACTGATGCTTGGATCCTACCCAGGGAGTCTCAGTTAACTGGGCATCGGGGTGTTTAGGGGTGGTTCCCAGATGAGTCTATTATGGAGTCAGGGTTGAGAACCACCTCTCTGGAGCATGAAAGATCCAGAATGGCGTGAGTCTAGTCACATAGGAAGGGGAAGTAGCAAAATGACTCAAGAACTTAGGCCTTAAGGATTTAGAACAGAAATACTAAAGCACACGGGTGTAATAGGGATAATATTCTTTGGATATTGAGCCAATATATTTTCATCCTTAGTAATTCCTGGTTCCTAGTTGTACCCTGGCTCCCTTATTAAGGAACTGAGCCTGGCTATCTCAGATCATAGAGCTTCTTCCACGACACATAGAAAACCTCTTATGCCTATGGTGGAATAAAAGATGGATGACAGATAATCCCTTCTCTAAAAGAGCTGATGCTCTAATACAAGATGTAAGTCAACTATGACATAAGGCAGGATGTGATCCATGCCAATATCTAGGAACAAAATAAATGCCAAAGAATATCGGACTTCTCATGCTGTGCTCCTCTTTCCAACTCACTACAATGGACCACTCAGATTTCTCACTCCTGGAACTGAACTCACCTTGCCCTTGAACTCACTCTGAAAGCACACATTCCTCAATTTTCTTGAAGAGAAAAAAACCTGACAGCCAGGTTGAAAAGAAGTAGCATGTGTCGGGCAAACCCCACGTCAGCAATGGTGCCAGGGGCTCACATCCCGCCCTCTGCAGGAGCAGAGCCCAGCACTGCTCAGAACTTTCCCGCTCATCTTTGCTGCAGGCTGATGGGAAGGGAGGCGCCAGGCTTCATTAGGCCTGTCGGCAAAGGAAAGAAATGATGTACCTGGGAGATATGAAGAGGCGGGAGCGGCAGGGACCCAGAAAAAACAAACCTGAACTTCAACCTCCAACAAAACTGCCGTTCCCCACCATCTGCCTGAACTTTACACTGTCTGCTCAGTGCACAGTGTTCCCTGAATTCTTCCTAACACCCACACCTGATTATAAGCAAAGCAACATGGCACAGTGAAACCCTGACCGTGCTGGACTGTGCTTTCTACCTTAGGATGGAGAGCCGGCAGACAGACAGAACATTCTAGAGTCTGGCCATTCTCCAGAAGTGATCACAGATCAAATCACTCACTCAGCATTCCATCACCGGCCATATCCACTGTCCTGAGGACACCAGCAAGGAATATCAGAGGGAGGCCCTGACCTCACGGATTTTAGAGTGAGATGAAAGGAGCTATGATTTCATCCCTTCGTCAGTGTGAAGTCACTGAGGGTTTCTGAGTGATACGATCAAGGTATGTTAGTGAGATTAGCCTAGCAGCACCGTGACCAAGTGGCTTGGCCCGGTAAGCCACTGCACAAAGGGAGGCCGCTGACAAGAATCAAACCCTCAGAAGCCCACGTGTTGTCAAGTGTCCTAGAGATGCACGAGAACATTCTCTGAGCCAGTGCGTGTTATGACATTGAAGTCAACCAGGACACCTGCTCACTGCTCCGGGACGCAGGACTTCCCAACCTCTCCTGCCACAATAGCTCAGGCGACGGGGCTCAGCCAAGGCTGCCTGGGAACAGCTGTCCTTTCCCAGGCAGGTCCCCGTTTCCAGGCAACCGTTCCAGGCAGATGGATGTCTCTTTTTCCTAAAGATTCACGATGAAAAGGATCCCCCAGTGCCCTCGAGGGTCTTCTAGACTCGGCAGGGACTTCCTTGTGTCCCTCCCACCTCTCTCATGCCACAAGCAGCCTCTCCCCTCACCACAGGGTAGAAAAGAGCTAAGCTGAGGCTTCCCTGCCGCACAGACACCTGGGACAGGTGAGGAACATGAGTTAGTCCATTTCCTTATTGCCCCAGGGACCCAGGTGTAGAGCCTTAACCTTTGTTAAGGTTTTCATTAAATGACTCCATCAGTTCAATAGATCACAGTAATAAATCCATGACTTTCTTGGTATTGTATCAGACCCAGTCTCTGTCCTCAAGGAATGATTAAAGACCAGAAGGTGCTTAGTATCATTCACAAAGATCCATAGCGAGAGACAGCACATGATGGAATGTGAAGGAATCCAAGAGAACCAGTAGAGGAAATGCCACGGGCAGAGGGCACCCCAAAGCGGAAAGGGAAAGATCAGGACAGTAGATTGTGACAAAACACAGAGAAAAACCTTGCAAATGTAATTACGTGGAAATCAAACAACAAGAAGAAAAATTGACCTCTCTCAAATGAATAGAAGAAGAAACACAGGCGTATGTGCCGCCCACCACAGCAGCCTACAGGCTCCCAAGAATCCCTGCGGGGACTGGGCAGCCGAGCCCCTACCTGTGACCACTCCAGGCCACGGGAAGGTGGACAGGAAATACATGGCCTCTACCAGAGGGAAGGCAGCCGTTCCGGCAGGCAGCAGCCTGAGGACGTCAAACTCAGGGCCATCTGAAATCTCACTTTCTCCCCTCAGCAGCACGAGATACTTGGCAGGTTTGCCAAGTATCTGGTGGGATCCTGGCTGGAAAAGCGCCGAGTCAGCCTCCCAGGTCCCACGAGTGCCCTGTTGGCCTGGAGATCCCAGGCAGCCCCCACTCTCAGTGATCCCTTCCTATGGCCACCCACAGATGTCAACAGCAAAGAACGCTCACGTGGCACTTTCAAAGTTTACTTTGTGATTTTACAAACATCTCTGATTCTCACACATCCCTGGGGGTGGGGGGGGGGCAGGCGCTCTGAGGTTTTTCTTGCAGCTAAAGGCTCTGCTGTATTATTCCCCGCTGTGTCTAGTATCTCTCTGCAAGCACATTCCACTCTAACAATTTTTCCACCTTTGGCATCAGCACAGCTTCAGTGTCCGCCTCCCCGGGAAGGATAGTGTGAGGGTCCATGGTTTTTTTCCCTAAAGGGACTTACTGTCCACCTGGGGGCCATACCTGGAAAGTTAAAAATAACAATGATGGGGCATCAGAAGGCAGAGGTTGAGTGAGTATTAAATAAAACGCACAGACACTGATGCGAAATCAGCTCACAGGACAGAGGAAGCACTGGTCTGGATCAAGCAGGAAGCTACAAAGTACCAGAGGGGTTTGAATGATGTCTCATGCTTAGTAGAAACACAACATTTTTTCAGGGGAGGGCGGGGGCAGCAAGGTTGACTCCCTTTATTCGTGGTAGTTATGTGCCACAACGTCTCCACAGACACTGAATTAGTTACTACAGAACCACTGCTCCCAGGGGAAATACAGGGTCGGGCCCCCTGGAGCCTCTGGTCAAAACTATGGAGTGGCCTTACATACATTTTGCTGAATTTCCTCTTCCTTTTTCTGGATGTACCATACTGTGGATTCATTAACACTGAACTCAGGGTCAGCAGCACCGTAACGCATGCCTGAAGGACGCCCATCATATGTGTGCTACATGTATCTCCTCCTTAGGGCACATCACAGTCTCCTTGCCCATAGGAACGCTAGACAGACCTTGAGCTCTACACTTAGGAGGACTTAAACAGTGAAATCATCGACAAAAAGCACCAACATACTGGGCTTCCCTGGGCGCAGTGGTTGAGAGTCTACCTGCCGATGCAGGGGACACGGGTTCGTGCCCCGGTCCGGGAAGATCCCACATGCCGCGGAGCGGCTGGGCCCGTGAGCCATGGCCGCTGAGCCTGCGCGTCCGGAGCCTGTGCTCCGCAACGGGAGAGGCCACAACAGTGAGAGGCCCGCGGACCGCAAAAAAAAAAAAGCACCAACATGCACAAACGTGGCATTAAATAGACGCAGAAAGGATGCTTGTTTACAGTCTGAGAGCTGAAACAAGAAGGCAGTGTTACCTTGCTGGATCTCAGCTGGGAACGTGCACGTCGGGCGACTCAAATTTTTGCCTTTCTGCTCTGCACGACCGTGAAGAGTCGTGAAAGCACCAGCAATGCTGAGTTGAGGGTTACAAATAAATGTTGGTGGGTAGGCGAATTGGCAAATACAGAATCTGTGAATAATGAGGATCAGCTGTACTCTGTTACCGAAGGCGCGTAGGAGAGGCACTCAGTCCACTTAGGCGGAATTGAATTTGACTGCAAACACACGTGAGGGAGGCTCTCAGGTGAAGAAAATGATTGAAGCTGATGAAGTGAGGGTGAGAAGCTGATTCTGCATAATGCAGTGATGGGAGGGGGCATGGCCGGCAAGACAGGTGTGGTCAGATGGGGGAGGGCTGTGAATATTAGGATAAGGAATAAAACTTTATCCAGGAGATCACAGAGAACCTGACAAGTGCAGGACAAGAAAAGAGCATAATTTTAGGACCTTCAAGGATGAGTCAGGAGAGGATGCCTCTGTGGACACAGAGGCCAGGTCTGGTCAGCATCCTGGATCCCCAGGATGGCAATGAGAGGCTGGTCTAGAGGGAGTGAGAGGAGGAAATAGCTTGTGGTGTCAGACCCCCAAGTCTCAGTATCCATCCAAAGGGAACAAGCCAGGATCCAGGCAGACGGAATGCCTGGAAGGGCGGCCTTCCCCAACTCTGTCCTCCGGCTCCCTCCTGTGTGCTCCCATGGCTCCCCATCAGGCATCATGGCTGTGTACCTGCCTGTCTTCTTTGCCGACATTCATTAAAGCCCTTGATGTGTCCACACACTTGCACATGATAGCTGCTAATGTGTTTAGTCCTCACAGCAGAGGTGGGCGTTTTATCATTCAGCCCATTTACAGAGAGGAAAGGAACAAGCTTAGGTTGAAGCTCTCTGGGCTGACGGTCTGATGCCAGAGTCCGCAGAAACACCCACACTCCTGACAGCTCTTGCTTGTTCCCTGCAGAATCCCCGCAGCTTGGAACCGAGTCGGGGCACCCGAGTGACTCCAGAAATACACGCTGAACAACTTTCATCTCTGGCCTTCTAGGCAGTGCCATTCGGTGCACGCAGAACCCTCTAGCCCCGGCTCATAACCTCCCTTCTCCTGTTGGCTTCCAGGGCTTCGGACCGATGCAGCCCTACAGTACCCCACCCACGCTCAGAAGGACCTTGCACTTGGTTTAACGTCATTTGTGGCTGTCTTGAAGTTCTTAATTTTCAAACAAGGGGCCACATCTTCCTTCTGCACTGGGCACCTCAAATTCCAGAGCCGGTACCGCTCCTGACTCCCCATTTCCTCCCCCACGAGTCTGTGCAAGCGGCCGCTGCTTTGTTGAAAACTTTCCGTCCCAAATTAACACATACATTTCTATTCTGATTATGGAGCCAACTAATGCATGTAACTTAATCACACTGTTGTTTGCTCAGTCTGGCTATAAACGATGTAAACCCCATCCTCCCGGGAGCTTTCGCTGCCACTTGGGGAATTAACAACACACGTCAAGCTCGTTACATGACTCTCTCAGGGTTCTGCTCTGATTTCTGCTCTCAGAATTTCTAACTCTGAGCAGGCTACATTTCAACCCTGAGTGAGCCTGCCCTTGGATTACTGAATGTGAGCACCTACTCTTTTTTTTTTTAAAAAGAAGTTGTTGGGGGTAGGAGTTTATTAATTAATTAATTTATTTTTGCTGTGTTGGGTCTTCGTTTCTGTGAGAGGGCTTTCTCTAGTTGTGGCAAGTGGGGGCCACTCTTCATCGCGGTGCGCAGGCCTCTCACTATTGCGACCTCTCTTGTTGCGGAGCACAGGCTCCAGACGCGCAGGCTCAGTAGTTGTGGCTCACGGGCTCTAGAGTGCAGGCTCAGTAGTTGTGGCGCACGGGCCTAGTTGCTCCGCGGCATGTGGGATACTCCCAGACCAGGGCTCGAACCGGTGTCCCCTGCATTAGCAGGCAGATTCTCAACCACTGCGCCACCAGGGAAGCCCAGCACCTACTCTTAAAGTCCCCACAGACCAGAAAGAACAAGCCCAAACAAAAAAACTCTAAGCACATACTGTTTCTATCCCTCCTCACAGGGTATATGACAAGGCTTAAGACCTGAAACCTCTCTCCATAAAGTGTTTCCAAAAAGATAAGAAAAATGGATCCTTTTCTCCTCCCCTACTCTAATCTGGATATAAAATGAAACTAAAATCAACAAATAGCTAACTGTGCCTGAGCCTTAGTTTATTAATCAAACAAATGGGTTAAGCAACTTATCTAAATTTAATACCATGGCCAAACAGAACTGCAGCTAGCTGCTAGCCGTGAGAATTGTGAGATACAAATATCTAGCACTGCTGGGAGACACAGCAGGGTCCAAAGGAAGAATGTGGGTGGGAGAGGGGAAGGTTGGCGGGGTTGTCAGGAGACCCTGGATCTGGCCCTAGTTCTGCTGCTAGTTAGCTCTTGGAGTTGGGTTTATATCACTTCACTCTGTGGACCTAGGTTTCCTCCTCTGAAAAACACTGACATAAAGATATTTCATGACAGTGAGATTAAATAAGACCACTGATGCAACAACTACTCCGTGACACCTTCAAGTTTTATTCTAAACTGTAAGATGTTACTGGAGTTATTAGGTCTTGCATGTGCTAATGGGCCTTTGGAAGGTGCACATTTGATTTGAGCAACTGCCTGGACCCCAAAAGGGTTTCAAGAAACCCAGGCTCCAAGGAGGCAAGATCATAATGCAATGGAAAGAATTTCTACTCCCCTGGCCTGCCAGCCCTTGGCCTCCTAAAGCAATCAGATGCTGGATTTGGAAACAGCCAACCCGATAGAATTCTTCACACTTCTAATTACTTCATGATTTGTACACATTTTGGCGGTTGCTTCAAGGCTGTTTTATTAATTCACAGATTTTCACTATTTTTGCTTCTCCTTCTCTTGCCAATTAGCTGAGCTAGCTGCAACTTGGCATTTGGGGAGAGCTACAACGGAGACCAGCCCTCCCTCCTCCCCGGACCCCATCCCCCAGGAACCGTAGCTCAGCGTGAGAGTCACAAGTCATCACAGGGGACAGAGGCGTGGAGGTGGCCTGGTGGAAGCTCATTCCGGGCCCTGAGGCTCACACTCAGAGTCTAATACCTCACAGGGGATGCTGCCGTCCCCAGACTTGTCTCACTGACTTCACAGATTCTTCCATCAGGCCCCAAGAAATTAGGAGAGATCACCCTGTGCAGCCAGGACTCCGGAGCAGCCTGTAAACACCGTCCAAAGTCACGGCCAAGGGAGACCCTGCCCTTTGCGTCATTCCTGGGCAGGCAGCACTGGCCACGGGATCTGGTTCAAGTCCTGGCACTCATGGGCCTCCCCTCCCCTCCCCAGAATAGGGGTGATAACATGCCCTGTCCTCCTCATCAGGGTGCTATGGAGAAGAGTGGCGAACGCTGTCAGTACAAAATGTAGGCAAGGGACCATTACAACCAGACGACTTTGCTTTGAATGCACCCTGGTGGTGGAGTGTTCTGACTTCTTTCTCAAATCAGAAGGATCTCAGGGCTGGGTTTTGGAAGAAGGAGAAAGTGTGGCTGAAGCCCCTCCTTCCTCCGGACCCCAGGCTGACTCTGAAGCTGGTGGCAAGGAGCAGGAAGGAATGTTCTGGAAGGGAGTGGCTTCTTCCTCACTGGGCCATTGCTACCCATTGTACCCTCCTCAGATGATTTTTGTCAGCTTTCTGCTTCTAGAACCTCCCCGCAGAGGGAGGTCCAGGCAGGACCCAGCTGCGAAAATACAACAGGAGCTGAAATAGAAGCCACTTTGGCCAAGACTAGAGGGGGGGATACAAAAGTGCCGAGCTGGAATGCTTTGCCCTCCTGTAGGTAAAGGGCTTAATGAAAACACCCATTTGTCTTGCAGATTGATGGGGGGCTTGGGAGAGCCAGGAGGCTGGCTGGCTTCCCTGTACAGGGAACACGGAGAGGCTCCCTTAAACTACACCTGCATGAAGAATGACATCACACACTGATTATATCAGCAAAGAGCCACTCGGGCACCAGGTGGGGGAATACCAGTGAAGTCTTTCTCTGAACATCAAGGAGACCTGGGTGCATGAGTGACACCATGGACCAAGGCTGTGGCTCATTCTAAGGATTTGGAATGAAGCTAACTTGCTAGAGCCTCTCGTGATGTCTGGTGAGCCAGACAGGCCTTGTCTTGTCTGAGGTTTAACCTGAGGGAGGAGGGCAAAGACAAGAAGAAAAGGTGAGAAAGACAAAAGAGGGGAAAGAGGACAAGAAAAAGGAAAACCAGGTTCCCATGGTGGGACGGTATAGGGACAAATAGGCCACAAGAAATGGCCTTGACGACCACTTGAGCCAAAGGCCACCAACCCCTTTAGCCACCCCGGAATCCTTGCAGCCTCAGGTGAGATGTCTGGTAGACGGTCATGTGACACAGACACCACCACCACCCCAGTCCCTCCTATGTTTTGATACACAAGGACAGCCGGCCCCATGAAGCCAATTCGTCCACTTAGGCTGGTTCAAGTCCGTCACGCCCAAGAAGCCTTCTCCGATGGCTCGGTCCACAGAGCTGCTTCCCTCTGCCGACCTCACGTTCAGAGATGGATTTACCAGGTGTGATGGTTAATTTTATGTTAACTTGGCTGGGCCATGGTGCCCAGATATTAGGGTAAAAACTATTCTGGAAGTTTCTGTGAGGGTGTTTTGGATGAGATTTACATTTAAATCAGGGGACACTGAGTAAGGCAGATTGCCCTCCATAATACGGGCAGGTCTCATCCAACAGAACAAAATGCTGACCTCTCCCCAGCAAGCGGGGATTCTGCTGGCAGACGGCCCTTGGACTTCAACTGCAACATCGCTCTTTCTGGGTCTCCAGTCTGCTGGCCCACCTGCAGATTCTGAACTTGCCAGCCTCCAAAATCAAGTGAGCCAGCTCCTTAAAATAAATCTCTTTATATATATATATATACATGTGTGTGTGTACGTATATATACACACACACACACACATATATATATATTTCTCTCTCTCTCTCTCTAAATATAATTTTATTTATATACACACTCACATTCTATAGGTTCTGTGTCTCTGGAGAACCCTATCACACCAGGAAACTAACAGAGCTTAAGCCAAGGGCTCCTCACTTGCAAGGGCCCCTTTCAGAGTCCTGGGAGGGGGCCTAGCAGTTCATCTCTCCTCTTTCTGAGAAGGCCTCCAATGTGGTATAAGCCTCAGGCCTCCCCAGTCCTGGATCCAGCCTGGCCTTTGATGTGGGCATTTACTGCTTCACTTCCACCCTGGTGTCCGTGCCTTACCCTTTGTCTTGCCCGCACCAGCACATCTGTCCTCTCTCCTCCGAGTGGAAGCTCCATGACGAAGGGACAGTTCTGCCCCTTGGTCTCATCTGCTGTGTGCGTCACAGCCCTTTCATCTGCTAAGCGTCTGATGCGCATTTATTTACAGAATGTTGGTTCTCGCCTCCTGCGGGTCTGTGGAGGGAGGAGGCTAGGTAGGGGCTCTCAGAGGATGATGCCGGGGGCCCAGGAAAGCAGAAAGATCAAGATAGGAGGCAAGGGCAAAGGGAGGAAGGAGAAAAACCTCACGGCATTTTACGCCCAGCACCTTCGTCCTCCCTTAGCATCCCAGGATTCTGCTCACCCGAGACTTGGTCTCCTGAGGTCACGGAGGCCAGGCCTCCCCGATGCGGATCATGCCTTTCCAGTTGCTCCTGACCTGTACCCGCCCCTCACCTTCCCCTGTGCTCGAGTCCGCTCAGGGAGGAACAGAGCTGGTTGAGCGTTTAGGGCGGCCTGAGCTTCAGCTTCTCTCGCTGGTACCCTAGGGAATCCAAATGGAATTCAGAGCCACAGAGGATGCGGCTCTGGCTCAGCTGTGTGCTTTGACAGAACTTATGGCTGACTCAACACTCCTTCAGCAGGCCACCAGGCGCTCTCAAGGGTTATTTTCTGAACACAGCAGGTTCTCCGGAGGCCCCAAGGCAGCCACAGCTTCCCAGCAGGCCGCACCAGGAGAGTGTACCAGACAGGGCCCCCCAGGGAGGAACTGCACACCTGAGAAGGGCTTTTTCTGAAAACAACATTGTCACCAATGACATCACCACTATCACCTCCACAAAACTCCTAATTCACAGCTTATTCAATGAAAAGCAAGTGAACCAAGGTATGAAAAGTTGGATTTAGGAAAAAGACAAAGATGATGCTCATTCTTTACTCCACAGAAGGATTCGCCATTCCTATGTTTAGGAAGAAAAACAACAAAAACAGTTGCTGCTTTTAAAAAGATTATAAATTCACCACATAAAAATAAGATAAGAGGGCTTCCCTGGTGGCGCAGTGGTTGAGAGTCCACCTGCTGATGCAGGGGACACGGGTTCGTGCCCCGGTCCAGGAAGATCCCACATGCCACGGAGCGGCTGGGCCCGTGAGCCATGGCCTCTGAGCCTGTGCTCCACAATAGGAGAGGCCACAACAGTGAGAGGCCTGCATACCACAAAAAAATAAAAAAATAAAAAAATAAGATAAGAAAAATAAGAAAAACAAAACAAAGGATAACCAGAACACTCCGGATGATCCTGGCTAACACTTTGGTAACGTCCTTCTAGCCTTTGCTGTATAGATATAATAACACTTTTTTTTGAAAAGGAAAATGGGATCATACAGTATATCCTATCTCATAAGCAACATACTATAAGAAATTATAAGAGGAGATGCTGCATCGTCTAATAGCTCCACGGCAACATAGCATGGAGTACCACAATTTACTCATGTGTTGGTTTCCCTTAGATAGTGTATCCTTCTAGAACCTTATATAAAATACTTGGATATATGTATATGTATAGCTGATTCACTTTGCTGTACAGCAGAAATGAACACAACCTTGTAAAGCAGCTCTACGCCAATAAAAATTAATAATAAAATAAAATATTTGCAAATTATAGCTTAATGTACAAACCTCTAGTAATGTAATTAGGAAATCACAGTTTGGCTGGTTCTCCTGTATTCTGATTTCATTTGTACAACAGGCTCCAGAAAACTCATATATTTACTTATTCATTCATTCTTTCACCCTATGCTGATTACGTGCCTACTGTGTTCCATCGTTGTGTTAGCAATGAGATACAACAGTAAACCAGTAAACAGACAGGTCCCTGCTCTGATGGAACTTACACTGCAGTGAGAGAAGACAGACAACACATAAGGAAACAGTGATTTGGTAAAAAAAAAAAAAAAAAAATCAGATTGTGATAAGGGCCTTATAGGAAGTAGAGACAGGTGATGTAGCAACTATCTCAGGGGAGAGGGTTATTTTAGCTATAAGGCCTTTCTGAAAAGATAGCATTTGGGCTGAGTCCTGAAAGAGAAGAAGGAGTCATCCATGTAAACAGCTGGAGGAAGAGCAAGCAACACAGAGAAAACAGCAAGTGCAAAGGCCCTGGGGCAGGAAAGAGGTTGGTATATTCAGGAAAGAGGCTGGTGGGGCTGAAGCAAGAAGAGCAGTGTGGGACAAGGTTGAAGAGGAGGAACCCCCAGGGTCTTGTATAATAAGCAGTCTCAACTTTATTCCAGTGTACCAGGAAGCCATGAAGTGTTCAATAGGGGAGTGATGTGATCTAATTTGCATGCTGATAAGTTCCTTCTGGCTGATTCCTGAAATGTGAAGAATGTATTAGGGGGAGGTTAGCATGAAAACAGGGAGACCAGCAAGGAGGCCACTGAGGTGCTCCAGGTGGGCGATGATGGTGACTTGGATGTCAGGGTGCAGGTGGCAGGTGGAGAGAGATGCAAGGTACATTCTGAAAGTGGAACTAATAAGATGTGCTGACAGGTTAGCTGTAAGGAATGAGGACAGTAAGAACATAAGAAAGATTCCTAATGATTTTGCTTGACTGACTGGGTGTTTATGCTACCATTTACACAAATGGGAAAGTCTGGGGGACATGCAGATTTGGAGTCTAAATGAGTCTGTGGAAAACTCTACCCCGCTGCACAATGTTTATCAATCTTTTTAGATCCATT
Organism: Delphinapterus leucas; assembly: GCF_059928025.1. NCBI lineage: Eukaryota > Metazoa > Chordata > Mammalia > Artiodactyla > Monodontidae > Delphinapterus > Delphinapterus leucas. The sequence goes on along the minus strand of NC_143142.1, from coordinate 66,650,567 downwards.
CTCCCCCTGCCTCCAAGGAACTTGGTGCTTCAAGCACTGAGACCCGGCTGATCCAAGTTCTGCCTCAGAATGAGCCACTTCCTCACCTGAGACTTCAGGGAATTTACCTCACTTTGTGGAGATTCCCCATCTCCAACAAAATAAATGGAGTGAGTGCCCCCTTCCTAATTCCTACAGCTCTCTTAAAGGCTGAGAAATGATACCCAAAGTATTTCAACTCCTCAAAAGGAGGCTTACCATAAATTATTTTGTCTCCTAGGCTGGCTCCTGAATTAACTAACAGTTGTGTACACAGAGATGTTTATCTTACTCCAAGGCCTCTCTGTCTCTCAAAAAAAATCTTTGGGGAACAGTATCTAAAATGATACCATTTGCCTGACTTTACAGGTCACTAATTCCTCCCCAACAATCACTAATTGGCTTGGGAACACTGCCATTCCCTCTCATTACAAATGATGATGGTATTTTGAAGCCTGAAATCCATACACTTGGCCATTTGTGGTGGCTGCTACTCAACCCTTTGCAAAATGGTCTTTCTTGGCCTGGAAAATTATTATTCTTTAAACAAATGCTGCAATTCCAGCCCTACTCTGTCTATGTCGCAGCCACAAGTCGGGGACCAAGTGCCCTCAGAGACCCAGTGCTATTGAGAGAGCTCTTCTCAGTCAAGGTGTCCAGTGCTCTTGGAGAGCCCATGGGATGGATCTGCCCCGCTGCCTAGTGCCCCCTTCAGGAACAGAGGACTTACTGCACTGGCTGCAGGGGCTGCGGCCCCCATTCGGAACTGTCTCTGCTGAATAGAGCTGAGGTCGTGCTCCCTCCCGGGAGAGCCCACATCCAAGGACAAGATGACAGGAGAGTATAAAGGCCTCCAATCTGGGGCAACTCTGAAGGACATTTCAGCTGCAGAAGTCCCCGGGGCGTCAGACGAGGCTGTCACTGGGACAGCCTCACAGCCCAACTTATCCTCAACTCTGCTTCCCTCTTTCTTCTTTCCCAAGAGCCCTCCCTAACAAACGCCCTTTACACAAATCTTTGTCACAGAGCCCACTTCCCAGGGGACCCCAATGGCCACTGCCTCTGATGTATAACGCATGGGGCAGGGCCCCCAGGGGAGATGTGGTGGGAACCCGGACCCCTCCCAGTGGCTGTGGTCTAGGCAGGGAGACAGAGCTGCTGGAAGCACCCTCACTGTAGCCTCCTGAATAACTCCAGTCCTACCTGCAGAGCCCCCTCTTGAGGCTTGCCTTCTCTAGAAGATGAGTCCCTCCCACCCCAGGCCATGCCAGTCCTCAGGGCCTCTCCGTCCTCCTACTCTCTGGCTCACTTTTGGTCTGTCCTATTAATTTGTGGCCTACATCTTCCTCCCTTTATAATAAAGTCCACTGAGATCACAGTGAACTCTAAGGGCTGCTAACTGGTATTATGGACGGGTCCTATCTCCCCAGACAGGGCTTAAACACCCAATGGCAGGGACTTGAGTATCTTCCGTGCCCAGCACAGGGCAGTGTACAAGACAGTAACTGTCACACATGAAAAGATGCTCAGTGTCACTAACCATCAGGGTCATGCAAATCAAAACCACAATGAGATATCACCTCACACCTGTCACAATGGCCATTATAAAAAAGACCACACATAACAAGTGTTGACGAGGATGTGGAGAAAAGGGAACCCTCGTGCACCGCTGGTGGGAATGTAAATTGGGGCAGCCTCTGTGGGAAACACTATGGAGGTTCCTCAAAATATGAAAAATACCATACAATCCAGCAATTCCACTTCTGGGTATTTTTCTGAAGAAAACGAAAACACCAAATTCGAAAAGACATGCATCCCTGTGTTCATTGCCACATTATTTACAATAGCCAAGATATGGAAGCAAGTTAAGTGTCTATCAACAGATAAATAGATGAAGGAAACACGGTATGTATATCCAATGGAATATTATTCATCCATGTAAAAAACAAAATCCTGCCGTTTGTGACATGAATGGACCTAGAGGGTATTATGCTTAGTAAAATAAGTCAGAGAAAGACAAATACTGTATGATTTCACTTATACGTGGAATATAAAAAACAAAACAAACAAAACAGAAACAGAGATACAGAGGGTGCCAGAGAGGAGGGGGGTGGATGAGTAAAATAGGTGAAGGGAATTAAGAGGTACAAACTTCTAGTTACAAAATAAATGAGTCTAGGGATGAAATATGCAGCATAGGGAATACTGTCAATAATATTGTAATGGTGGTGACAGATGGTAACTAGATTTATTGTGATGATTATTTTGTAATGTATAAAAGCATCAAATCATTACGTTGTACAGATGGAACTAATATAATATTGTAAGTGAATTATACTTCAATTTCAAAAAAAGACAGTAAATGTCAGTTGACATCATTGGCAGTGATGAGTAGCACATGAAACGATGGCGTGTTTAAAGCTAAAGCCAAATGAAAGCGTAGTGGATACTTAGAGGAGGGAGAGATTGAAGAAACTCCAAGGAAATCATAAGAAAAACTTTTATAATACTTAACTCACTGGGGACAATGGAGATTTCATTTCTGGGGAAAATTTTTCTCCTGGTAGCACTATATCCTGAATTATTAAGAGCTCAAACCTCCAGCTTGTCATCCCTCTTTCCTCTCATTTGGGGTCCTGTCTGCGCTGAATAACAGCTCTAGAGAGAAGAAAAGAGTCAAATACCAAATCTTCAGTGGCTCTGGCAAAGGGTCTGCTTGGAGAGTCAGCCAAAACGGATGGCTTCGTGGCAGACTGGGGCTCTCTGGGACTTTTCATTTCACTGAGTAACTCCCTGCCCCCCCAAGCCTATCATAGCACCCTCTGCCATTAGGATAAAGTGCCATTTTCCTCCCTTGCGTTCAAAGCTTCCAGCCCAGTGGATACGTCCATACTCTTACTCCCTATAGCACCAGAAAACTTAGCATAAGCTAATTAGCCTCTCCAAGCTTCAGTTTTCTTATCTGGAAAATGGGAATAATAGGACTTTCTTCATAAGGTAAATGTGATTAAATGAGCGAATACATGTAAAACACTGAGCACGGTACCCAGTAATGTAGCATATGCTCAATAAAATTAATAGTATTTTTCCACTTTAATAGATTTTGAGGACCCTGTTTCCTAGGAAGTCAAATAACACAGGCTACTTGGCTTAAGTAAAAATAAGATAACAGAATTATTGGGTTGATAGATAACATCTCCAAAGATGAAAGGGTAGGTAGATAGAGTGATGGGTAGGTAGGTAGGTAGGTAGGTAGGTAGATAGATAGATAGAAAGGGTAGGTAGATAGATAGACTGATGGGTAGGCTTTTTTCTTTCTGTAAGTTATTTTAAAGTTTTTACCATGTTCTTTGTGCTGTATTCTTTTTTTTTAATAAGTAAGGGAATACAACAATCTTCATATTTAACTGAGTAACGTCACAGGGTGAATGCAAGTAGAAGGTAAACATTGATAAGCCAGTGTGACCTAGTGCACACAAGCCATCTCGGATCACGGAGATTCGTGTTCAACAGGCAGATTCCACGTCAGAATTTCTAAAGAGGAGATCTAAGAGTCTGTATTTTATTAAATGAGCTCCTCAGGCACTTATATGCTCCCCAGAGTTTGAGAGATTCTAGAAAGAACTCTGGATTTGGGATCAGGAGATCCAAGCTCTAGTCTTAGTACTGCTGCTATCTTTTAGCAAGTCATGTGTCCTCCTGGGTCCCCTTTTGCTTTTCTACTAAAATGCTTCCAACCTGATGAGCATTAAGGCCCCTTCTGAAAGGAGAAGGGGTCAGTCACATTCCCCACTGGGAACCCATGCCAAAGGAGAAAAGTTGGCCAGAGAGCCTGGATTCCTGAGGATAACTAAATAATCTTGGGGACAAATAAATATTCAGCAAGTGATCAGGCCTCAGCAAAAGTGAAGCACAAGACCCCTGTTGCCAACCCAAACAGAGAAGTTGCACGGCCTGCATTTCCTCGGGAGAGCCAGGCCCCTGGTTCTGTTTCATGGCTGGCAACTCTGCAGCATCCAGCATCCCTACTTAGGCCAAGCCCCCGTGGACCGGCCTGAGGCTGTGCTTCCTATCTCACCAACATTGCAGAAAGAAAGCCCTGTGGTGGAGAAGGAAGAGAAACATCAATTTAGCTTGTGGTTCTCAGTTTTGGTAAAAGGATGAAGTAGTTAAAAATAATGTCTAAAAGAAGATTTCCCTGAGTATAAATGTGCTCACTGCTTGGGGACGGAAGGATTACTCAAAAGACACAGCAGGAGAGAGGCAGTCATCAATGATAATTCAGATTTGCTTGTCTCATTGGGTGAGTCAAGGATTCTAGGTCCAGTTTAATGTAAACTCCTGAATTTTGATGAGGCAGTTCATGTAAATATAATAACTCACTAAAAAACACATCATGGCTGATCATTTCATTTTTTTCTGATGAATATTTTTCACTATTTTTTCAGATATCATAATTACAAACTAATGGGTATATAATATAGCATCTCATACACCTTAGGCTAGGAATCTCTAGCCAGGTCATGTTAATCCAGGTTTACAGAAAGATGAGTCTTCACAAAAGAAAGACCTTCATATAGGTCTTTCTTTTTGCAGGGGAATGTCCTAATTAAAATGATACATTTTGCACTTCTCAGCTCAGTTTCCATTCACCTTCTTTTTCTTTTTTTAAACGGAACATGTAATGACCTTGACCCGCTTGGGTCATAGAAAGACATACTATAGAAAGGCAGTTACCCAAGCCAGGAGCCTGAATCTCAGAAGGGTCAAATGTCCCACACACTGACTTTTAGACAGTATTTTGTAGAGCATAGTCTTTGCATTTTCACTCGAGGTTTGGGATGGTCTTATTTACACTGATACATCCCTTCAAACACCTGTCCCACGCAGGGCTCACTCCATTTCGATGATGACACTGTTATCAGCGAAGCAAATGCATTCTCGCCAGGCTTGTAGATGGTGCCTAATTGCTTGTGATCTCTAACATTTCTAAAGATAGCAATAGATTTTTAAAGTACCTTAATACATTTTAGAGGTAATTAAAAAACTCCAGCACAAGCATCCTCAAAGCCAAGGGGAATGTAGTAAGGATAAATAAAAGATGCAGCATTTACCCCCAGGTTTATTATAAAGATCTGAAATACAGGAACGGCCATTGGAAAAGGCCTGAGAGACTTTGCAGACCCCAGATTTACATCTGAATTATTATTACAAAACTATTTTTAGAAGCCATCTTGATACAGAAATGTATGCAGAGAAATAGAACTTAAGAGCCTGTATATATTCCTCCTCTTATTTTCCCCAACATTAATCGAGCCATTATTGGGGGTATCACATACAGCTTTTAAAGTGAAATGGGGAGAAATGGAAAAAGAATGAGAGTAGGCGCAGGGTATAACTGGTTTGGTTCACTCACTTCTACAAACACTTTCATCAAAACCAAAGAAGCCCAGAGGGCAGTGACCAGGAGGGTAAAGGGCATCATGACATATGAGGGATGCTGAGAGAGCAGAGCATGTTAAGGCTGAAGATAGAGGTGGGTTGGCTTCAAATATTTCAGAGACCACATGCAAAGAGGGATCAAATTTATATGGCACTGATCTGGAAGGTAAAAAAGGCTGTCAGGTATATACACACATGTACAATACATATATATCAGAAAAGCAAGTTTCAGGGCAAAAGAAAAAGTTTTCAAGTAAGTTGGTTCTTTCCTCCAAAGGAATGGCTGCCTCCTAACAAAGCCGTGAGCTCCCCATCATGGGACACGGTCAGGAAGGAGCAGTAACAATCCATCAAGGATGATGTGAAGAAGACTCTGGCATTGCATAAACTCTGAGCATCACTTCAGTGCTAAGATTTTCAGGTTCTATAAACAAGAATCATTACAGAGCTAGAAAACAAGATGGATATCAAAGGTCTTACGGTTACAAGTCGGAGTAAAGATTTAACAGGAATTTGCTAGAGGGGATTTTAAATCATAAGATGGGTGGGTGGATCCAAAGCCCTGTTACATTTCTTCCATTCGATTCTAGGTAGAACATCGATTGACCTCTCAGTTCCACGATCACACAGTTCTATATTGTTGCTTCATCGGCTCTGTCATATGACCCCCTCATGTGGAACTACTGAGTGGAACAGACTGGAGCTGTCAAGGGTTAAACAAACTGGAATAAGCATAGGTCTAAACTCAAAGCAGCTTTAATCCCTGGAAAGTCAAGTTTGACAAAAAGTCATATCATGGGATTTTCCTGCTTATCCTTCTTGTTAACTATTTCAAGTGCTATAAACTCTGCGTGTTATTTCCTGCCATGTGCAGCCTCAAAAAATTGAATCATTTTCTCCTTGAATTAAAAGACTGAAATTGTTTTCTCTGTCGCAAAAGAGTTATTTTAATATTGCCTCTGAAATTACAGAACCCTACATCTTACTTATGTTTAAATTGTTTTACCCAGGATGGGCTAACTCTAATGTGCATCATTTGGAGAAAACCTGTGAAAATCCAGGAGTAAAGAGAAATGCCCACTGATAGTTAATTCATTTCATAAAAAGGTCCTTAGTTTTGTACAACAATTCACAGAAACACAAAGCCTTAGAGCCCAAAGCTGAAGCCTTAGAGATGAGGTTGGTGATGGTAACAATGATAACAATGGTTCCCATTTATTAAACGTGTCCATTACACCAGACCCTCAAAAATAAGCCCTCTCAATCATATTATCTCATTTAAGCCCAAGACAGTCCCAAGAGGCAAATAATAGTAACAATATTTTATAGATGAGGAGACAACATTTTCGAGATGAGGCTCAGGAAAGGTAAATACCTCAGCCTGAGATATTCCAGAGAGTAAGTGGCAAAGATGGGGTTTAAACGTAGGCATTTCTAATTCTATTGATTTGAGTCTTCTCCCTTTGTTTTCTTGATGAGTCTGGCTAATGGTTTATCAATTTTGTTTATCTTCTCAAAGAACCAGCTTTTAGTTTTATTGATTTTTGCTATTGTTTCCTTCATTTCTTTTTCATTTATTTCTGATCTGATCTTTATGACTTCTCCCAGAGTGAAGTAAGTCAGAAAGAGAAAAACAAATACCGTATGCTAACACATATATATGGAATCTAAAAAAACAAAATAATGGCTATGAAGAACCTAGGGGCAGGACAGGAATAAAGACGCAGACGTAGAGAATGGACTTGAGGACACGGGGAGGGGGAAGGGTAAGCTGTGACAAAGTGAGACAGTGGCATGGACATATATACACTACCAAACATAAAATAGATAGCTAATGGGAAGCAGCCTCATAGCACGGGGAGATCAGCTCGGTGCTTTGTGACCACCTAGAGGGGTGGGATAGGGAGGGTAGGAGGGAGACGCAAGAAGGAGGAGATATGGAGATATATGTATATGTACAGCTGATTCACTTTGTTACAAAGCAGAAACTAACACACCATTGTAGAGCAATTATACTCCAATAAAGATGTTAAAAGAAAAAAAAAATATATGCAGGCAGGCTGACCCCACAGCCTGCTACCTCCACCAGTCACCCCAGTGTCCAGGCATTTTCAAACTTTCATTTTAGCAATAGAAGCCCTCTTCCTTTTTTTTTTTTTTTTTAATCACACAACCAATAAAAATGGAGCTGCTATGACTAATACATAGGGAAGAAAAGTTCAGAGCCAACCCCCAGCTCCTGAAGCAACACTGAGGAACCGTAAGTTTCCATGGAACCCAGATTGTAAACCCGTTAGTCTAATCTAAAGCCCTCATTTTACTGAAGAGCAAACTAGGGCCAAGAGATGTAATGTAACTGGATCAAGGTCACTTTAGTAGTTTGTGGCTGTTTGTGGGTCTGAACCCAGTTCAGTTTTCCACCCACTCAGCTTAACATTCCAGGTAGCACCTGGCCTGCAATGTGCTTAAAACCATCCAAAGCTCTTTCTTATATATCTGTTGTTTTGATGAAATATAACTGACTTGGGCAACCTTGTATCCGTGACTCTAAATTATCATCGTTCCTTCCAAACTTATATAAGAAAATATACACCTGTGGCAGATTACCAGCTGTCACCCAAATTGTGTCCTCTCCCTCTCTCATAGAAACATAAAATTTTTAGTTGGACACAAGAACACCCAGCGGAAGATTACATTTCTCAGCCGTCTGTGGACAGTGGGATATGTGCAGAATTGGTGTGTGCAGCTTCAGGTTCAGACCCTTAAAGAGGGGCATGCCCTGCTTCTCTCCTTTCTTCTTCCTTCTGGCTGGACTGTAGACACAGGGGGAACCATGTTGAGCCATGCAGATGAGGGCAACATCTTAGGGAAAGGGGAACAATCAGAGAGAGCAAGTGGGTCCTCGAGACTGTGGAGCTGCCATCCCATCAAGGACTATTATGCTTGCAAGCTAATGTGAGAAGGAAACCAACTGCTATATTGTTTAAAAAATATTTGGGGCAGCAAGCACCCCCTTGGACTCTGACAAGAAGGGTGCCTGCATGGGGCCCTGCCCTTCTGAAAGCCCTGCGTCAATTCTCTCTCTCTCTCTCTCTCTCTCTCTCTCTCTCACACACACACACACACACACACACACACACACACACACACACTAAAGAACACGTGGGTGCTCCAATCACTCAGGACTCAGTGCTGACACAGCACGATCGGTACCTTAAACATCCGCTAGCATGACTAACATCATTCAAGCCCCAGGGAAACATTTCTCCACATCTCGTACCCTAGTGCTCAGTCAAAAGGCCGCTGTGTCCAAATGTTGCAAAAGATTGGGGACTTTGCCATTGCCAGGATCTGGGACAGATGCAGCTTCAGAGTACGTGGAGAATTTGAACAGTGCCAGCACTGGGGTATTAACTCATCAAATCCTTCTTCGCTGACAGCATCAATGCAACAGATTTCTGCTTGATGAAGAAGTATTGTTTCCCAGAAGGGCAGAATATCTGTTTTTTTGCTTCTCTTCATCTTCTAGTTCTTGATTCTATCAGTACCACTGGATTGGAGTGGGATTTACAAGAGTTCCATATGGAAAGTGGAGCAATAGTTTGCAATATTAAATAATTCATACAACTCTTAAATTTACACACATCTATGAGGGTCTAGAGATAATATATGTGAAACGTGACCCTGATTCTTTACATTGGCATCTAGATGGACTTTAAAAGCTACAATTACAAGTAGTTTTATTTTTATAAGAATGTTTAATAAGATCTTGAACTAAATGTTCAAGAAACTAACAATTCAGCCTTATTTAAATAACAAACTTAAGCTTTTTATTATTTATAATTTGTATGTTTTCTGTTTAGTTTTAATAGATTTTTGAATATTTTGGAAGAAACTTTTTGAAAACTTTCACTTAAACTTGAAATTTTCGACTACTTTAAATTTATATTTTGATGAAAATATAATGCTCAAATTTGGCACACATTTTATTTTTCAATCCTTTAGATTCTTACTGTCAACTGAGCACCCACTATGTTAAACAAAATAATTAGTGACCTTTTCCTGAAATGAAAGCAAGGAAATATATTTTATGGAATATATAATAATATATGAATTAAATGTCTATTTTATTACTCTATTCAAATATTTTCCATCAGCAGAGTAGCCAAGCATGCAAAATAATCATTATACTCCATTATCTTTAATATTTTGCCATTTTTCAGTGATATAAAGACCTTTACACATATATTGTTATTATGAAAGTATATTTGTCAACATAACAGAACATATTGTACATAACAGTCATTTATAACTTTCCATTCTTTAGACATATGGCATATCATCCATTTGTATTCTTGCCCCGGGCCCTACAAATGTTAGAAAAGGGGCTGATTTAGGGTCTCTCTCAGAACAACTAAACTTATGTCCTATGCAATGCCCTTGTTTACTTCTTAGATAAGTCAGAGCCCATAATAGTATCAAAGTAAAATGCTAAATGGCAATCCTTAAAGGAATTCATTGCATCCACTTCTACATCCTCTGTACAGCATATAGGACTCAGAGAGTCTGCAGAGCCATGTGTCAGTGAGGGGTTATTTTGATACAACCAATGTTTGTAGATAAGTATGTGTATTAGTTATCTATTGCTGTGTAACAAATTACCACAAAGTTAGCAGCTTAAAGTAACACGTGTTTATCATCTCACAGTTTCTGTAGGTCAGGAGTCTAGACACAGTTTAGCTGGGTCCTCTGCTCAGATCTCGAGGTACTGAATGGGCTGCATTCTCATCTGGATGCTTGACTGGGGAAGAATCCAAGCTCATTCTGGTTGTTAGTAGAATTCATTTCCTTGCAGCTGTTATGACTTAGGGCCCCAGTTTCTTAACATCTGTTGGCTGGAGGCCACTCAGGTCCTAGAGGCCACCCCACCTACAGTTTCTTGCCATGTGGCCCTCTTCACAGGCCTTCTTACAATATGGCTGTATGCCTTTTCAAGGCCAACAGGATACTCTCTCTCGCCCTCTAGTCTGCTAAGGCGCAGTCTTATATAACACAACATAATGATGGGAGAGACATCCTATCATCTTTCCATAAAATGTAGCCTAATCAAGGGAACGACCCTCAATCACCTTTGCCATATTCTGTTGCTTAGAAGCAAGTCATAGGTTCTGCCATGCTCAGGAGGAGGGGATTATACAGGGGTATTATAAAGGGGTTATACTCACTGGCGGTCACCTTACCACATGTCTGCCACAGTGTGCATTCTTATGTTCTGACAGAAGGGAGAGACATTGAAAAACTTCCTACCTACATACCTAGAGAAGCAAGTTGATGTACATAATTTTCAGAAATTCATACAGGGCTCTATGTCTACCCTAGCTAGAAAGTTCCACTCCAGGAACTCTGCTGAAACTGTCATTGTTGTTTGCCATAGATCTTTCTAGGTGTCTAATCAAATCAAGATGGTAACCCGTTGCTTTCTGCTCTCTGCCTAGTTAGAAAGTTCTAGGTGTACTACTCATGCCCTTAGAGAAGACATTTTGTAATGTTTGGAGATTGTGGGTCATGAATGCCTGCTAGCTCCGTGAACATTAAGGCCCTATAAGATATACACAGAAGATGACCCCAACCCTACCTGTCTTCTTAAATTTTGCAGCCCTGTTGATGGGAAAACAGGAGAAATGAAATTCTGTTCTAATGTCATTTCCTTCTCCCTGAGCCCTCCAGCAATAGCCACTGCCTCTTCCTCTTCCTTCCCTCCTCTTCCTCCTCCCTCTCCTCCTCCTCCTTCAGGCAGCCACATAAATACACAGCTCCTTGTACAGAGTTCTACACCCTCTAAACCTTAATTATCCTCCTAAAATATCTCACTTCCATTACACTGGGAGATCTTTGAGGGCAGGGTGATTTACTCATATCTACATGTCCAGTACCTGGAATCATCCCTGACATAGAGCCATCTTTCAACATGAGTTTGCATGGATGGGTGAAAGGATGCATGGATGGATAGTAATGAGCTGTGCAATAGTAAACAGAATAGGACTGAAGGTGTCAAACCTTGTTAAAGCCATGCCACTTCTCTGAACTTGTTTCTAGTTTTTCCATTAGTAAGAAAGAAAGAAAGAAAAATGGAATTGTACAACATTCAGCAAAAGAAAAAGACAAAACTGAATATTTTTTCTATGATTCCATTTATATGAGGTTCAAAGCCAGACAAAGCTAATCTTTAGTGGAGAGAACTGCCTGGGAGGGGGCAGGAAGAAGCCTTTTAGGGTAGTAGAAATAGTCTATAGTCTTATCTACTTGCATAGCGTATATGCATGTAAGAAATTCATCAAGCTGTACGTTGAAGATTTATGAGCTTTACTTTATGCAACATACTTCAACCTTTAAAAAGCTAAATTAAAAAGAGGGGAGAGGGGAGTGTGCCTGAGCGCTCTGTGTAAAGAGCACAGTCCCATTCCTGTACAAGGAGTTGGGGAAAGTGGTGTCAACAGTGTGATCATCTCAAAGGGATGCAGCATCAGATTCCTCCTTAGTTGCTTAACTCAGTGTTTGTTACCACATCTTGCTGACGTGGACAGGTGCCGCTGAAAGAATGCTACTATTTCCTCTGGGCCATTTATCCTTGTCTGTAGACCTTGAAGATCAAGTGCTCCTTCATTAAATGAGTCCCTGAAGCCTTCCCTTGAGGTCAGGGAACAATGCCCCAGCCGTCAGAGAGGTGTGCAGCTCTCCCTGGGGTGACATCTGCAAGGTTGCACTCTGGCCCAGGCCTGGATGAGGAGCTCTGTGACACCTTTCAGCAACAGGTCTGCTCTGCTCACTTATTTGGTAGAGGTACGCAAGGATGAATCCAGGCTACTCCCAAGGGGATTTCTCTGTTGCAGATTTTCAGCAGCCATGAATAAGTAACTATGCTGGATGTTCTCTTGATATCTCAAACATTCACCTTTTTTGACGTAGGAAGTCGCAAACTACTGGGTTCACTGTGAGAAGATGATGCTGACGAAAAGCAGAACGTCAGCGATGCCGCATGACAGAGGTGGCAGAATCAATACCTTCTCCCAAGCACACATGTTTTTGGAGAAATTATGTCTCCAGGTTAGTATGTGTGAGTTGGGTAAGAAACCTCCTACTCTTGAAAACCTCCTACTCCAAGCAATGTGGATCCCTTTCCCTTCTGTGAACTCAAACGCCACCTGAATCTACTGAAACTTGAGACTTTTCATCATAAAGGTAAAAAACCTGCTCTCTGCTTATTGGGTTTATCTCACTTTATAACAAGACTGTAAGCTCACTCATGGCCAAGCCATGCCTCATGCATGGCCTGCTCCCCACGGTCTTTGGCCCCAGGCTGGGTACACAGTCTGTGGTTATTGAATACTTGGTGACTTACATACATATAAAAATCCAATAATTCAAAATTTCAAGCATATAATGAGTGTCCCCTGCAAGCACTGTTCTTGGCACTAGGCAAGTACCGGGGAAAAAAGACATATGAGGCCTCAAAATGCTCACTGCCAAGAGTAGAGAGGGGAGGAGGGGAGGATGAAAATTTGATTGGCTACATCTTTCTCTGTGATTGAGGCCTAGGAGAGGGGTCAATGGAGTGCCATTCACCCCCCTGCACACCATGTGTTCAATCTCATCGCTTTATAAATAAAGAAGTAGGGGCAGAGGGTGCACCTGTTACAGTGAAGCGCTTGTCTCTCAGCTGTGAACCACATGTCAATACTCTGCTCAGTGGTGCTGGGCTGGGGATCAGCAAAATGCAAATCACAAGGCTCCTCTGACAGCAGGTGCCCTGTCAGTTTCCGCCAACAGGGGGCACTAGAGGGAAACGAAACTGCAAGGCGGGAGGAGGGCTATTCCTGGCAGCGTGGCCCCAGCAAAGGCCCTTCACCCAGGCACTGGAAGTTGGTGCTCGTCTCCCCCTGTCCCACACTCCCAGAACCAGCCTCACCACACCTGTCGGAGGCACCAGCAGCATGTGGGCAGGGCCCGCTTTTCCAAGGTCAGAGTCAGCCCTGAGAGGCCCTTCTCCAAGGACCTACGATACCCAGACCAGTGGAGTGGGGGACCATCCTCTGAAGTCTGAGCCCCTGTTCCATGAGGCCCCCTCCCCAAGCTTCTTTCCTTTACTTCCACTGTCCTGGGGGGGTGCTCTCTGTGGTTACCTCTGTGTGTTTCCTCCAGGTTCGCTTTGCCTTTGCAGACCTCTCACACCTGTATAACCAATTCCCTCTACTAAACTCTCTCTGTTAAAATAACTGGTGGGGTTCTGCTCTTCTCACAGGATCTTGGCTGGTACAGAAAGGTCACCTGCGCAATATTTCTTGGCCACTCAGTGACATAACTGGTACCAGGAACCAGGTTTCATGATCCCAAATCCTAATTTTCTCCCCACTGTAACTACCACATCTATAGGCCAATAGGATCAAAGATAGTACAGCATAACAATCAAGTGGGTTTCAAAGCCAAACTGCCTAGATTCAAATCCTGCCTCCAATTACTAGCTATGTGACCTATGGCAAGTTACTTAACTTCTCTGTGCCTCAGTCTCCCCATCAGTAAAACCTAAGTGGTAACAAAACCTATCATAAGTATATCGTGATGCATTAATGGGTATCAAGCACTTAAAATAGTACGTGGAATGTAGGACAAAAGTACCTAGTATCACTGTCATCACCATCAAGAAGCAGCATAGTAGAAACAATGTAGTTCTTAGTAACAAAGGTCTGTGTTTAAATCTTGGTTCTGCCCCTTATTCACTGTGTGTCCTTGGCAAGGTACTTTACCTATCTCAGCCTGTTTCCCCATCCCCATCATAAGCCAGACCTCTCAGTCTGAGAAGGAAATGTGATAGAACATGTAAAACGCTGTGTCCAGCAAGCAAGTGCTGAATAAAAGGTTTCTCTCCTGTTGCTAATTTAATCAAGTCTGCTGGACCCAAACCTCCATCTAGATCACTGCTACATGCACGCAATGAGTTTAGAACAAGGATACCTTGAGTTGTCATTGTGGAAAAGGAAGTGAACCTACCATATCTCAAGTCTGATTGACCACCATCTTAGATGATTCACAACAAGAACTTCCTTCTAGGATGAGGTGATCAGTGGCTCTCAATTTAACTCAGTGACTTGCTACGACATGGCCATGTGAAGTCTCCATTATATTTTACATCCCATCTACTTCCAAGAAGGATTTTCAGTAACCTACAATAGAATGCTATTCGACTTAAAACATTTTTTTTAACATCTTTCTTCTTTACAATGGTGTGTTAGCTTCTGCTTTATAATAAAGTGAATCAGCTATACATATACATATGTCCCAATATCTCTTCCCTCTTGCATCTCCCTCCCTCCCACCCTCCCTAACCCACCCCTCTAGATGGTCACAAAACACCAAGCTGATCTCCTTGTGCTCTGCAGCTGCTGCCCACTAGCTATCTGTTTTAAGTTTGGTAGTGTATATATGTCCATGCCACTCTCTCACTTTGTCCCAGCTTATCCTTCCCCTTCCCCGAATCCTCAAGTCCATTCTCTAGGAGATCTGCATCTTTATTCCCATCTTGCCCCTAGGTTCTTCATGACCACTTTTTCATTTTTTTTTTTTTTTAGATTCCACATATATGTGTTACCATACGGTATTTTGTTCTTGTCTTTCTGACTTACTTCACTCTGTATGACAGTCTCTAGGTCCATCCACCTCACTACAAATAACTCAGTTTCATTCCTTTTTATGGCTGAGGAATATTCCATTGTACATATGTGCCACATCTTCTTTAGCCATTCATCTGTTGATGGACACTTTGGTTGCTTCCATGTCCTGGCCATTGTAAACAGAGCTGCAATGAACATTTTGGTACATGACTCATTTTGAATTATGGTTTTCTCAGGGTATATGCCCAGTAGTGGAATTGCTGGATCATATGGTAGTTCTATTTTTTGTTTTTTAAGGAACCTCCATACTGTTTTCCATAGTGGCTGTATCAGTTTACATTCCCATCAACAGTGCAAGAGGGTTCCCATTTCTCCACACCCTCTCCAGCATTTATTGTCTGTAGATTTTTTGATGATGCCCATTCTGACTGGTGTGAGATGATATCTCATTGTAGTTTTGATTTGCATTTCTCTAATGATTAATGATGTTGAGCATTCTTTCATGTGTTTGTTGGCAATCTGTATGTCTTCTTTGGAGAAATGTCTATTTAGGTCTTCTGCCCATTTTTGGATTGGGTTGTTTGTTTTTTTGTTATTGAGTAGCATGAGTTGCTTGTGAATTTTGCAGATTAATCCTTTGTCAGTTGCTTCATTTGCAAATATTTTCTTCCATTCTGAGGGTTGTCTTTTGGTCTTGTTTCTGGTTTCTTTACTGTGCAAAAGCTTTGAAGTTTCATTAGGTCCCATTTGTTTATTTTTGTTTTTATTTCCATTTCTCTAGGAGGTGGGTCACAAAGGATCTTGCTGTGATTTATGTCATAGAGTGTTCTGCCTATGTTTTCCTCTAAGAATTTGATGGTGTCTGGCCTTACATTTAGATCTTTAATCCATTTTATGTTTATTTTTGTGTATGGTGTTAGGGGGTATTCTAATTTCATTCTTCTACATGTAGCTGTCCAGTTTTCACAGCACCACTTATTGAAGAGGCTGTCTTTCCTCCACTGTATATTCTTGCCTCCTTTATAAAAGATAAGGTGACCACATGTGTATGGCTTTATCTCTGGGCTTTCTATCCTGTTCCATTGATCTATATTTCTGTTTCTGTGCCAGTACCCTACTGTCTTGATTACTGTAGCTTTGTAGTATAGTCTGAAGTCAGGGAGCCTCATCCCTCCAGCTCCGTTTTTCTTTCTCAAGATTACATTGGCTATTCGGGGTCTTTTGTGTTTCCATACAAATTGTGAATTTTTTTGTTCTAGTTCTGTGGAAAATGCCAGTGGTAGTTTGATAGGGATTGCATTGAATCTGTAGATTGCTTTGGGTAGTAGAGTCATTTTCACAATGTTGATTCTTCCAATCCAAGAACATGGTATATCTCTCCATCTGTTTGTATCATCTTTCATTTCTTTCATCAGTGTCTTATAATTTTCTGCAGGTAGGTCTTTTGTCTCCTTAGGTAGGTTTATTCCTAGATATTTTATTCTTTTTGTTACAATGGTAAATGGGAAGTGTTTTCTTAATTTCACTTTCAGCTTTTTCATCATTAGTGTATAGGAATGCAAGAGATTTCTGTGCATTAATTTTGTATCCTGCTACTTTACCAAATTCATTGATTAGGTCTAGTAGTTTTGTGGTAGCATCTTTAGGATTCTCTATGAATAGCATCATGTCATCTGCAACAGTGACAGCTTTACTTCTTCTTTTCCGGTTTGGATTCCTTTTATTTCTTTTTCTTCTCTGATTGCTGTGGCTAAAACATCCAAAACTATGTTCAATAATAGTGGTCAGAGTGGGCAACCTTGTCTTCTTTCTGATCTTAGTGGAAATGGTTTCAGTTTTTCACCATTGAGGATGATGTTGGCTGTGGGTTTGTCACATATGGCCTTTATTACGTTGAGGAAAGTTCCCTCTATGCCTACTTTCTGCAGGGTGTTTATCATAAATGGGTGTTGAATTTTGTCGGAAGCTTTCTCTGCATCTATTGAGATGATCATATGGTTTTTCTCCTTCAATTTTTTAATATGGTGTATCACGTTGATTGATTTGCGTATATTGAAGAATCCTTGCATTCCTGGAATAAACCCCACTTGATCATGGTGTATGATCCTTTTAATGTGCTGTTGGATTCTCTTTGCTAGTATTTTGTTGAGGATTTTTGCATCTATGTTCATCAGTAATATTGGCCTGTAGTTTTCTTTCCTTGTGACATCTTTGTCTGCTTTTGGTATCAGAGTGATGGTGGCCTCGTAGAATGAGTTTGGGAGTGTTCCTCCCTCTGCCCAATTTTGGAAGAGTTTGAGAAGGATAGGTGTTAGCTCCTCTCTAAATGTTTGATAGAATCCGCCTGTGAAGCCATCTGGTCCTGGACTTTTGTTTGTTGGAAGATTTTAAATCACAGTTTCAATTTCAGTGCTTGTGATTGGTCTGTTCATATTTTCTATTTCTTCCTGGTTCAGTCTCGGAAGGTTGTGCATTTCTAAGAATTTGTCCATTTCTTCCAGGTTGTCCATTTTATTGGCATACAGTTTCTTGTAGTAATCTCTCATGATCCTTTGTATTTCTGCAGTGTCAGTTGTTACTTCTCCTTTTTCATTTCTAATTCTATTGATTTGAGTCTTCTCCCTTTTTATCTTGATAAGTCTGGCTAATGGTTTATCAATTTTGTTTATCTTCTCAAAGAACCAGCTTTTAGTTTTATCGATCTTTGCTATCGTTTCCTTCATTTCTTTTTCATTTATTTCTGATCTGATCTTTATGATTTCTTTCCTTCTGCTAACCTTGGGGGTTTTTTTGGTCCTTTTTCTCTAATTGCTTTAGGTATAAGGTTAGGTTGTTTATTTGAGATGTTTCCTGTTTCTTAAGGTAGGATTGTATTGCTATAAACTTCCTTCTTAGAACTGCTTTTGCTGCATCCCATAGGTTTTGGGTCGTCGTTTTTTCGTTGTCATTTGTTTCTAGGTATTTTTTGATTTTCTCTTTGATTTCTTCAGTGATCTCTTGGTTATTAAGTAGTGTGCTGTTTAGTCTCCATGTGTTTGTATTTCTTACAGGTTTTTTCCTGTAATTGATATCTAGTCTCATAGCGTTGTGGTCGGAAACGATACTTGATACGATTCAATTTTCTTAAATTTACCAAGGCTTGACTTGTGACCCACGACATGATCTATCCTGGAGAACGTTCCATGAGCACTTGAGAAGAAAGTGTGTTCTGTTGTTTTGGGACGGAATGTCCTATAAATATCAATTAAGTCCATCTTGTTTAATGTATCATTTAGAGATTGTGTTTCCTTATTTATTTTCATTTTGGATGATCTGTCCATTGGTGAAAGTGGGGTGTTAAAGTCCCCTACTACGATTGTGTTACTGTCGATTTCCCCTTTTATGGCTGTTAGTATTTGCCTTATGTATTGAGGTGCTCCTATGTTGGGTGCATAAATATTTACAATTGTTATATCTTCTTCTTGGATTGATCCCTTGATCATTATGTAGTGTCCTTCTTTGTCTCTTGTAATAGTCTTTATTTTAAAGTCTATTCTGTCTGAGATGAGAATTGCTACTCGAACTTTCTTTTGATTTCCATTTGCATGCAATATCTTTTTCTATCCCCTCACTTTCAGTCTGTATGTGTCCCTAGGTCTGAAGTGGGTCTCTTGTAGACAGCATATATACGGGTCTTGTTTTTGTATCCATTCAGCCAATCTATGTCTTTTGGTGGAGGATTTAATCCATTTACATTTAAGGTAATTATCGATATGTATGTTCCTATTACCATTTTCTGAATTGTTTTGGGTTTATTACTGTAGGTCTTTTCCTTCTCTTGTGTTTCCTGCCTAGAGAAGTTCCTTTAACATTTGTTGTAAAGCTGGTTTGGTGGTGCTGAATTCTCTTAGCTTTTGCTTGTCTGTAAAGGTTTTAATTTCTCCATAAAATCTGAATGAGATCCTTGCTGGTTAGAATAATCTTGGTTGTAGGTTTTTCTCCTTCATCACTTTAAATATGTCCTGCCACTCCCTTCTGGCTTGCAGAGTTTCTGCTGAAAGATCAGCTGTTAACCTTATGGGGATTCCCTTATGTGTGATTTGTTGTTTTTCCCTTGCTGCTTTTAATGTTTGTTCTTTGTATTTAATTTTTGATAGGTTGATTAACATGCGTCTTGGCGTGTTTCTCCTTGGATTTATCCTGTATGGAACTCTCTGTGCTTCTTGGACTTGATTAACTATTTCCTTTGCCATATTAAGGAAATTTTCAACTATGATCTCTTCAAATATTTTCTCAGTCCCTTTCTTTTTCTCTTCTTCTTCTGGGACTCCTATAATTCGAATGTTGGTGCATTTAATGTTGTCCCAGAGGTATCTGAGACTGTCCTCAATTCTTTTCATTCTTTTTTTCTTTGTTCTGCTCTGCAGTAGTTATTTCCACTATTTTATCTTCCAGGCCACTTATCCGTTCTTCTGCCTCAGTTATTCTGCTATTGATCCCTTCTAGAGAATTTTTAATTTCATTTATTGTGTTGTTCATCACTGTTTGTTTGCTCTTTGGCTCTTCTAGGTCCTTGTTTGACATTTCTTGTATTTTCTCCATTCTATTTCCGAGATTTTGGATCATCTTTACTATCATTATTCTGAATTCTTTTTCAGGTAGACTGCCTATTTCCTCTTCATTTGTTAGGTCCGGTGGGTTTTTACCTTGCTCCTTCATCTGCTGTGTGTTTCTCTGTCTTCTCATTTTGCTTAACTTACTGTGTTTGGGGTCTCTTTTTCACAGACTGCAGGTTCATAGTTCCCGTTGTTTTTGGTGTCTGTCCCCAGTGGCTAAGGTTGGTTCAGTGGGTTGTGTAGGCTTCCTGGTGGAGGGGACTCGTGCCTGTGTTCTGGTGGATGAGGCTGGATCTTGTCTTTCTGGTGAGCAGGTCCACGTCTGGTGGTGTGTTTTCGGGTGTCTGTGACCTTATTATGATTTGAGGCAGCCTCTCTGCTAATGGATGGGGCTGTGTTCCTGTCTTGCTAGTTGTTTGGCATAGGCTGTCCAGCACTGTAGCTTGCTGGTCATTGAGTGGAGCTGGATCTTGGCGTTGAGATGGAGATCTCTGGGATATTTTCACCGTTTGATATTACGTGGAGCTGGGGGGTCTCTTGTGGACCAATGTCCTGAAGTTGGCTCTCCCACCTCAGTGGCACAGCCCTGCCGCCTGGCTGGAGCACCAAGAGCCTGGTGGTCTAGTGGTTAGGATACGGGACTTTCACTGCCATGGTCTGGGTTCAATCCCTGGTGGCGGAACTGAGATCCCAAAAGCTGCTAGTGTTGGGGCGTCTCCTGCAGAGGCGGGGGGTGGCTGTGTCTCACTGTGAGGACAAGGACACTGGCAGCAGAAGTTCTGCGAAGTACTCCTTGGCGTGAGCCCTCCCAGCGTCCGCCATTAGCCCCACCAAAGAGCCCAGGTAGGCTCCAGTGTTGGGTCACCTCAGGCCAAACAACGAACCACGACTTAAAACTTAAAGTCAGAAACAGAGACCTGAACCCAGAGGTGAAGGAGGAGGGGGAAATGGGCAGATAATCTACTCTGATCCTGAGTCCAAATGGGTATTATCTCCAAGTATCAAATAAATCCTGTTTCCCAACAGCCAAGGTAAAAAGGGAAACATAATCGCTTATGTAATCCTCATTTTTGATTAGGGAAAGCGATCATTTTAGTGAGAGAAAATTTTCCATGACACTAAATAGAGAAATTTAAGTAAGTGGGACTTTAAATAAGAAATATTGAATAACACACGGGTAGTATCTTCAGTGGTAGCTCTTCAGAAGTTAGAAGGACCCATTATGCGGCTTTTTATTACTTGATCAAATAGAGCTAGGCCTTTGCAACACCAGGTTGGTAAATTATCTGCAAAAGCATCAAAGATGACAATCATAGCTTGATAGCTTGTTCAGGGCTTTGTCAGGCCAGGAAGGAGAGTAACACAATTTCTCAAGACGTTCCAGACTATAAATTACTTTTTCCCTTCAAAGAAAGACAAGAACATGGCTGAGAATGGAAAGAGGACAGCGTGCCTTCGAGATGACTGATGGAAATACAGGAATACACGACTGAGAGCGATTCCTCAGATCTGTCAGTCCCCAAAATGGTCCTCTTCCTGTGAGCGTCTGAGCTGCCAACCCAATCCATCGCTCTGGCTATTTCCATCTACCTCCTCCAACTGCTCAGACCAGCACTTTTCTGTAAGCAAGTCTCTTCCCTCTCACCCTGCTGCCAGGGCCACTGTGGGTCATGTCAAAATAGCACACACTGCCAAGAGCAGTGATCAAAGAGGTGAAGGGATAAAAGAAAAGAAAAAAATCCAAAGACCTGAACCCGAGGCAGGATACACAGAGGTTAAGAATTTAGGATTTAGAATTAGAAGACTGGGGCTCAAATCCGAGTTCTCACACTTAACCGTTTGTGAGATCGTGGGCAAATTAGTTCACCTTTCTAAACTCCCCTTTCCTGTTTCTGTAAAAATGGGTATAATAACAGTACCCATGTTGCATGCTGTGAGAAGGAATTACTGAAACAAAGTTGGTAAAGACCTCCCCCTAGAGCTTGTGAACATTAGCTGTGATGGTGAGGGCTAGAACGAAGATGCTGATTGATGATGGTGATACTTTGTACGCAAAGATGATGTGGTATCACTCGGCAGAGACAGGTTATGCTACAGTAAGAAACAACACCAAAATCTCCACAGCTTTACACTGCCAAGTTTATGTCTCATTCACACATTCACATGTGCTCACTTAGGGTCCCAGGTGGGCAGGGGCTTCACTTGCACGTGTGCTTCCACAGTCACCGCGTGCCATGATCAGAGCTTCTGTCCAAAAGTGTCACTCCCGGTCACGATGCATTGATCCAGGGGTCGCAAACTACAGCCCACGGGCCAGCCGCCTGTTTTTCTACACAAAGTTTCATAGGAACATGGCTGCACCTGCTCCTGTGCATACTCTCTGCAGCTGCTTCCACACTACGGCAGCAGAGCTGAGCGGTTGCAACAGAGACTATAGCGCCCATAAGCTGACAACACGTATTTACTCTCTGGTCCTTCAAGCAAAAGTTTACTGACCTCAGCATTGGTCTCAGCAAGTCACTCAGTCACACCTAACTTTGAAGTACGAAAACAGAATCCTATGTTTCTGTTTTCTATGGTCCCGGAAAACAGAGAACTAGGAATACTTGGTGGACAACACTGTAGTCTATCACTAGTGACTTCCCAAGCCACCAACAGGGCAGCATTTTTGAAATGGCAGCAACTCTTTTTCCAGGAGCAGGCATGGATTTGAATGGAACTAATACAGCTGAGCTAATCTCCCCGGAGCACTGTTTCACTGGGTGATGTCCCTGCTCAGAAACGTTCACTGGATCCCTAATATATAAAAGATAAAATTACAACCCCTCTCCTTGACACTCAAGATCCTCAAAATCTGGCATATATATATATATATATATATATATATATATATATATTACCCATCCTATAATATTCCCCACTATTCCCAACCAGGCTTCCTTTGCTTCTATCTATCTAATCTCTCTCAGAAACTAAGAAAATGTCCATGGCCACATAGTCAGGGACAGGTGGCATTATCCCCATGTCTGTCTGACTCCAGGGCAGAGGCCTGTCCTCTCCAAGTACTCTTATGTCACCATGATACCTGGTACTCCCCCTCTTTCCTTCTTCCTTTCTTTCTCTCTCTCTCTCTTTCTTTCTTCTCTCTTTCTTTCTTTCCTCCCTCCCTCCCTTCCTTCCTTTTTCTTGGGCCCATGAGAAACACAAGCCTCCATTTTCTGCTGCAGTCCAGAATGCCTTCCAGAGCACTGGATGGAGCGATGGTCTGCCCACACCCCGCTTTCCCTTTGAGATCACGGCCCTAATCCACCCTCTGACCTTTCCCTCTGACTGCCGCCTACCAACCAAACAAGACGATCTGGAGGAACTGGCGCCAGGCTGAGGCAATGGACAGAAGCTGCCATGTTACCCAGGGAAGCAGAGCAGCAGCTGAGTCAGCTGGAAAGAAAAGGGAACGGAGGGCCCGGGCCCCCCCCACCAGGAGAGCAGGCATCCTGTCCCGACAGCCCAGCCTCCAGAAGGAAGCTTGGGCTGCTGGTCCCTTTCCTCTCCACCTCCTGGGACAGATGGCAGCTCAGCTGCCCTGAGAGACAACCCATGGGAGAACAACGTGAAGCCTGAACTGAAAAAACCTAAGAAGATCAGCAATGAGACTGCCCAGGCAGAGGTGACCCCGAACACGCTCCTGAGTAAGGACACGTTGGCCATGGGTGCAGGGGCACAGAGAGCTCCCCTATGCGGTGGGTGTGTACACTCCTGCCGCTGCTGTGCCTTGTTCTGGCTCCTAGAACACGGGGCCCACTCCGGGAGGAGTGTTATGACCAGGCAGTGCTCCACCAAGGCCCCAGCCAAGTGGCTCCACATCTTTGTCCCTGCCATTTCTCCCTCAGAGCGGTACTTGCGTCCTCCTGGGATTCCTCTCTGGCTCCTTCCTCTACACAAAGACCAAGGTTGGGCTGGTCCCGGAGGAAGGGAATGTCCCCAGGTGCTTGCCTCATGGTTAAAAGCATGACCCTTGGAGGCAGACAGATCTGGATTTCAACTTCAGTTCCTTCTCTAGTTAGCTGTGTGACTTTGGCTAAGTCACTTAACCTCCCTGAGCCTCAATCTTCTCATTCTACGAAGTACCTGCCTTGGAGGGTTGAGAGTATCTGAGCTGAAGCACTGATTTGTGCATGGTGCCTGGTACGGTGGAAAAGCTTTAATACATAGCAATGGCCATGGCAGTAATGTCAGGCTATAATTACCATCTTCCTCCTTTAATGGGGAAGCATATTCAGGAATTTAAGTCTCTGCCTCCTGCTATATCGTTTGCCACAGACCTTCAAATCCCTTACCTACTTACCAACTTACGTATCTCTGTAGAAGACACAAATCAGAATCCAGACTGGGTCACATCTGAGTCACTGGTGGGGCAAAACCCCTGCTCCAGGCCTTCTACCCATGAGACTAGCTGCTCCCAAAAGGCCAAGGCAAACTTGAGCACAGTGACCAGGAAAGTCTTTGCAGCCCAAAGCGAAAGATTCCACAGGCCTTTCCCTGGTACCTCTAAAATATATCTGCTCCCAACTTAGCAAAACATAACAGTGGATAAGGCCTTCTAGGGCAAGACAGAAAGCAGAAGTTAAAAATAGAAGTTAGAAAAGAGCTGCTTTATTTACAGGCAACAGTCTCTTCCTCGGATCCATTATCCTCCACACTCCGTGTATTCTCACGTGTGTCTGTAAAACTCCTTCACATCTGGCAGGAGTCAGATTTGGGAGTTGTTTCTCTAATAAAGTAACCGAGCTTGTGTCTCAGGAATTAGGGGATATTTTATAAACATTAACTGCTGTAACAATGTAAAGTGATGTCTCATTTATCCAGTGTGATCTGGGCACTGGGTATGTTATATAAATTGCCTTGACAAATAAAAGGATGATTTATCGCTATCAGCGTCAAAACTAACATTTACCACTTTGCTGGAAGTTCTAAAGCTTGTCACATACTTTTCGGCCCCACTAAACAAAGCACGCTGACAATCATTAATCATCCCGATAACTCAGGGCCATCACTATAAACATCGACCATTCCAGGGGGCTTTAAAACAATGACACTATTCAAGAACTACTGAGCTATGGGACTATTGTGTCTTTTTTCTATCCCTAAAGATCCCAGAGTTTAGAAGTTCTTTTGTCCGCTTTTTATACGTATACGCCTCTTCCTCCTCTATCGGCAGTCACTTCTTGCTGCTTTGAGTATGCCTGCCACAAATTCCTTCTAATGTGTCATTTCTAATCTTCTATGAAGTCGGAAAGCAAATTAAGCTTATTAGAGCTCCATGTAAACCGAGAGGAAATAAGCTCTAAGTAAGGCTGAAGGGACTCGTTTCTGAATAAAGAACTGAAGGTTGGTACACGGTCGTTGTGACATCTATCTTGGCTAATAGAAATCTGATCCAAGCTTCCATGGAGGAACGAAGTTCACCTATTCCCCACCCGTGTAACGAGCCCGCCTGTTAAGATGAAGCTTTGATAATTAAGAAGAAAGAAGGATGGAAGGAAAGAAGGGAGGGGGAAAGGAGGAAGGGAGGGGAGAGAGAGAGAGAAGGGAAGGAAAGAAAGAAGGAAGGGAGGGAGGGAAAGGAGAGGAAGAATGAACAGGTACTAATGTACAATGTTCTAGGGTCTTTGCATATATGAGCTAGCTTCCCACACAACAGGCCCATGAAGGGGATACTATTATTATACCCATTTTGCAGGTACGGACTCTGAGGCGCAGCAAAGGTAAGACTGAGCACAAGGGCCTAGAGTGGAAGATTGGGTTCTGGAGGCATGACGGTGTGCCATCTCCTGGTACAGTCTCCTGCAAGAACCCCAAGAATGTGGTGGCTATCACACAGAGTAGGCGGATGAGAAGGGCAGGACACCGGCAGGGAACAGTTGTGTGTGGTTGCCTAGTGCAAAGGTCCCCTCTTTGTGGTGGTCACAGGGGAAGAGGAGATGTGGGTGTCCCTTAACTGAGTGCCTCAGTTGCTCAGAGGTCCCTGATGTAGCCACGTTTACTCCATAGGACAAAGGAGACACGGGAAACGAAAGCCCCTTGGGCTGGCAAAGCTCTGGGGTGGCTGATGACTCTCTGCCCTGCTCAGCATCACCTTGAGCACCGGAGTGGGTGGGGACTGAGCCTGCTGTCACCACCTTCGGGGACTGACCCCTCTGCTGGCTAGCCAGCCTGTCTGTGAGGCTCTTCTGGTAACTCTCAGTAGCCTCTGGTTTAGCTTTTTGTTTAAAGAGATGCAAATAAGTGGAAGACTTTAGCGCTGGGAAAATCATAATACAAAGTCTTTTAAGAATTATTCATGGAAATTTTAACCCCCTTTTGTCATTTTAGCTTTAAAACATGCACCCTAAGTTGGTATTAAAAAGCAGTACTTAGCATTCACTGTCCTGTGATGATTTTGATAATGACATTTACCTGATACTTTTCCTCATACTTTCACTCTGTCAGTCTGCCTTTTCTGCATCCTGTTGGTCCCCTCCCTTATACATCTTTGTCTAGGTGGAATAATTCTAAACACCTTGTCATATTTTTATTCAGATTACCAACATCATTTTTAACATTTTCAGCCAAAAAAAAAATACCCATTTTGCAGGTACAGACTCTGAGGTACAGCAAAGATAAGACTGAACACAAGAGCTAGTACCAGCTAGTAGGATACGATTGAAGCAAACCTTAGATGAAATTCAGCCAATTGTTTAACATTTCTCAGCTCTGTCTGCAAACACAGCCACATGAAGAGTGCCGGTAGCTCAGAAAAGTCCCCATCTTGGCCCTTTGACAACTCAGCCAGCACCTTGCTTCTCAGGAGGCTGTTTTGAACACAGGCAGCAGGGGTCCTCCATGAAGCAGGGACCTCAGGACCCCCAGGGCATCCAACACCAGGGCCCACAGTTTTTACCTCTTTCATGCAGGAGGCGTGGCCTAGACCATCTTTCTAACTAATCACTGATCCCAAACACCATTCAGTACACCAGTGAAAAATCATTTCTCACAAACCTTATGCTAATTAACCCACAGGTATAGATATCAGGGATGACTGGAATGCTGGGTAACTATCTCTGGAATGTTAGTTCCTGATTAGGGTACCTTGAACAGGGTACCTTGAATTAGGGTACTCACTTACACCTGAGATGTAGACTGGAGTTAAATTGTGTCCACACTCCTGCTGCAACTTTTATATGGAAATATTTTAGAGTAAACTATCACACAGACACTCACTTGCACTAGGCTCTCGGTCAGGGCTAGCCATCTGGAGACAAAGGGAGTGAGGATGTCCCAGGTAAGGAACCCCCAAAGCAGAGGCTTAGAGGTGGCAAAGCTCAAATGTGTTCAGAGAAGTCTAACTTCTACACAGTGGGATCCACAGGCTACTGAATAAACTGGGGAGGGGAGGTACCAAGGGAAGAAGGGGTTGAGAGGAGCTACAGTCAAATAAGTTAAGCAGTTGTCTTTTGTCTTTATACAGGATTATCGGGACCTATAATGTGCTAATATGTCCGGGGACTCGCTGGGAAGGTCTGCAGCATTTCTCAAATTACTTAATCTATGGAACCATTTTTCTACAGAGCACCTTAAGGGACTACACTCTGAGGAAGAGAATGCAAGAAAGACAGTATAAAAAATATAGGGGCTAGAGCTGGCTCATCCCAGCTGGAAAATATCGGGCTGCTGGCTGGAGAGAAAAAAGAAATGTACTTACTGGGCTAAGGTTTAAGATACCAAATTAATGGGTCTTTTCCTGAGGACGGAGGGAAAACAAACTGATGTGTCCCTGGAGATGGAGAGAACTTTCCTCGTAAGCCCCCTCACAGTGAGTTGCTGTGGAAGCAGCAGGTAAGGCAAAGGAAGATGAGTAGAATGTAGGGTGTGCCTGGTGATCAAGCAAATATGGGTAAAGGTGAGAAACAATATTCCTGGGCTTGACTTCCTATAGGTGTCAGCTTGCAGAGCCTCGATAAATAAAAGTCATAAGTTAATGCCATGAAGCAGCAAATAGGATCTCCAAGGAATCGTGGGAGGAGGGCAAGGGTGGAATCTAGGGGAGGTCGCGTCCTATTCCCAAGACAGAGGGGCTGAGGCTAACCCTGCACCAGGAAAGACAGCTCCGTGGGCATCTACCCACGTGAGGCTGGCCCAAGGAAAGGGAAAGAGAAGGGATGCCGAGTGCAAGGGCGGAAGAGATTGACACCAGACAACTTTTGGAGGAGAGAGTTGCATGGGATTCAGAGGAGGTGACAATCAAGCCTGCTTCATGACCCCAGACCCACGCTACTAGCACACTAGAACAAAACAGACCAATCCACTCCACCCCAACTATTTTATTTTATAGCATCAAACCACGAACAACACCAAGTTTAAAATATCATGTAATGAATACATTTATGAAAAAGGACTGAATAGGAACAAAAACTACATATTCTTTAAAATTTTCTAACTGGTATGAAACTACTTTCCCAAAGTGAACTAGTGCTTCTTGTTCAATTTTAATCTCTTCTTCCAAAGAGGAACCAAAGTCAATCAAATAAAAATATTTATGGATAATCATTCAGGATGCCTTTGGCTGCAAATAATGAGAAACTCATCTCAAAGTGGCTTAAACAGTAAGTACATTTATCGTTTCACAAAACTAGAGGCCACAGCACGGCACCAGCCTCAGCCCTTGCCCTGAGATTCTCCTGGCTTCATGCTCCCACTGGAGGTGGGCGGCCCCTGCAGCGCTGATCTTCACAGTTACACACGACGATGTCCATAGGCAGAGGGACCAACCCACACCTCCCTGTAGCTTTTTTTTTTTTTTAATTGGAGGAAACTTTTATCAGAAGCTCCCAGCAAGCCCTCTCATGGTCTATTTGGGGTCATGTGCACATCCTAAGCCGATCATAAGCCTGGAGGATGCGTGCCCTTAAACCAATCAGATCTGCTCTTGGAGCTAAGGGTGGGTCCGTTTCTCCTGAGATGCCTGGTTGAGGAAGGGGAGAGGGTACCGGAATAAACTGGAAGGAACGGCACAATTGGTTGTTGGTTAGGCAACCAACAATATCAACTACAAATGCCACAAGCTAGTCACTACAGGAGACAAAGTTATAAGTCACAGACTACTCTCTCAAAACATTTAGGTTATGGTTGAGTTAAAGCACAGATGCATATAAATGGAAAATAATTATAATACACAAGGCAATGTATTTAAGTACCAAATATAATGTATTCTACTAGACAGAATCCAAGACAGATTCATCCTAAACCAAACTGTGTTCTATTAGAAACCAAGTCATAAAGAGACCGGGTTTTTCTGAGAATGAAGCTATTACCTAATTATATATCATAATTGGCTTTGCACTCCTTAAAGGAAGGTGTTCCATTTCGAGTTCATAATATAACAAAGAGATTAAAACCCAAGGCTATTTTCACAAACATATTCTTTTAAATGACTTAAGGATAATGCTCCACAGGAAAGCAGAAAATAACAAGTAAAATATCTGTGGAAAGTTACTCATGCTGAGACTGTAGATAAGCTCTTTAGAAATACATTCATAGATACAGACTT
Source organism: Delphinapterus leucas (assembly GCF_059928025.1). Taxonomy (NCBI): domain Eukaryota; kingdom Metazoa; phylum Chordata; class Mammalia; order Artiodactyla; family Monodontidae; genus Delphinapterus; species Delphinapterus leucas. The sequence continues at coordinate 66,621,261 of NC_143142.1, read as the reverse complement.
CATTGATATACATCTCAGCTTAGAAGTGAAGTAAAGACAGATGGTCTTTAGAAAAACTGTTCTATTTACAGATCAGTGAAGTGAGAATTAGTGAGATTCTGCTATAATGCCTAATTAGGATTCATTAGCTAATGTTCTCAAAGCACAGAGCAAGGATAAAATGTAGTACAAGGTTGAATCGTACCACTGTAGAGAGGCTGAATATTAATTCCATTCGGGAAACATTCACCCAACTAATATATGTAGATACTTTCTGCGGCAGGAGGTGACTCTTAGGGTGTGCTGGACTAAGTGGTCCACTTCCAAAAAAGAGAGCATGGAAAGGGGAAAAGAGTAGCTTTTCATGGTGGAGAAGACGTGGGAAACCTCTCCTTAATTACATGATCAAGGTTAACACCATCAGTGATGTCTGTGGATGTCCTGCACCCCGAGATGATGTGACAAGAAGGGCACTTCACCTCTGTGGTGTTCCTTCCAAAACCCTACAACCCTAGTCTGATTATGAGAAGAACAGCAGACAAACCCAGACGGGGGGGACATGATCCTGAGCCAGTACTCCTCAAGACTGCTAAGGTCATGAACAAACAAGGAAAGACTGAGCAATTATCACAGACCAGCGGAGGCTGGGGAGACATGACAACTAAGTGTGATGCCTTACTTTGGACTGGCTCCTGGAACAGGAAGAGGACATTAATGGAAAAGCTGATGAAATCTAAATAAAGTACAGTGTTTAGTTAAAAAAAAAAAAACAAACAAAAGAGTCAGCTCAAGGCATGAATGATGAAGATAAAGGTGCATGGAAAATTTTAAAACAAAAACCATCCATAAATGGAGAACACAACAATATCAAGTTTACTTATGTCTCTTTCAAAAGATATAGTAAATTTTTTTTTTTTTGGTCTTGTCTTAGAAGTTCAGGATAGGATTTTTTTCTTGGCTAGGCCATTACTCACTGTAGAAAGGAAACTCAGGAATTATTTAATGTGTGGAAAAGCTGAGACTCGGACAAATCAAGACAAACTAGTAAGAAGACCAGTAGTGTTGGTTAGTGAATGAAACAGGAGGGCATGATTTGTTTGAGATTCTTCTCCTGATGTTAGGGATGTGACCAAGTTGTAAATTCTTGGAGGGCAGGAGCTCTTTCTTACTCATTTTTATAACCTTCACAGTGCTTGGCATGCAGTAGATATTCAATATTAACGTCCGTTGATTCGATTTAGAAGATCCAGTTTCAGAGTCTAACATCTCTCAGGAGGTTTTAGCTGGGAGGGGAGGGAGCCTTGAAGAATGAATGACTAAGGGTGAATTTTCAAACACAGAGGGACTGAAAAAGTTGTTTGATTGACGGTCCCAAACCCAACTGTTGTATTGTTTTGTTTTTCCACTAGCTCAGCTTCTTCGAGGAGCCATATCGATGGCTTTGACAGGCAATGCTCCCTAATTTCACACCACTTTTATACATTTTCAGACCTCTAGCTACTTCATATCTCATTTAACCTTTACTGATAACCTTGAGATAGAAAAACCGCATTAATCTCAATTTTCAGTTGAGGACTTTGAAGCCCAAAGAAAGTAAGTGTGTATGCAGAGCTGAACTACAACAGAGCCCCAGGGAAAACCCAGGTATGCCTTGTCAATCAAGTATACGCACTAGGCATATCTCCCAAATATAACATCACCCTGTGTCCTGTGGGTGCCTCCTGGTCCAACAGCTTCTCATGTCTTCTTTCTGTCTGACTTTAAGGCCAATTTGACATAGCCTATTAAGAATGTAGATCATTAAAAGGTCTAAATAAGGCTTATAACTCACCACCTGGAAATTTCTAGTTAATCAAATGCTCCATGACAGCTTCCTTTGGCATGCGAAACCAGAAACTTATGCTTTGATCTAGCAAGACTCTCTGGGACCACTGGTCTAGAAAGAAAACGAGCAGGACAGAGTCATGATTTTAGCACAGGTGAGCATCCTCCAGGACTGGCTGTGAGGGATGGACAGCAGTGTCCTCAGTCAGTAAGATCAAATCTGCCTCTGCAACAAGCTATTTCCAGTCTATGCCACCCCCTTCCGATGGACTCTTCCTCTGGGTCTGGGAGGTGTACAAAGTGCTTGGTAAAGATTAGTAAACAAAAATCCCAACCTGGTCCAGAAGACCTCTTCTCTCTGGATCAAAATATGTTTTTGGTGAGGATGGATGGGAATTGAGTAGAGGGGAAATGAGGAAACTTTCGGGGGTAATAGAAACATCCATATCTTGATTGGGGTGATGGTCACATGGGTGGACATAGTCATTAAACTGAACACTTAAGATCTGTGTAAAATCTACTTAAACGTTAAAAAATAATAATAACGACATCTGAAATTGAACATGCTAAGATTTACTCTAAACCATGATGAGTGCTTTGGGGCTGCTATTCCATAATCTGAACATCCTGCTTCTATTACTGTGGTTTGAGTTTGAGTTCACTTTTTTCTTTAAGCAGCATCATCGCACTCTTGCCACTTATGGAAATTGTGGCTGATGATAACTGTCAAGTCTTTCTTCCTTTCAGGCATGAGTTGCTACCAGGCAAGCACATCCCGATCTGACTTTATGTAACTGATGTCTATTTGGCTAGATACGTAGAACAGCAGCGTGCACCTCAAGGCTAATTGACGGTATTTAAGGAATTCCTTGGAACTTTGGTGTATGGAGAGAGACTGCGAAGGCTGGGCTTGGAATAAGGTCTGGAGATCATGAGTGACATTTCCCCTCACTGCCCCTTCATAGACAGGTTCTCCCACAAGAGTCACGTAAGGAATTCATGAAGTGCTCTTGCTTTGATGTTCCTTAGGGAAGTGACCTAAGTTGAGCTATTCTAAGAGGATTAGCCAGAGACAGAACAGGTCAACAAGTCAAAACATCAAGCAGAAGCAAACTAGGGATCAGGCAGAGTGTAGCACAGGAGCTAAGAGCACAGTTTTGGGCATCAGATCAACCAGGATTTGAATTCCAGTACCATCCCTTACTGACCATGTGACCTTGGACAAGAAGTCATTTATTCTCACTGTGCCTCAGATGAGCTCATCCATGAAATGGACATAATAGTAGCATCTCTCCCATAGAGTCGTTCTGAGAGTTAAATTGGCGAATATGTGTAAATCCCTGGAAGGGTATCCAGCAGTAAGCACTGCTGCATTCATTTTAAGTGATCGTTATTATTTACAGTATTACTCTCTTCTGAAATATCTCCTTTGTTTATCTAAGTTCTATTCATTCCTTCAAGGGCTACATATAGACCCACTTAGATAAACAAAGGAAGCATTTCAGAAAGGAGCACTGCTTGGTAGCAATTCATGCTTAAAAGGAAGAGAGAGTTGGCAGTTTTCATTAGCCACAAATTCCATAAATGGCAAGAGTGTAATGAAGTTGCCGCTTTAAAAGAAAAACAAAAAACTGAATGCAATCTCAGACCACATTAATAGAAGCAGAAAGTTTAAATCATGGAAATAACAGCCCCAATGCAGTTGTTACTGTTTAAATCGTAACATATTCAATTTCAGATATCATTATTGTTTTTTAACATTGAGGTAGAATTTACACAGATCTTAAGTATTTAACATAATGAGTTTTGATGACCATGTCCACCTGTATAGCCATCCCCCCCAATCAAGAAACAGAATGTTTCTGTAACCCCAGAAAATTTCCTTACAGCCCCTTCCAGTCAATTCCCACCCACTCCTGACAAAGGCAACCACTGTTTTGATTTCTATCACCATGAATTCGTTTTGTCTGTTCCTGAACTTCATGTAAATAAATCATTTAGGAAGTACCGTTTTTTTTCTGGCTTTTTTTTCCCCACTCACTATTTTGTTTTTGAGATTCTGTTGCGTGTATCAGTATTTCATTCTTTTTTATTGTTGAGTATTATTCCCTTTTCCATTATCATACCACAATTCATTCCCTGTTGATGAGCTCTTGGGTTGATTCCAGTTTGGGACTATTATGAATAAAGCTGCTACAAATATTCTCATATGAGTTTTATATAGACATACATTTTCATTTCTCTTGTGAAAGATTTAAGAGTGAAATAGCTGGGCCATAGAGTGTGTTTAACTTTATAAGAACTGTCAAACAGTTCTCCAAGATGGGTGTATCATTTACATGCCCACCAGTATTGTCCAAGCATCTCAGTTGCTCCGTATTCTTGCCAACATTTGATATTGCCAGCCTTCCTGATTTTAGTTATTCTCACAGTCATGAATAGCATCTCATTTAATCTGCACTTCCCTTACGACAAATGATGCAAACTCTTTACTGGCCTTTGTATATCATCTTTTGTCAAATATCTGTCCAAGTCTTTTGCCCATGTTTTTCATCAGGTTATTTGTCTTATTATTGATTTGTAGGAGTTCTTTATTGCATTTTAAGTAAGTCTTATTTATATGTGTTGCAAATATTTCCTCCTAGTCTGTAGATTGCCTATTCATTTTCTTAATAACATCTCTTCATGAACAGAAATATCCAATTTCGATTAAGTCCAATATATCCTTTCTTTCTTTTATGGTTGGTGTTTTTTGTGTCCCAATCTCTAACTAATCAAAAATCTTAAAGATAATCTCCTGTGTTTTCTCCTTGAAGTTTTATGTCTAGCTTTCACATTAAGTCTATGATCTAATATTAGTTTTGATGTGTACAGTGGAGCCGGGATCAAGGTTCATTTTATTTATAGATAGATACCAATTTTTTCCAGCACCATCTGTTAAACGGCCCTTCTTGGCTTGACTTTGCACCTTTGTCAAAAATCAATCAATTGTAGATGTGTGGGTCTATTTCTAGTCTCTATTCTGTTTCATTGATCTACTTGTTTTTCCTATGTCAGAATCATACTATCTTTGTTACTATAACTTTATAGTAAATCTTGAAATCAGGTGGATTACTTACTGCTGGACATCCACCAACTTTGTTCTTTTTCAATATTGTTTTGCTACTTTAGATCCTTTGCATTTTCATATAAATTTTAGATCAGCTCGTCAGTTTCTTCAAATTAGTCTGCTAAGGTTTTGATTGAGATTGTATGAATCTACAGATCAATTTTGGGGGAATGAATATAGATGTCATTATAGCTATATAGTTACAACAAAGTGACAGATACCCTTGATGGAGCTCACACTATGAGCCCTATCCTTTGCTCATCTTTGTGATGACCCAGGAATCCTAGAATTAGTCCAGCTTCACAAATGGAGGGCCCTCTGCTCTGAAAGACTGATAAAATGTCTGCACAAGTATATACAGCTAGCAAGTAAGGAGGCTGAGATTCCTGCCTGAGTGAGTCTGATCTTAAATCTCAGGTGCTTTTCACCAGGCTCTTGCATGCAGGAAATTGCATGCAACCGGAAGAAGCACCAGGAGCACGTAAATCACATGAAAGACCCTGGAATAGAAAACGCAAGGGGCCAATTTGAAGCAAAATAAGAAAAAAAACAGTAATTACTCAAGATGTCTTATCAAAGAGGTAACAAAATTGGTGGTTAAGTGCACAGACTGTGGAGTCAGGCTGCCTGGGTTCCAAAACCATCTCTGTCACTTACTAGCTGTGTGACCTTGGGTAAGTTACTTAACGTCTCTGTCTCAATTTCTTCATTTATAAAATAGGGATAAAAGTTGTGTTAGCTCCAGGACTTCATAAATGTAAAGGACTCACACCAGTCAGTGTCTGGTACATAACAGATGCTATGTCGAGGTTAGTAGGCTAAAAAATTTAGAAGTGGAATGGACAATCTGCTGAGGCAGTAGAGGCGCACATTGCAGATGCTGCAGGTTCGGTTCCAGACCGTAGCAATAAAGTGAATATCACAATAAAGTATGAACTGTTTTTTGGTTTCCCAGTGCATACAAGTTATGTTTACACTATACTGTAGCCTATTAAGTATGCAATATCATTATGACTAAAAGAACAATGTAAATACCTTAATTAAAAAATACTTTATGGTTAAAAAATGCTAACCATCATCTGACAATGTAGGGTTGCCACAAACCTTGGATTTGTAAAAAACGCATATCTGCGAGGTGCAATGAAGTGTGAGAAAATGAGGTATACCTGTAAATTGACTCTCTGAAAAGTGTTCCAAAAATGTCTGAATTGCCATCTACTTACATAGCTGCAGAAAAGTTCAGTGTACCTGCATTAGATGAAAAGTTGAACTACACAGTTCCTAGGGCTCCTTTTCTGAGTTCTAACATCCAAGGATTCTAAGTCAACTCCTTCAAAAGTTAGGAAGTAAACAACAGGCATGACCACCCTCTCACCTCATCCAATCAGCTCATTCTCCCTTCACTCCATCGATAAATTCCCAGCTTGTTTGGAAACAAAAGCCTCTAACTGGTATGAGAAGACCTAAATCAGTCTGTGCCCTCAGTCACACAAGGGAGACAGAAAATAAAATAGAAAGAAAAGACGGACAGCAAGAGGAGCTATAATTAATTTGCTCACAACATGAGTTGGTTGCTTCCTCTGGTGTGTCTTTGAATCTCTTACTGAGATCTTTTGAAGTCCATGGTGAGGGGGAATGGCATTATTCTAACTCAGAGCAAGTGAGTATTTCAGTCCTCAGTTCCACACTGGGGACTGTTTCTTCTCCAGCTCTGGTCTTTTATGTTTTTTAAAAATTTATTTTATTTATTTTTGGTTGCATTGGGTCTTCATTGCTGCACGCGGGCTTTCTCTAGTTGCAGCAAGCAGGGGCTACTCTTCGTTGCAGTGCACAGGCGTCTCATTGCGGTGGCTTCTCCTGTTGCAGAGCAGAGGCTCTAGACACTCAGGCTTCAGCAGTTGTAGCATGCGGGCTCAGTAGTTGTGTCTCGCGGGCTCTAGAGCTCAGGCTCAGTAGCTGTGGCACACGGGCTTAGTTGCTCCACAGCATGTGGGATCTTCCCGGACCAGGGCTCGAACCCGTGTTCCCTGCGTTGGCAGGTGGATTCTTAACCACTGCACCACCAGGCAGGCCCCTCCGGCTCTGGTCTTTATCGATTTGTATTTGTCTAAAATTCCTTGCCCTTGAGTCCTCCCTGATCCAAATGAGGAACCCAACACAATTTCCCTGTGGAAGGAGCCACTGGCCTGCCCTGGAACCCTTTCCTGGGCCTTTCTTTTTTGTCTTCTCCAAACTTTGTGGGCCTCTAGTGTTTTCTTAACCCCACTTCTCACTCATGACAGGCAGGGTCTGCAAGCCTTAAAAACCCTCTCCGTCCTGAGTCCTTTGCCTTTCTCTGTCCACTTGGCTCCATTCAAAAATGAGCTGCTTAATTAACTTCTCAGCCCTTTTTGGTCGATTAAAGTCATCCACGTCCTGGAAGAAGCCACTGCATTTCTCACCACTGTGGTGTCTGAGAGACCATACTTGTCCTTCACAGTGGAGAATCCGCCTCAGCCTTCCATGAGGTGCTCATTCTGAACCCTGTGGCCCTAGAATCAAACCATCTCTCCCGAGTTTAACAACATGCTGGAAAAGCTCCTTGAGATCAGGAATGAGGGGCCAGTAGGGGGTCAACTGTCAGAAATACTTGAGCTCTGGGCCAAGCGCTGCCATTTACTTGCTGTGTCACCTTGAGCAATCCACTTCATCTTTCTGAGCCTCTTTCCTCCTCTGTTAGGGAAAAAAGTGATCGCAAGACCTCTAACCTGTGCCTTATGTTTCTGATGCAAACAGACAGTGCAGAAACAAATGCCTTGTGAGCCATAAAAGCACTAAACAAATAGAAGGCTTGTTCAATGAGGGTGCCCCTTGGCCACACTAGATGAATGAACTAGCAACAACAATGCGTGTTCCAGAGTAACCAAATTCTGCACTGTCACCTAGGTCAGCACGCTACATCTTCACCCACTTCACTGGGTCCTAAGTTCTACTGGGTGTTAAAAGAGACATCTTAAGCCAACATGGCTATGGCCAGACATCGCTGTTGGGAACATCTGCAAGGGGTGGGATTAAGGGAAGGATGTAGAATCAAAAGGTGGGAAGAGCCTCGGTTCCAGTTTTGGTGGTATTATTAATTAGGTGTGGGATCCCCTCTGCATCTCTAGTCCCACTGAATAGGGTTGCTGTGAGATACAGTCATGCATGAGAAATAATTTACCAAGTTATAAATACAGTGGACAAGATTATTATGAGGGTGTTACCGATTCATCTATGAAGAACCAGAGACGGCTCTTCCTATGGGCTCAACCAAATCCAAAGCCAGCAGAGGTCAGGCCAATTATTGTACCAATAGGAATTCGAATCAGCATTTTCACTTCTACAAAGAAGAGCTCAATCAAGGGAAAAGCCCTGATTTCAACCTCTAGTGTCAAGAATAAGTTCATTAAAAGCACAAAATACACACTGTGTGGTTACTACCCTGCAGATGTTATTGGCTTGTCAAGGAAAGGGACTAACCTTCTCTGAGCGCCTACTCAGTGCTGGGCTCTATGCTTGGGGGGACCATATAACTTATCACCCAAATCTGAACACTTCTGAGAGTAAGAGGAAACATACTACATAACAATTACGCAAGGACGAGAAACTGTACTGAGACTGTCCCCAGCAAACCAGAATGCACTGTCCCCCCATCTCTGCAAAGCTCATAACAAAGTTTTGAAGAACTCCAAGGACAACAGCATCACTAATCCGCACTAGAATTTTCCCATATGGCATAACAGTATTATTGCACTCCAACGATATTATCTGTGTTTAGCTTTCAGCTCTAATTTTAGCACAGCAGGAAAGCCCATTCATTGCTATCAAGAAAGTTTCCTCCTTGGGGCTTCCCTGGTGGCGCAGTGGTTGAGAATCTGCCTGCCAATGCAGGGGACACGGGTTCGAGCCCTGGTCTGGGAGGATCCCACGTGCCGCGGAGCAACTAGGCCTGTGCGCCACAACTACTGAGACTGCGCGTCTGGAGCTTGTGCTCCCCAACAAGAGAGGCCGCGACAGTGAGAGGCCCGCGCACCGCGATGAAGAGTGGCCCCCGCTCGCCGCAACTAGAGAAAGCCCTCGCACAGAAACGAAGACCCAACACAGCCAAAAATAAATAAATATATACATATTTTTTAAAAGAAAGTTTCCTCCTTAATTTGTGTGCAGTGCTCTGAGCTGGCTGATGGCACCACGGGACCTGCTGATGGGGCCCTAAACTGTCCACCTCCTGGGCAGCTCTGAACCGAGCGGCAAAGTGGAAGTGCTCCAGCAGCTGATGCCCTGATCCCTCTCCTACAGGATGCTCGGTCCACAAGGGAATGAGCGCAAATCCCCCTCCAAAGAGAAAGCCTCCATCAGCGCTTGGTAAAAACCTGTTTCCTGCTGGTCCCTCCACTGACTGCAAAAAGCAAGTTTCCACACGACTAACTGAAATTCAAGTTAAAGATGCATATCTTTGCAGCTTAACTTCATGACCAAGGCTATCATTAAGCCCCTAACAGATGTTTTAGTCTAAGAATTGCTCCTTCATCATGACTGGTCACCGTGCTCTGGGCATTAGGGTAGGCATATTATAAGCTGGATGTGTGGAACAGAGGAAAAAACACTGAAAAAGAGGACGTAAGTCTGGCTTTGCCACTCCTTGACCATATTCTTAACAGCCCTGGACTTGTATATATTTCCTTCTTTCTCCAGGGGAGCAATCTTACTCAGTGTTATCTTATGGCATTACCATGAAAATAAAATGTAATAATGCAACTGAAAGCTCTTCAAAAAAAATTAAGAGCTTTACAAATATATTGGCAGTGACAATTTGCAGGTGAGAGAACAGCCACATGGAACAATAGAAGCTCCAGCTGTGAATTCTGTTAATTACAATTTGAACTTCCGTACCCTGTTCTCTCAATGCAATTAAGACCTAACAAAAGCTTGCTCAGAAGTAAGGATGTGCTTGGGTGGGTGGATGGAAGACCATAAAAGAGAGGACCATTTTCCAGACATAAAAGATTGGAGCAGTGCGTATTTGAGCACATTATTTGGATTTGAACCATAATTCAAATCCAAATAAAAGGCTTTAGACATACCATTATCATGACATTTAGAGTTCATATTTTCTACCATCTGACAGGCTAACTTTTAGGCCATATTTCCAAGTTTTTTCCTCTATTCATAAGTATCTGTCTGAATTGAGTTTGGGTTAGATGCACAAAGTAATCTTTAAGACCAAGGCCATAATTCCTGGAGCTACGGGCAGCCCCAGAAAATGGGGGCCTGGTCTGCCGAAAGGCAGAGAGAGGACCCAGGCGCCAGGGCTCTTCCTCCACCTTATCTTCGCATTGGGCTGAACTTGCTGTTCCTGGATTTTCACAAATGCCTTGTGCATACGTGGTGGATTTAACAGATAGTTTTCTTCGTACCTATGGATGGTACATAGTCGTAAAAATATCTGAGTTTCTCTCAGCAAGTGGACACATGAATGTTACTGTAATAGATAAATTCCTAATTTAGCCACCAACATCTCCTCCCATAATTGTTTGTACATGTTGCCCTGCACACCAAGAAGTGGAGTCTGTTCCTCCTCCCTGTGAGTCTGGGTTGGCCTTGGGAGCTGCTCTGACCAACAGGAAGTGGTAGAAATGATGCTCATTCTGGGACTCTGGAGCCTGGATCTTAAGAGAACTGGCAACTTCTGCTTACTCCCTCAGAAGCCAGCCTCTACATAAGAAGTCTGGCTGCCTTCAGACCACCATGCTGTGAGGAAGCCCAAGCCAGATACAGCGATCACACAGAGGAACACGAGGTGTGAGACATGTGAGGGAAGCCTTCTTGGACCTTCCGGCCCAGCCCAACTCAGTCAGCAGCTGAGAGCAGCCAAATGAGTGATCCCATATGATGCCACATGGAGCAGAAGCAGAAGCCAAGCGCTGCCCAAATTACACAATTATGAGAAACAGTAAGTCACTGCTGTGTTAAGACACCAAGTTTTGGGGTGGTTTGTTATACAGCAGTAAATAACAGAAACAGCAGTGTCTCTTCATTCTACCACAGAAAAGAACATTCAGAAATACTGACACAAATGACATCATCAGCCATGTAGACAGAGAATTTCAAACCCTTCTGTGCAGCAAATAGCTGGAGTCTTGTATTCAGCAGCAGTCTTGGGAAGTTAAATGTCTTTTATGTGCTCTACTTCCCACTTCACTTGATAAACACTCTTTGGAAGCATCTACCATGTAGGGGCTACAGCTAATGGGATGCCAGGAAAGCTCTGCTGGTGTAGACTTGCAGGCCTAAGTTCCAGCTCTCACTTTTGACTTAGTCCATACTCTGGGCAAGGCATTCAGTCTCTTCTGCCCGATTCCCATCTGTAACATGGAGATAAATTATAACATCTGTTCTTTTTACTTTACAGACTTCTGGTAGTAACCAAATGAGCTAGAGTATGTTAAATGAGCTTTGAAAGGTATGATGCAAATTTTCTACCAGCGGTCACTTCGTAGCTTTATCTTTTCAAATTGAAATATTTAAAAAGATATATGCGTTATCTCAAGAAAAACCTGCAATTTGAGGGTTTCACCACCAGGTGGCAGTGGCATATAAACAGAGCCACCACCACCACCCCGGCCACAATCCCAAAAGTAGATTAAATAAAAAATGAAAAATGAGCTTCCTATTCCCAAGAATATATAGAAGTATACTTGCCTGCAGTGACTGTACTGATATATCTCCTAGTCAATAACTGTTATCAGAGTAACTAAATTCTACACCTGGGCATCCCAACCATTTTCCACCCTCAACAGCTCATGGAGTTCCCTAGAGCAGGCGCCAAGTCACCCACAGGAAGAAGTGAGTTCTTAGCAGAGGATGGACTCAGCCATCTCTGCTCATCCATCTGGTCAGACCCAGGAACCATACTTTATGTGATGGATTTAAAACATGTTCAAAAGTTATCTGACACTCCCTTCAAAAGGTAGAGCATAATTCCCCTTCCCCTTGGGTGTAGGCTGGACCTAGTGACTTACTTCTAATGAACAGGAAGAAAATGGGAATGACACTATGCAATTTCAGTCTACGTCATAAAAGGCAATGCAGCTTCCTGGCTGCTCTCTCTTGGATCACTTGCTCTGGGGTAGGCAGGTGCGATGTTGTGTGGACCTCTCCAGAGAGGAACTGAGGCTGCTAGCCAATAGCCACGAGTGAACTTGGAAGAAGACCCTCCCACCCAAGGTAAGTCTTCAGACGTCTGTAACCCCAGCTAACATCTTGACTTCAACCTCACGAGAGACCCTAAACTAGAACCACCCAGCCACACCGCTTCCAAATTCCTGACCCATAGCAACTGTAAGATAATAAATGTTTGCTCTTTTAGGCTTTCAAATTGTGGAACCATTTGTTGCACAGCAATAATAATAATTAATACATCTTTTTTCCTCACTTTTTAAGTAAAAGCACTAGTGTATTTTGGTACAACAAGAGGACTCAGAATGAATATGCAAACTATGACCCTTATTGGTCACAGAGTGAAGGATAAATAAATGCATCAAGCATTCCTACTGGGCCAGTATAAGGCTAAAGGCCCCAGGAGCAGTATAAAGGCAGACATGTTTGGATAATGAATTGACTCAGAGCCAACGGGAATTCAGCCACCTCGATCAAGCATCCAGTTACACAACAGCTCTTGTGTGATGGCAGGCAAAATGGAAAGCAAGAGGGTGGTAGAAAAGAAGTTCGGTAATCGGTTTACTTTCCTGCCTTGAAGGTTTACTTAAACATCTGACTAGTACAATCGATGTCATTAGAGAGTAAAACAATTTGTATTCTAGTTCTGGTCCATTGAGCAGGGCCAGCAGGAAACAACATGAAAGAAAGAGAGAGAGAGAAGGCAGAGCCCCCTCAAATGACCCAAGAACAGACTTCCAAGATGGTACCCACTGCATGGCGAGCTTCATTCAGAGACAAACAGCAGATGGAATCAGGATAAAAGCAGCTCTGCCTTAACTAGCCAAAGGTGGAGGAAAGTTCCCTTGGACATTTGGCAAACCTTTTTAGCAACCCTCTAGCAAGAGAATCCCAGTCAGACATGTCACTAGCAAAATGCCTGGGACAGTCGTCACGGAGGCATTCAGGTTGTGTCTCTGGACAGCGTCCAGAGACGAGGGCAAACACCAACAGAGGGTCATGCCCATTACTTTCTGCTCTTACTCTTGCAATCTGAGTTGGGCTGCCAGCAACTCATTCTGCAATCGACTCTTCACACCCACTGTGTTGGTTTGAAGCAGCAAATCCACCTTGGTGTCTGTGACCTATAAATCTTCATGCCATTACCTCAGAGCACAGACTGCTCACTGACGCTGGTCGTCAGTCTATTCAGTGTGACCCCTGCCTCTCCCAGCAGCAGCCCACTCAAGGCTTCTGAGGGAGCCCCTAACTCGGCCGATGGTGAAACCCCACAGCCTGCAGGAGGAAGGGGCACGACAGGAGAGACGGAGCCTCCAGCATCCCCGGGAGGCTCTCTGGATCCTGATGAGACCTGTCGGAATAGATTTCCTCACGAGCCACTTTTTGGAGATGGATCGATTATGCTGTGATGCAGAGCCCTACGAGTGGAAACCACAAATCGAATTTTCATTACCAGATGAAGTGCAAAGGACCACAAGTGGAATCCATCCATGTTGATTCTTTTTAAGATGGGTCAGGGACAGATGAGAACTTCCTCTCCCCAACCCCTTTTGCACTTGTCTCTACCCAAGGGCTAGCTCACTGCAGCCCTCTCCATGGTTCTCTACACACACAACTCGTTCACAACCACGGTGGGCATGGATTGGGATCTTATCTGTTTTGGAAATCCCTTTCTCTCCATAATGCCCAGCACTCAAGCCACCTTGGGGTACTAGGAATTTAGGAGACTGCTCTGGGTAAGCCCTCAAATGGAAGGGCAGGGAGGTGGGGGAAGGCGGCTGCCAGCAGGGGGCTGGACTATTACTCGGATTTGTAATCTGTGCTCAAGGTAAGAGCAGGAGAGGGAAGTGTGGCTCCCAGTTAGAACCAAAAAGGAAAAACTCAGAGCTCCACAAAAGACACACAGCACGCAGAGAGACCATCCCTCCCCGACCTCACCCAGGCTAAATGGTTTGAAACGCCCAATCCCTTCCACACAGGCCCCTCATGCGGTTGCATTTTTGAGGCTCACCTGTTCCAAGGTTCACGTTAACTTAATTTCCTTGAAACACAGCATCTTTACGGGGAGCCACAAGACTCATTGCATGGTTCCACTCCAAAAGCACACACAGCAGACGCTCAAGAAGCCAGTTAATGCGCCCATTGGAAATGGCTTTGAAAGGTTTGAAATACCGAGTAGAGGCAGAGGGTGATGCAAGGACAATGTGATGGAAAGGTCACGTCCCCTGTGGCCTCATCACTTCCCAGGGGGACTCCCATGATAGTCTCCCGTGCCTCTTGAAGGTACATGCTCCCTCCAGCCCGTTTTCCAAACTGCAGGCAAATCTGATCGTGTCACTCACCTACTTAAAACCCTTCAATGGGCTTCCCGGGTGGCGCAGTGGTTGAGTCCGCCTATCGATGCAGGGGACACGGGTTCGTGCCGCGGTCTGGGAAGATCCCACATGCCGCGGGGCGGCTGGGCCCGTGAGCCATGGCCGCTGAGCCTGCGCGTCCGGAGCCTGTGCTCCGCAATGGGAGAGGCCACAACAGTGAGAGGCCCGCGTACAATCAATCAATCAATCAATCAATCAATCAATAAACCCTTCGATGACCTCCCTGAGTTTTGGATCAGCCCAGGCTCCTCCATGTGGAGGACAGGCCCCTGGGATCCGGCGTCTGCCTGCCTATCCAGACTAAGCGCTCTCTCCCCATCAGTCACCCTAAACCACGTGTGGCTCCCCGTGCCAGGCTCACTCATCTTCACTCATGCTGCCCCTGGAACACAGCCTCACCTTCTTCACCTGCCGAACCCCTAGTCACGCCCCGAGATCCCACCCCAGAATCACCTACTCCTGGAAGCCACCTCTGAGCCACACTCCTCCTGCCCATGTATGTCCCATGGAAGCCTGGGCACTCCCTCTACAGAGCACAAAGGGGTCCCTTTAGTGATGCATCACCTACTCCCCCAGACTAGTTGCTTAGTGCGTAGCCGCATCTTCCCCTTCCTTATAGCAACAAAGCTTGCACAACACCTAGCACGTAGCAGGTGTTTCATAATTTAAACAATCAATTAATCTATCAATCTTATAGTTGGAGGTTGTTTCAATTCTTGATCTTGTGACCATCAGGTAAATTTGCAGCAATCAAGTAATATCCTTTTACTAAACAACACAGGTGCCATCTGTGTCCTTCCTTCTAGAGCAGTGGTGTTCAAGGGACAGTCCCCAGACCAGCCAGGTTAGTACTGCCCAGAAGGTATTAGACATGTAAGGTTCTTGGGTCCCACCCCAGTCCTACCAAATCAGAAAATCTGGGGTCTGCCCCAGAGGTATGTAGTTTAACATGACTCCAGGGGATTCTGATCCACTCAAGTTTCAGAACCAGTGCCCTAAAGTCTTCAAAGACCAATAGGAGAAGTTCAGATTTTGCCCAGTAAGCAGCTGTGGTGAACTCCCTGCCTGGCAGTATTCCCTTTTCCAGGGTGGTGGAGCCTCTCCAAGGCGGAAAGCAACTGCATTCGCTGGGGCCAGATGCAGAAATACTTCCCCTCCTTGAACCACTTGGACTAATCAAGAATCACCTAGGGAACAAAGGAAACGAGGCAACTCTTTGCTCTGTGTTCCAGGGAGCTCTCCCAAACCCCAGGCACGGGGCGGGCCCTCACAGATGCTTGCTGGACAGGACAGAGTTCACCTCAGGATAAATGCAGGGCTGGAGCACCGAGATCTCACAGAAGCAAGTTTCTGGTTATTTTTCTTCCAAACACAACGTTAGACACATCAGAAGTATGACAGGCAGATCTGCCACACCCATCACAAGCAGATATAATGGAACAGAGCAGTTAGGAAGATGCTGGCTGTCACTTTCAGCTGAAAGTTTCACTGGTAGCCACAACAAAGGCTATGGTCGCGAGCTGAATTAGGTTTTGACACCCCCTCCATCCCCAAATCATACTGCATAACATATTCAAGCCTAGGGAAACGCCCAAAGAACCAGGAATGTACAATTTTTTAGTACTGGCTTTTCTTATAAGTTCTTCTGTCTAGTTTTCATTTCATGGTTAATCATTTTTCTGGAGAACCTACTATGCACAAGGTAGCCCGGTCTTCCTGTCTTCGTCACTAACCCAGTGGATCACAACCTTGGCTGCATATTAGAATCACACGGCGGGCTACGAAAAGATTCTGATGCCTAGATCAGACCCCAGACCAATTAAACCAGAATGTCTGGAGTGGGACTCAGGCACCAGCATTTTTAAAACTCCAATTTAGGGAACCATGGTTTTAAATAGTATTGAGGTGGGGACTACCTCACCTCAAACCACGTAAATCAGAGTCTCTAAGGCTGGAGCCTGGGCATGTATGTATATGCATATGTATATTATGCATAATACACACATGCATTTGTATATACATATGTGCTTATGCTTATGTACACATGCATACTTATGTATATATACATATACATGCATATACATATGCACATATATACACATACTTGCACACATACATATACAGTCTAGGTGATTCTAATACAGTCAAGGTTGAGAACCACTCCATAGATCATTGATTCCCAAATTTGTCTGCACTTTAGAATTATCTTTTAAACTATTCCAAACCTCAGGCCACATCCCAAACCAACTGGATCACAAGCTCACTCAGGGATGGTGGCCTGGACACAGACACCAGTGTGTTTTGAAGGTCCCTAGATGATTCCAACATGCAGACAAGTTTGGAAAGCACAGCACAGACTCCAAGCTCCAGAAGAACTGGGCCGGGCTTCTGCTATTTTTACTGTAACTCTCCTACAGAACCTAACTTAAATATTTGTTGAACTGAATTAAATTTTTTAAAGATGTGTCTTTTACAACTATGCCTACTGGAGCTAGTGCCTTCTAGGATGGTATGAATCCAAAAGGAAGTGGCACAAAAAGAACATATTTCAGAAAAATGGCATTCTGCCTCCTCATTAGTGAATCCGATGCTCAGGGCTCCCCCAGTCCTTACACTTTTGGTACTGTCTCCCTCTTTGGAATTTCTCCTTCTGTTTCTCCTTTGCGTAGTGTCAGACAAAAAAAAAAGTCTTTCCAGCTCCCTTCTCAGCATGTTTGAAAACTGGGAATGGCTTGAGTGCTCTGGTGCCCCGGGGTGAATTTAGGAATTGGAGGGCTCATCGCTCCTTGCTGACAGGTGGCTTATTCACCAGGCCAGACATGACTCCAATTTTAAAAAGCCAACAGGTAAGATAGAAAACACAATTAATTCCTCATTTCACAGCTTTGATACTCTGCGCCTAGATGTGCCCAACAAGTGAGGGTGATTTGACTCTATCGAATGCTCATGGTTAGGATACTTGTCATCTAAAAGATTCCTACTGTCAATCATTTTGTGGAAATGTTGACGTTTATATAGCAAATTTGCTTTAAAAGGAGGTAAATCTGCAAAATGGTTCATTAAAACTTGGAAAAAATCAGCTCAATACCTCCTCTTCTTTTTGAAGTTACCTCTTCACAGTTGCTGTTTTAATTGAGTGTGACCTCTCTTTTGCCAGCATTGACCGTTCACCTAAACGCCTGATGACCAAGAGAATGATTGTCTGTAATGACTGTTGCAGCAGGAGGAGGGCTGGGCTGGAAGAGATCCGGGCTCTGAGTATCAAGTCACCTCTCATTCCCCGTGTGATTCTGAGCAAGTGATTTGATCTTCAGGCTCCTCATTTCTAAAACAAGAGAATAAATACACGCAAAGATGGTTTTCTTCCAGCTCAGACATTATGTGGTTTGAATTCTCTTGTGGACGATGATATTAGTCTTGTGGAAATGGCTACGTTTATTACTGTGTTTTCCTAGAAATGATTATTTGGGAGAAAGTACCTTGAATATCCAATTCCATAAAACAAAGATTAAGGAACTAATATATGCACCATAATGGACTAGACACAGCAAGGCTACAGAAAGAAGAGAGACAACCTATGGTGATAAAAATTAATGAGGAAAACAGTTATACGTCTAATCATGATTTAAGACAGAATGACAGATGCTACAGCGTGAAACCAGCGAGGAGGCAGCTTGGAGTATTTTTTTTAATGTCCAAAATAAATAGTAAAGTTCATTCTATCAGGGTTCAAGGAACACTGAACTTGGCTTCTAGTCCTGAACTTAATTTTTCCCCTTTACTTATTAAATAAAAATATTGCTTATTTTAAAAGTGAAATAGTATGGAAAGGTATAAAATAAAAAATCCTTTCCCTCGCCTCAATAACCAGGTACTTCTTACTTTACCACTACTCACAATGTCTTATGTGTCCTTCCAGAAACAAAGCTTATGGATACCCCATAATCACACTGTATATGTATATGTTCCTGTATCTGCTCCCTGTGCCTACAGCTATACACCTCCTTTTCTAGGTATCCATTGCTGGAGAGGAAAGATCTTATTTCAAATAATCTCAGTTTAAGGCAATATAGTTTTAGATTACTGAAATCTGACGTTGCTTCTAGTGGTGATAATTAAATAATAATGTTCTTATTATTTCTTACCAATAGGAAAGGTGGAACAGAAGACAAGAAGGTTATTTAAACATTATGGAAGCCAAACCCTCAATTCAGCAGTGCAAAGCAAAAACACTGTGTTGTTTGTTGGTGAAATAAAAAGTCAGCTGTTAAATATAGATAAATCTATAGATAAATCTTTGGTTCTGGGGATCTGCTTCTGAATAAATTGAAGAGAGAAGCCAAAGGATTTTTCTTACCTCCTCTTGTTCCATAAATGTATTTCAGGTTCACTTTCAAAGACTGCTCATAAAAAGGGGGTTTACAGGATTAACAAACTCACTGAATAACTCTTGAAGAATGAAAGCATGCACAAAAATTTAGAAATGAGACATCAAGTTTGTAACTAAAATACTTTCATAAACTAAGAGCATTTTCCTATTGGACTCATATTCCCTATCATCCTTCATCTAGAGACCTAACAAAATTAATAAGGACCTAAGCCTTTTATTTGTCTTTAGTCTCCATTCAGCTCAAGAAAATGGTAAAGTATAGGAAAATGGCAGTTATTTAGGTCACGACATGCCCAGAACTATTTACCAGACGTATTCTCACCCACAATGTAAAAAAAAAGTCTCTTTCCTTACTCTGTATATCCTAAAGTTCTCCCTGTCATTTTGATGGCCCATATTTCACTGGCTTTATTACATAGCAGATGGGTGGGTTTTTATAGTAATCGATCAGGACATTTTTCATTTTCTCTCCTCGGATCTGGAAAGCTCAAGGAGTCACTGTGGTTACTCCATTGTTACATAGTTCTCACCTCTTCTGAGTGGTTTACTGCAATCATCTTCCTTATTCTCCTCCTACAAATAAAATCACTTCAGATTTCTGAATTTCTCTCTCCCTTTTATTTCTGTTGAAAGAGCTATCATACTTTACTGTTGCGAGTCTTCTAAAAAGTTCTGTTTGGTAAAAAGTACCATTGCCACCACATCCTGAACGCAATGTCCTGGTCTCTATGACAAGTACAGAAATTGCTCAGCTAACTTTGTCTGAACTCCCTGTGGTTCTCACACATGTTAGTGAAATCACAGCATATGATCTCTTATTAGCAGACAAAATGGTCTCACAATGGCTGGGAAAACCCTCAAATTCAAATCAATGGAAAATTTGATGATAGAAATATAGAAAACAGCCTTGATGTCAAAATAATTATGCCTCTTTAGAAAAATCAGCTTAAGAGCCTAACTTATGGATAAATTGAGGAATCTGTTTTGTACCTAAAGTGAATCACACTGGAGGAATTAATTTACTTCCTTTCAGGCTGAAGAGTTTTCAGACATCATGGTTCATAAATTCTTATGGCTGGTGGGGCTTTCTAGTAATTCTGCCTCCAAAAATAATCATGGAAAGGTACATTTTCTGGGAGAATAGAAAATTTGCTTCTTCAAAATTAAGTCATTAATCATTTCTTCCAAAGGTATCAGTCACAATCTAGAATCACCTGGGAGTGAAATGACAGATTTGTTCCTTTAAGGACAATTATTAAAACCTAATTGGAGGATTTCCATTTCTAGCAATAGATGGACTAAGTTATATGTAGTCTTTCCTATGTGTGAAATATTGTAAAATTAAATAAAAGTAAGATGGATAAATCATCATGGATACATAAAAGGTATGAGGTGGTCTCCAAAAAGTTGGTGGGGATATCCCTTCCAAACAAGCCCTTTCTAGAGAGAGAGATCCCTGCTACCATACCTTCCTTCACTTTACCCAGTGGCTACACTCCTGAAGGGTGACAGTGGATCTGCAGTTCCCTGGGCAGATAGCAATTTTCTGAGAGGACAGCTCTTAGGTTTCCAGGGAGAAAATAAAACTAAGAGCCCCCAGTAAAAATAAGGACCTCCCCCGGCCAAAAAAAAATCCAGTGGAGGCTCTGGTAAGGTGGGAGGGAGGGCTTCCCGCCATTCTGTGCCCCTTTGCCCCACCTTTTCAAACTCAACACGTACATTTTTCTTATTGTAAATTTCTCTGGCTTTGTGAAAGCTGGTGGGAAAACATCTATGAGAGTTGGAACAAGGTAGGAGGAAAATACATTGGGCTGCTGATTTTGAGAACACATAGATAAGCATATGTCTTTGAAAAGCCAGGAAGGAATCTTCTTTTGAAAAATAAGATTTAAGAAGAGTCCCTTGGAAAGGCCACACAATAGTTTAGTGTCCACAAGAAATAGCCTTGGCCATGGGTGAGAAATTCAGCTCTCCAAATGGAAATGTCGGGGGCCCACATGAATGGAAGAAATCTTACCTAGCTAAAATATGGTCTACTTTTTTTTACTTCCCAACGGTTGCTGGAATAAAGAGCATCTTCCTCCCTCATCAGGTCCCTTGGTCCTAAATCCCCATCTTTCTGCAGGACAGCACAGATGAGAAGGAAGAGACCAGATGGAGACTGATTGATGGGGCTTCAGATACCACTCCTGCAACTGCTCTCTCTGCTACGTCACCCGCCTTATTAGGAAAAACCTGAGGAATTAGTCTCTTTTACATAGGGAAATATATCTATATTTAGCTGTGCCCAGTTTATAGAAATGTATTCATCCCAACTTCCACTTTCCAGCTGCAAAACCCGGATGACACATGAGGAGTGGGGGGAGAAAGCTCTCTAGTCATGAGCTGGCAAAGAGCAGCTGGTATTTCGCGCTCTTCTGTCAGTCTCTGAGAGATCAGATTCACTACTGCCTCCTTCCGGCAGTGATAAACCGCATAATTAGAACCAACCTTCCAAGCAAACACAACAAAGAAACCCAGATGAAATATTTTTTTAAATTCTTCTTAAAAGCACCAAAGAGCTTATGAGAGAGGGGGATTCAGGCTTAAGATCTGGGAGAAGATCCCTAGATGTGGCCCTAGGTCTTAGGAGCCACACTTACCCAGTTTGGGGGGAATCTGTCAACCAGGAAGAGAAAGTTGGGAAGTTGAGCAGCACGTTGCACAGCCTGATGGGGTCAGGGATCCAAGGAATCCCTAAGGTTAAAGCCTGGTAAGCCACTTCACACCTGTGGCTGGGACCTCAAAGAGCTAGGCCATCCTTTTTTTTTTTTTTGCAGTACGCGGGCCTCTCACCGCTGTGGCCTCTCCCGTTGCGGAGCACAGGCTCCGGACCCACAGGCTCGGCGGCCATGGCTCACGGGCCCAGCCGCTCCGCGGCATGTGGGATCTTCCTGGACCGGGGCACGAACCCGCGTCCCCTGCATCGGCAGGCGGACTCCCAACCACTGCGCCACCAGGGAAGCCCATAGGCCCTCTTTTTAGTAAGAGAAAACAAAAAATAAACTAGTCTGGCTTCCTGTCATCTGGATGGCCTAGAAAATCTCAAGTGCTCAAATTGATCTGGGATTGCTGGTACCCAAAGAGCCCACAGAGGCTATTTAAAAGGCTCTCTAGAGCTCTTGTCATGTTTATCATCATTCAAAGCCTCAAATTATTTCATTTCATCAACCTTCAATATTGCTAATTGTATTATGCACTATTTTTTTTTAGGTACGAGCCAATTAAAAGAGAAAAATGCTACCAACTATAAATGTACGTCTCGATCAGTTGTAAACCACATCTGAATTTCAGAGATTAAAATGTGAAAAAAATGTATTTCTTAATTGATGAGACATGGCGTTTATACAATTTTTTTTTCAAAACAATATCTAACACACATTCAAAGACAACAAGGCACACGAGGACATATGATGACATAAATATGAACCAACATGAGAATCTGGACAAACAACAAACAGAAGAAACAGATACATCCCAGATGGAAAAATTATCAGACACAGAATATAAGACAACTATAGTTGCTATGCTTATGGAGATAGAAGATGGGCTTAAAAATTTCAGAACAAGGAACCAGGACTATATAAAGTAACATTAAAGATTTGAAAAAGAGCTAAAAATTCTAGAACTGAAATTCAGTAACTGAAATTAAGAAAGAAACAGATGGATTTAACTGCAGATTAGATACAGTTGAAGCGACATGGTGGGACTTAGAAGATAGGTCAGAAAAACGACCAGATGTAGCTAGGAGATATAAAAAGGATGGAAAAACAGAAGAGAGGTTAAGAGATATAAAAGTTAGGAATAAGTTTAAGGTAGCAAAATTACCTTATACCACAAAGTTCTCCCAGTAACAGGCAACAGAGTTCAGAGGAAGTTGCTAATTTTCCTAAACCCAGCTCCCTCGAAGACCAACTACACAACTGAGGCAGGTCACTTTAGCAAAGATCCAGAGGTAGTACGACAGTGGTTAAAAGTTGCAATATTGTGATTTATAAGAAATATGTATTTGGCCATTCAGATGAACAAAATATATTTCTCATATATATGGTCTTCATATCACAGCTCCCAAAGCCCTTGGAATTTCCTAAGCGATAAGTGCAATGGCAATATCTTTTGTTATAATATTTGGTCTCTCGTCCTCAGTTCCTGAAATTGCTCTAGAGCCGAAAAGGTGAAATGGGTGTCTTGGTATCCATAACAAGCCCCACTCCACCACACCTGGATTTATACTAATGAAGTGACTTTTGGAAAGTACATAGGGATGGGGGTTGGTTGCCAGGGGAACCAACCATGGAAAGAGGGATGGAACTTTCAGTGCCACCCCCTGATTTCCAGGTTGGGGCGAGGAGCTGGAGGTTGAATCAATTGCCAATGGCCAATGATTTGATCAATCATGCCTTTGTAATGAAGCCTCCATAAAAAATCCAAAAGGAGGGGTTCAGAGAGCTTCCAGGTTGGAGAAAAAGAATGCTTCCTCATGCCACCGTGCTGGGCCCCAAACTCCACGAGTACAGAACCCCCTTTGTTCGGGTCCTCGCCCTGGGTATCTCTTCATCTGGCTGTTGATTTGTATCCTTTAATATCCTTTGTAATAAACCAGCAATCTAGTGAGTAAATGGGTTTTCCTGAGTCTGTGACCACTCCAGCAAATTAACTGAACCCAAGGAGGGAGTCATGATTTATAGCCAGTTGGTCAGAAGCACAGGTGACAACCCAGCTTGCGACTGGAACTGGAGGGCAGCCTTGTGGTTCTGAGCCCTTAACCTGTGGGATCTGATGCTATCTCAGGTACATAGTGTCAGAATTGGGTTGAATCGTAGGACACCCAGCTGATGTCACAGAGAATTGCTCGGATATGTGGGGAAAACCCCACATACACTGGAATTGGTGATCAGAACACTTTTAAAAGTATATGTGGCTATGGTTATTTTACCTTTCTGTGCTTCACTCTCATATAGTAAAACAGTACCCACTTCACAAGGTAAGGATTGAGAATTAATGCCTGGGAAGCACTGAATAAGTACTTGCTATATGCTGCCTGGTACCAAGGGGATGGAGCTCTCCGTCCACCCGAGCTTGCTTCAGGAATGGACCAGGCAGCTCCATTACTGAGACAAAAAGAGCTCAGCCTGAAACACAGCCCTTGAAGTATTGGAAGTGTGGAACAGCAGGGTTAGATGGGACTCTTCATAAAATATCCATGTGGGGGAGGGAGGGTAAATAGATAATTAACAAAAAATACAAACAGGGTAACAATCCTACAGAGAAATGTTTAGCCATGTTGGTAACCAAAATGAAAACAACCATGACATATTTTTCATCTTAAATAAATAATTAAAAAACCAAAAGACGCTATGTTGTCAATGATGTGGTGAAATCATTTCCAGTTCTAGAAAGCAATTTATTAACATGGTGCTTTCCACACTTGGTGGAGTAATTTCACTATCTGGGAATGTTTGCTGAGAAAACAATCCGAATTGTAGAAAAGTATAGGCACAAAACTACGCATTGCAATGACACAGTAGTCAGAAATTGGGAGCAGATCATGTCCACTAGTAACAAAATATTGTGATAAGTTAACAGGCTTCCACAGTACTGAATTATGTAGTCATTAAAAATTATGTTTACAAAGAGTTTGTAATAACATGGAAATTGTTTGTTATAATACTAGCTGAAAAAAGCAAGATAAAAAATTAAAATTATATGTACAGTATTATCCGAATTGTGTTTTAAAATGAGCTGAGAAAAAAACACTAAAAATAAACATAGCACAATATGATCAGATCAATCAATCACAGGTAGAATGATTATTTTCATTCATCTTGCTACTTTCCATAATGAATCTGTATTACTTTCCCAAATAGGGAAATAAATGTTTCATTCTAACTATTTATTGTAAAAACAATATAAAAGAACATTAAAGGAAGTTAAAATAAATTTTTCAAAATTTTTGAGCTATAATTGACATATTACATTATATTAGTTTCAGGTGTAAAACAATGATTCTATATTTGTACGTATAGCGCAAAATGATCACCACAGTAAGTCATTGCCACACATAGTTACAATTTTCTTCTTGTGATGAGAACTTTTAAGATCTACTCTCTTAGCAGCTTTCAAATATAATACAGTACTGGTAACTATAGTCACCGTGCTGTACATAGAAAGTTTTATAAAATAATCTCATGCCACTAATCCAACTGTCCCAGTTTTCCCTCAGTGCTGCCTGTATGCACACACACCTTGGGCATAGATGTAAACAGTCTGAATCAATGATTAGTTCTATCTGGATTAGATGACCTGGAAAGGAGATAAGTTATCAAACTCTTTTTCTTCCCGGCTCTTCCTCCACCAATATTCACCTGGAAAGATGGAAAGATACCCCGGTGGCATGAGTATCAAAGGGAACAGGACAAACGCTGGACTCCTAGCCCAGCCTCAGCACTGACCTCTGTGTGACATTGGCAAACCACCTAACTTCTCTCAGCCTCAGTTCCCCCATTTACACAATGGGGCAAGGAGAGCTGGTCACTGATTCCCAAGATTCCTTGCAGGTCTAAGCTCTGTGATGACGTGTAGATTTGATCCCAAATCTCCAAATTGATCTTTACTCTTGAAAAGTTTTATAAAAATCAAATCACTTTAAAGACAAATAGAAAACTACTAATTTTTAAAAGAATCCCTCCTACAGCAAATTTTCCAATAGAGAGTCTTTATTTTTGTTAAATCTAGACAATGGCATATTGGCAGATCAGTTTCACGCACAGCAGGCACATTTAGATACTAATCATAGCACCTTCTCTTCCTCCTTGAAAATAGGTCCATTTAGACTAAGGAAAAAGATTGTGAATGAATGAAAAGTCTGAAATATAGAGGGCTTTTGTTTGGTTGTTTGTTTTATTATTTTAAGTTTTTGAGTACTTGAGTTAGTTGCCCACCCTGCCGCCAAAAGGTATTTCCTATCTGGCCTGTTTCAATGAGAGGAAAAGTCTCACCCCATGCTTGGGTATTCCAAAATAGAAGTTTGAATCAATGAAATCTGTAAACTTTTCCAATACCATTACAGTGACTTGAAAAAGAGTTTCACTCGCTTTGGGAAGCAAAAACTTGGGCACTAGGCCAACATCACTCTTACAAGGTTCATTAAGTTACTTCCATCCACTAGAAGAACTCAAGGATCCTGCTGCTAAGCTTGAACTAACCATGCCCCTTGTTCCATCCTACAAAGAAGGTGATGATGCTGACGCTATGAAAGTTCTACTTCTGAAGGCAGGTATTAACAGAAGTACCGGCTACCCTGTATTTAACAATCCTATTTCGATCCCTGTGCTCTACTGAAGTCAAGTCTGAGAAGCTTCTCTTAGCTCTTGCCAGTCATGAGTAGAAGAAAGCCTCCGCTTTCCTCATCCCGCAGCCACAGCTGTGCTGTCACTCCTCAAAACAATGTCCAGAGGCAGCTTCACCTGAAGCAAATGAAACCGAAACCTCAGAACCCCTCCCAACGCTGGGGAGGGGCTCTAGCAACCACAGTTCACCTGGTTATTGTGTCTTTTTCTTAAAGAGGACTCCTCAGAACTGGATCCTCGCCTGCCACTTCCCTCCCTCACCGCTGCCCAGTGGGCTGGGCATGACCCTGTGGGTAATCCTGGTTGCCAGTGGTGATCCTACTACCTGCATTCCTAGTATATAAATCAAACACATGCTAGGGGATGAATTTGAGAGATTTGGGTTTTTGGGGGGGGGCGGGGGAGGGTTGTGGTGGTGATTGTTGTTTTGCCTCCAAAGATTGACTTATTGTGATGACCAGATTAGGATATGTGTCCTGACAAAGGATATTTACTCTGATTTATGAAATTATTCATATGGAAATTCCACAATGTATAGTACACACTTACCAAGTCACCTGTCTTGCCAACCAAGTTACATTAGAGAGGCCCTCTCCCAGAAAAGTGGGAATGTTTACGCAGCACGATACACAGCAACCAGTACCCCTCAGAACAGCTGTTCACAATCAGGGGTGACTCTGCTCCCCAGGAGACATCTGGCAATAACTGGGGGCACTTTTCACTGTCACAACTTGGGGAGGGGGTGTGGGGTGCTACTGGCATCTAGTGGGTAGAGGCCAGGGCTGCTGTTAAACATTCTGCAATGCACAGGTCAGCCCCCCACGACGAAGAATTATCCAGCCCACAACACCAAGAGTGCCCAGGTTGAGAACCCCAGCCTTAAAATAATGGCACCTGTAGGGAAGGAAGCAAGGATTCTGTCTAGAAAATGATGAACGTCTAAAGAACAGAGCAAGTGAAGGCCAGGGTGACAGGGAGCTCAGGCAGAGCTGCTCTCTGACCTCAACCACCATGCCACGGTAAGAAGCAATGAAGGCTCCAGACTTTTATGGACTGTGGGACTGCAGAGACCCTTGCCGAGAGGGCCTACGTGAGGAGGTGGTAGCATAATTTCAGGAGCACCAGGAAAGGCGCTTCGCCTACCCAGGTACCTCCAATACCCACTTGTCTATGCTTGAAATCTTCTCATGGTGGACAAAGCTTTTCCTTCCATAATGAGGCTTAAAGGGCAAGGACCCCTGGAAGAGAGAACAGTGACCTACATTCATATTCAAGAGAAAGTGACTGATGACAGATTGTTTTTGCCCCTCATTTTCATACAGTGAAAGGCTTTGGGCAGCTGAAAGCGGTGGAGAGGAATAGAGGCCAGGCCCTGACGAGGTAGGGAAAGGGGGAAGGAATGGGCAATCCAGGGTTCTGGAATAAATGTCACCTACTCTACAGACTATGCCAGATCCTGTAGGCAGGGAAGGATGCAGAGAAAAAAAACAGTCACATTCTTGGCCTTGAAGAAGATTACAATACAGTTCAGCTCAGGTGAAAAACTCTAGGAATGTTTCAAAGAATGGTAGGGATGCAGTGCTATCCCTGCCGCTGGAACAGGAGACAAGGGTCCTCACCAGCTGTGGGAATCACAGTGAACCCCAGACAGTGCTGGGTGAAGCCCCTACCTGACACCTAGCAAAATCGTGGACACAGAGTTAAATGCTCAGGCAGTGCTTCTTTGTTGAATGAATGGAAACTCTTCCAGATGAATAGCTATCAAATTCCTAAAGTGCTCTAAAGATGCTTTGTTTTCCATCACACTTTCGCTTACAACCTTTCCCTCAATTTGGGAGGGAGATCTTTGTTCATCTTCTTTTCCTATCTGAATCCTGTTCCATCTTGCAAGGCCATTTTATGTCTTCTCTGTACATTCCTGATTTTGGCCTTTTTTTCCCTCCCTCTTCTTATAAGTACAGAGCCTCCAAGTCATTCATCTAGTGCTTACCATATTTCCTAGGTATCTTCCAGAAAAGATTTGAGGGGAGCTTTCAGGTTCATAACAAAAAAATAACACAGTGCAGTATTTAAAAGAAAAAAAAATTTTAAGGGAGATCAGAAATAAATTGGGAAGAAAAAGATCATTGTACCAAGAAGCTAGGATAAAGCACTTACTAGGAATTTCTGGACGCCAAGTTAAAAAGATAACCATACTAGACAGAGCAAGTTCTCGCCGTCTGATAAAAGGAAAGGCATAATTCCATGAGGACAGAATTTTGTTTTCGACATCAAATTCTGGGAGGAATTTGCTCCTGGCTTTTCATGTATGCTGCCCAAGCAGTCAGTTTACAGGTTTATCTCAAGAACTCATACTAGACTACAATCCTACCAACTAGACTACATTTCCTTGATAACAGCCTATATATAACAACTATTTGTCAAGAGGCTGAGGACCCATGGTTTTCTTGCCAATCTGGATATTCCAGCATGTCTCAGGATCCCAGGAGTATCAGAGTAATAGAGTCACCTAATCTCTTAGTAGGTAGGACCCTCAGACCATTTGATTTTGCCTGTAGGTCCCCAGACACCACAATGATGGGATTTTAAAGCCACTCTCAACCCAGTCACCAGTTTGGAGCTAGCGGCTGGCAGGTCCATGCTGGCCCTATCTTCATGCCTCCAACCCCCCACCCTCCTGGTTTAATTGATTGTCTTTTGTCTGTCTTTCTGGCCCTACCACAGACTCTCCACCCTTTGAGTGTCAAGGCTTTGCCTCATTAACCTTTGATTGCCTGCAGTAACTAGCATGGTGCTTTGCACAAAGAAACTGCTTCCCTTTTCTTTTTTCAATGTGAGGAAACTGAATTAGAAAGAGGTCCCAGAGTAGCCTTTTCATTATTCTGCCCTGCTCCCCTGTGAGAAACCCTCAAGCTGTAGTGTAGAAGACCAGCTCTTCCTAAACCACACAGCAAGCTGTCTGGAAAGGTTAAAATGCAGGTTACTAAAGGAACTGAAGGGTTCGAAGACGTATTCTGGCTTCCTTGCTCCATATCCCTGCCCTCAAAAGATACACTGGGCAAACCTTCAGAAAAAAAGCGGGGAAAAAAACCCAGCTTGTACTCAGTAGATGCTCAGTAAATATCTATTAAAATAAGGTCAGAGCACAGGTACCTTGAACATTGTAAGTACTCAATAAAAATCCTCTAAACTGAAAAGTTTGTAACACATCTGTTTTGCACATGGTAAGTGCTCCATAAATATCTTTTAAATGAAGATAATCGTAGGGTTGCTGCCTTGCACATAGTAGGCCCCTATAAATGGCTATTAAATTGAATAGAAGCAGACACTCTCTCCTTAGAGAACCTGGGCAGAGGTGACATTAATCAAGTCCCAGGCACAGATCCATGAATGGAAATGCGCGTCTCGAGGTAGCGTTTTCGAGAGTGCTGGAGAGGCGCGTGACGGCGCGCGGCCGCGGCGGACACCCCGCTCTTTAGCAAGCAGCGGACCCACTGCCAGATCCCGAGCATTGATCAGCGATCGGAATCTCTTCCCCACCCCGGGGGCGGGAAACAGCTGCCGCCTCCAATTGTCACTTTGGGGTTGCACCTGGAGCTTCCGCCAGGGTCCCCTTCCCGGGGTATCCGCCCGCCCCGGCTTCTCCCCGGATTCCGGAGAGTTACGGACAGAACAAAAGCAAAAAAGCCAGCCGGGCTTCCGATTGCTTTTCTGATGGAGAGCAGCCGGGGAAGAGGCTAGGGGAGCCCGCCCGGGACGCCGCTGTGATGTCAAACCCGATTCTCCGCCCGTAGCCTCCCGCTCTCCCCGCAGATTCGGGTTTGAGGTTACCCAACGGGAAAAGCGGCGGAGCTCCCTCCCTCCCCGCTCTCCCGGGCGCCCCGAGCCTCCTCCCTGGGGCCGCGAAGGGGCAGAGTGTGAGCCTCGATGGGGTGGGGCGTAGGGGGCGCTATATTAACCCTTGAAGAAGACGGGAAGGAGGCTGGAGGGGAGGATGCTAGAGGACTGGGGCAGACCCCATCACCGAGATCCGAATCTGAACTGGCAGTACGAACAGCCCCTCGGCGCCCCAAAACGTGCCGAACTGTCCTTGGGGATGGGGTCCCCTCGCGGCGTCCGGTCCCTGTAGCCTCTTCCCCTATACCTCCCGCCCCGGGGGAGCCCAGCGGTAACATTCCCATCCAAATCGCCGATCCAGGATCTACACAGGCGCGCGCAGTCGGCGGAGCAAGGGGTCACAGAGGGCGGCCGAGTCGATCCCACGGGAGACCTCCCACCGCTCGGAAACTCGCTAGTGTGAAATTTGCTGGGGGTTTTGTTTCGGATTTTTTTTTTTAAGGTGAAATGGGGCTGCAGAGAGAGAGGGGAAGTATCATTTCTTCCTTTCTCTCCGGCTTCTCCGGAGCCCGTGGAACTCCGAGAGGAGCAGGCAGCCGGCAGAAGAAAGAAAGCAAAGGGGGAGCCACTTACCCAAAGCAGAGCCCGAGAGCGCGGCGGCCCGGGAGCGAGCGGCGTCTTTGTCTGCGGTCGCGGCGCCGGCGCGCTCGGCTCGGCCGGTCCCAGCCCCGGCGCGCTGCAAGCTCCGGCGGGCGCCCGGAGAGCCCAGCTCGCGGCTCCTGCTCCGGCTCCGGGTGCGGCTCCGGCCCTTACCCCCGCTCGCACCGCCCAGTGCTCGCCGCTGAGGCTCCGCCCCGAGCCGGGCCCCGCCCCCGGCCCGCCGGGCCCCCACCTGCTGCGGCGGCCGGCGCGGGGGAGCCCGGCCTTGGGCGGCAGGGGTGGGGCTGTCTCCCCCGCGCGCCCCGCTTCCTTCTCCTGCAGCGCCCGGGCCGCTCGGCCGCGCTGTTCCGGAGCCAAGCGCGTGCAGTGTAGACGGGCCTTCTCCGACCCAGCCCCCTCGGAGGCAACCTCACCTGGGGTGCCGGGCGCCCGCGTTTTCTGAGTCGAGCCCAGGTCCCGGGGTAGCCTGGCCTTCCAGCCTAGGCGCAGGCTCCCAAAGTCCTCCCTCACCTTTGAAGCTCGTCCTCACTCCTGCCCAGGGGAGGGGACCCCTTGGGCTGTGCCCGGGAGGGATGGGGCGGCGGGAAGCGGAGTGCCCCTGCGTCCCGGCCGAAATCCCGGCCTCTCTGCCGGGTCCGCCCCGCTCTGCTGCAGCGGCCGGAGGCGGGGGCGCCAGGGAGGAGAAGTGGCCCGCGGGGACCGGGTGGCGCGGGAGGGGGGACCTGCCGAAGGTTGAGGGGGTGCAGAGCGCACGTGCACGGGAGCAGAGCCTGGCGTCCGGGGTGTGAATCTGTGCTCATTTGCACGGCCGAGATAAAACTAACAGAAGGAAAGCAACACTTAGGAAGCCAGAGAAAAGGAAAGCAGAAGCCACTAGACCCATAACACTCACTGGTAATAATTAGTGTTTAGGTGGTGCCTTCTGGCAAATCCAAAGTCGTCCACACCGATTAGGGGCGTCACTTAATGCGTGCACCGCCGTGGAATGGTTGAGAGCCGATTTTCTAGGCAGAGAAAAATATGATAACCTAAATATTGTATAATGAGGTCACTAGTGGCTTTAGCTGCCCATGAGCCCTCCCTTCTCCCAACTCCCAAAGCATTCAGTGTGAGAACTCCACTTTGACACTTCGTAGGGTCTGCTATGTACTCTGGTTCTTTCTGCTTCACGCCCACCTCTACTTCCAGGGCCTCATACAATTCCAGGTGTGTAATAGTCACTGAATAACTGTTGAAAGAATTAATGTGCGAATCATATAACTGTGCTAATTGTAACGCGGGCAAAAACAAAAATTTTCAGTTGTGGGATCATATTGGAAAATGTATTAAGTGGTTACAGCAGTGATGTGAAGGGTAATAAATGGTAGCTGTAATTATTGTGTAGATAAAATTGCTATTAATTATATGTATGTAGGTAGTAGGTTCAGGATTAGATGCTAAATTAGAGACAGCAGTAATCTGGACCTTCATTAACATCAGGATAAGGAGAGAGTGTGTAACAAGCAGTTGTGTGTACATCAGTGGTAAGACATTCCCATGTATCTTCCCCAAAGAGAACATTTTAACATTTTGCTTCTTTAATTTTCGTTACAAATAAGTATTATCAATTGAGTGGGTCTGCATAAGTATGAAATGTTCTTGTGTTGATTTATTCACTTTTATAACATGTTTCCTAGGAAGGAAGAATAAGAGGCCTCAAGGATGCTCATTTCATCCAAAAAAGCTGGAAGGGCAAATGTTCCACCACAGTAAACTCACTGGGACAAGGGCCTGGTGGGCCTGAAGAGGCTGACCAGGTTGACCCCAGGAAAGCTCAGTCTCCCTCCCTGGGTGTTTTAGATCAGTTTCTTGGGTCTGTGAAACTGCTCTGAGAGCAATGTGCTTGTCCACGTGAGATAATTTATCTCCTCCATTTGGCAACTGGGAAAATGTAATTTTCTCTGTGTGATGAGCATGAGTGAATGGCTCATGCATAGTGAATTGCCATCCTCCAAATCACGGGACAAGGGTGTGAAATATGCATTTTAATATTAGAGTCCATTACTGCACAATGCCAGGGGAATGAGTGGGAACTAGGCACCCTCCATCACATTTATATCACATGGTGTCATTTTCCTGTGGATGCTGCTATCAAGAAACAGGTTGTTCCTTATTTTTACCCCAAGAGAAGACTCCTAAAGAAACAGCTGGCCTAGGTAGGGGTAAATCAGCAGAAAATAACCATACAGAGCTTAGGGGTTAGGAAGGTCACCCGGTCATTTTGGACTTCTTTTTTTCTGGGGGGGAAGAATGTACCAGCATTTCTCCACTGCCTATGACTAGATACTACAAGTTGTACCTAAGTGGCTAGGCCAGGGTGCCAATGTCTGTGGTGGTCCTGGAGGACACAGGCAGGGAGTAGCCGCATCGATCAGGAGAATGCCATGCCTGCCTTGCTGAGGATGGATAGATATAATTTTTAAAAATATTTTGACTATAGACTGAATGTTTGAGTCTCCCCAAAATTCTTATGTTGAAATCTAATCCCCAATGTGATGGTGTTTAGGGACTTTGGGAGGTGATTAGGTCATGAGGATGGAGCCCTCAGCAATGGGATTAGTGCCTTTAAAAAAGGGCACAGGTTGAATACAGTGGTTTAAGAACCAGGAAGCTGGCTCTCACCAGACGCCAAATCTGCCAGCACCCTGATCTTGGACTTCCCAACTTCCAGAGCTGTGAGAAATAAATGTTTTCATAAGCCACTCAGTCTACGGTATTTTTTGTTAAACAACCCAAATGGACCAAGACAATTGTGCTAGCCAAATTAATCTCTTCTGACACCCATTTTTGACTTGGTCCTAGGTGGAGGAAGGGAAACAATTTAGATTTATCAAACAGTTTTTCCCCACCCCACTCCTTCTATGCCAAGAACTTGGCATCAGGGCCCATGACTTTGCATGTGGCCTCTCTCCTGGTGGTATGGACTGGCCATGGTTAAGGAACTAACTGGACCATGACTTCTAGAAGCTGGAGTCCCAGTTGCAGGGGCATATAAATAAGCCTGTGCTGTGCCAGGTGTCCTACTCCCTCTTTTGGGAGAGATCTGACCTATAGACTGCCTATCTATATATCTAACTATCTATCTAACTCCTATCTCTTTGCTCATATGTGCAGCTTGTACAGCTAGGAAGGTGAGACAGGCCTGGGGCTGTTCTCACAGGCTGGGACTTAAGGTTGACAAATTAGAGGCAACTCTCTCTTCACCATCGCCCCAGGATGCTCTGGAAATGTCTTTTCTCACCAGCAGAAAAATGAGACACAGGCATAGAGTTTGAGGAGAAAGCAATAGGCCCTTTGGGTTGCTTGGTTTTAACTATAGGCCAGTGACTCCAAACCTACATGTCCACTAGAATCACCTGGAAAATCTTTAAATACACTGAGAAAAAGAAGTAATAGGTGACTACAGTGACCCACTCACTAATATCGGTCCCCATTTGTCATATTCTGCATTCCCTCCTCTGATTGTAGATAAACTGTCCCTGCTGTATCCGAAGTCACCTCCCACTTATGTGTAAGACCCATCCTCTCACTTATTTAAGGATATTACTTTATAAATGCTCCCCTCTCTCTTTGATCATTAGTTTTTCCTCATGAGGTCATGAGCAGCAGCTTTCCCATATGGTTTAATGTCTTGAATCTTAGACAAAACAAAATAGAAACTCTTTAGACTCTATTCCACTTTAGCAGCTCTCCCTTATCTCTTCCCTCTTTATAACAAATCTCTTCCCTCCTTTATAACAAATCTTGGCAAAACAAAACTTACATCTGCTCAGTGTCTCTACTTCTTCTCCTCCATTCTTTCTTTAACCAGTGCTAGCCACTACTCTATGGAAAATGCTCTTGTCGAGTTCATCAGTGACCTCCATGATTTTAAATCTACTGATCAATTCTCAGACTTTATCTTACTTGCCCTATCCAAGATTTGACATAGTTAATCATGCCTGTCTTCTTGAAATACTTTTTGTTTTCACTTGGCTCCCAGGACACTTCTGGTTTGCATTCAACCTTACTGACCCCTCAGGGAACAATAAATGCTATCTACTGAAAACAGCACAGCAAACAGCATAAAAAATGGAAAAGTACTAAAGCCATTTCCACCAAATTCAGGAAGAAGATAGAGATGTTTGCTATCATCACTATTATTAACATTGTTTAGGTGGCTAAAATAAAGCAATAAGACATGAAAATGAAATAGTAGATACAACTCTTCAAAAGAAAAATACCAAAAAAAATCTTTATTTGTAGATGCTGTAACTATACAATGAAAAACCTCAGGACTCTAGCTGTTTTTAAAATAAAACTACTAGAATTAATGAGTATGTGGTACAGTGGCTAGAAATAGTAGAAAAAATAAATAAAACCAAAAACTCGTTCTTTGAGAAGGACAATAAAATATGTAAACATTTCAGAAGAATTAAGGAAAAAAGAGAGAAAAAAATATAATGAGAAAGGTAACATAAGCATAGATTGAAGAGATAGTTTTTAAATGATCAAAGAAAATTGAGTGCAGTTCTCTAGTAAGACATTTAATTTAAATTCATTGTTTTAGCCTTTTTTTAAAATCAGATACTGTTCTTGCTTTCATGGAGCTCACGGTCTAGTGGGGAGATATATATTAAATACATGCTTATGCAAATAATTGAATTTCCTTGTATGAAAGTTCTAACTGGCAGATCTAATCTCATTGGGTGAGGAGTGGTCAAGAAAGGCTTCATGGGGGAGCAAAAATTAAGCTGTATGTGGAACAAGAAAAGTGGCTTGAGCAGAGGGAACAGTGTGAGGGAAGGCTGAGGAAAAAGTAAAAGCATTTGAAATTGTCACAGGCTTCAAGGCAGGGTGGGTGGAAGGGAGAGCAGCCAGAGAGAGGGTCAGGGCACAAATCATCAAGGCTGTATGACCCATAGCAAAAATTTTGGCCTGAATCCTAAGTGTCATGGAAAGCTCTTCTGGCATTTTAAACTGGGAAGAGTTGAGTCCCTACTATGTAAATTATGTCATCTGTAAGGTCTGCAAAGATTATAACCATGAAGCAGGGCAGCACTTACCACCCATCCTTTGTCCCTAGCATCACTCAGTGATACTGGCCACCAATATCCCCAACAAGCTCCCTATCTTAGAGGTTTCATGGAAATCCTGCAGTGCCTTCAAGGCAGGTCAGCCCAGGTATGAGGTATCAAGTGATTTGGGCAGATCTTGACGCTGGCCTGATTCCCACAGGCAGGGCCAACCTCTCAGCCTGCTAACTTCCCACCAGTTTCTTGACTGGCTTGGACCATCCCAGCATTCTCTTCTTTCAGCCTGCGATAAGACCTCACTGAAATTCTAACTGCATGTTCCCTGCTCTGTCCTTACTTCACCCAGTCATGTGTTTTTTCAAACTATAGGACATAACCCACTAATTACGAGTTCTGAAATCAATTTAGCAGATCCTGCCAGCATTTTTGGAACAATGAAATAGAATAGAAAACATCACAGTTCACTGTGATAAGAGTACCGCTTGGTGGCATTTTAGTTTCAGATATATGTGTTTGTATGGGGATGAGGGTGTGAATGTGAGCACACAAACCGTGGGTCACACCAATAAATGGTTTTCTTAATTCTGGGTCACGATCAAAAAAAGTTTGAGATTCATTACTCTACTTCCTTCCCTCTTCTGCTCTGTGTAGACATTTGAACTCACTGAGATTTGACTCTTCTGCCTCACCTCATTTCATTTCTCCAAGTCATTTTTATTCACCTCCTAACCTGTTAAAATATCCTATTTATCTCATACAAACAATACACTGTTAATAGAATATATTGGAATTTATCCCCTAATCATGGTGCTTAACTTGGGTTTTTCTCCTCATCACCAACAGTGGCTTATGCTTATCACAGTGACCCATGATTTGATGAGTAGCTCACACCCATAAGGACAGAAAACTCATCACCTGTGCCTTGTTGGTACCTAATTGAGCTTGCCAGCCCCAGAATGGTCCATAAACTTCATCCTCCGATCCCAAAAGCCTTCATTAGGCATACATTATTGTGCTAGATTCCTGAACAGACATTATGCCAGGCTGGTAAGGTCCCTAGCATCCAGGATCTAGAAGACAATTGATCTAATATTTGCCTCAGTCAATCAATTACCAAGTGCTTCCTACACACTTAGAATAATGTTCTGTATTTAAACTCTGATAGTTATAACCCACTGGACAAAGACTGTGACTTGCCTAACTTTAAAAACACGATCTCTTTATTCTCTTCCTGCCCCTCTCCCTCTCCTCCCTCAGGTTGGCATTATCATGGCCCTAGTTTTTCTGAACATGATTATGGACTTGACAGTTATGGGGGGCACAAGCCTCTCGCCATCTCTGTAAGCACTTAGTAAATGTGGAATTGGATCTCTATCCCCCAAATCCCAATCTCCCAATGCCAGGATGAGGTACACACGACTATATTGCAAATGAGCCCCAAATGGTTTTCTAGTTGTTGTTTACATAAATGAAAAAAATCTCAAGAGACATTTATGAGGTTTCTTTCTAAGTGCTGAAATAATATTTTCTTTATTAGAACTTGTCTCTGGCTCTATGAAGAGCATCATAAAATGTGTACGCAAGAGGAGACTGTAGTTTCTATGACCCCAGCATACATCCAGCCCAACCTCTGCCTAGGCATCAGGAATTTTACTAGTAATGAGAGTTGAGCAGCCCAGCTTGTGTGAGTAATTTTCATGGAAAAAGAAAATTGTGGCTGAGTAGATTAAACACAAATGTGTTTCTAATAACAATACTTTTAATATAAATAGCACACACAGTCACACAAGTCTCCAATGAAAGCATAATGAATTCCAGTTATTTCTCTAGGGCAATCAGTCAATTATCAAAGACCAGAACACACATTCTATTCAACCAAGTCAAGAATATAACAACCTAAATCTCTCAGGAAGTGCCATTATTTTGTGAGTCGAATTTGCAGCACAAATCCGAGTCCACACAAAGGGTATCTCGTGGTCAGGATATATGTTTACCAGAAATGAAAGCAAAGATTAGTGAATTTATTAGGAATGTATGCTTGCATGTTGGTAACTACTGCCCTTTGTTTTTACAGAAGTTCCGATGTGTCCGTTACTTGTTGCCTGTCAGTTACGGGGATTGCACTTGAATTCTCTAAAAGTGAGTGACTTACTTAAACATCATTTCCTAGGAGGCACCTAACCTCAGGAAATCATTTCACAGATGTTACAGACTAAATGTTTTTGTCCCCCGCAAATTCATAAGCTGCAGCCTAATCTCCCAAAGTGATGGTATTGGGAGGTGGGGCCTCTGGGAGGTCGTTAGGTCATGAAGGTGGTGCTCTCAGGAATGGGATTTGTGCCCTTATAAAAGAAGCCCCAGAAAGCTCCCTCATCCATTCCACCAGATGTGGACACAGTAAGAAGACAGACATCTATAAATCAGGAAGTAGCTCTCACCAGACACTGAATCTGCCAGTGCCTTGATCTTGGACTTCCCAGCCTCCAGAATGTGAGGTATAAATTTCTGTTGTTCATAAGCCACCCAGTCTCTGGCATTCTGTTATAGCAGCCTGAACAGACTTAGACAAC
Organism: Delphinapterus leucas; assembly: GCF_059928025.1. Taxonomy (NCBI): domain Eukaryota; kingdom Metazoa; phylum Chordata; class Mammalia; order Artiodactyla; family Monodontidae; genus Delphinapterus; species Delphinapterus leucas. The sequence goes on along the minus strand of NC_143142.1, from coordinate 66,582,878 downwards.
AGAGAAACAGGTCTCAGGAAGGTCCAGGGTCTCAAATGAGGTAGCAAATGACCATCTTTCTCTGTAGAGCTAAAAATATGACTCATTTATTGTGGTATAATAAGAAATAGTTGATCTTTGTTCCCGGCACAAAGCTCCTCAAACCCTCAGAATATCCTGAGTGATAGGAGTGTCTTTTGTTCTTCATAAGGAGACCCATTCATCCCACCTGAGTTTATGTTAATGAGGGGACTTAAGGTGAGGCTACTTCATAACCTCAGGCTGGGGTTGTTCAACAGAAAGACCAAATGATTAGAGGAGTGGAAATTCAGCCCCAGCCATGACCTCTGGGAAGGGGCAGGGGGAATGGCTACAGATAAAACTCATGAATGATGAGATTAGATGGGCTGCTGCGTAGGTGACCATATCCACATGCCAGGAGGGTGGCACACCCCCATTCTATGGAACAGAAGTTCCTGTACTCAGGACCCTTCCAGACTTTGCCCTACATACCTCTTCACCTGGCTGTTCATCTGTATCCTTTCTAATAAACTGGTAAACATAAGTAAACGTTTCTCTGAGTTCTATGGGCCACTCTTGCAAATTAATCAAACCTGAGGAGAGGGTCGTGGGAATTTCTGATCTATAGCTGTTCTGTCATAAGCACAGGTGACAACCTGGACTTGTGATTGGCATCTGAAGGGGCCTGTAGGGGGTGCAGTTTTGTGGGACTGAGCCCTTAACCTGTGGGATATGACACTATCCCCAGGTAGACAGTGTCAGGATTGAGTTAAGTTGCAGGACACCCAGTCAGTGTCTGCTGAGAACTGGAGAATCGCTTGATAGTACTGAAAAAAGCACACAGTGGGCTTATGAATTATTGATGCCTGCTCTCCAGTTTGGTTTTGTCTTCTGGAAGAAAATCTACTTATGATTCTTATAGTTATGCCTGATTTATAACCTGTTGATTACAGAAAGGGATAGGAGGCACTTTGCAATATTATAAAACATATGAAGCTATAAAGCACTCTTCTGAGTTTTGGTAATCAGTCTTGGTTTACAGTTATTCTCAGTATTTTATTAAATAAAGACTGCTGCTATTCAATTCTGGCATAGATGAGGAAAGCCCCTGACTAATACTGGCAGATGTGGCTGATAAGAATAGACTTCCACTTAGATTTTACAGAGTTGCTTTCTCCTAACTATTATAAAGGAAACTGGCTGACAAAAAAAAAATAACGTTCCAATTAAGATGTGCACACAGTCTGTGATGGATGGAGTTGGTGCCAGAGTCACTGAAGAAATTCAAATGAGAAGGGTCAGGGCTTTGATTACACTTTCTTGAGACATCAGGAGGAAGAGGAGCCCCCAAAACCATTTAATGACACAGAGCATGATAAAATAGCACTGGATTGAGAGTCTGGTGTGCAGCTCCTGCCACTTACTAGCTGTATAACACTGGGCAAGGCTTCTCCCCTTGCTGGGTTATAGTTTTCTCATCTGTAAAATGGGAGTGCTCACCCACTATATCAAACACTCTTTGGGCACCGCCTCAGATCCTTGTGGCCTCATCTTATTTTGGCTGGCCACCTCAGGGACTGTCCTTGTTCAGGGACCTCTGACAGCATCTCACCTCCCATTCATGCTGTGGGCCTCTCACTTCCTGCGCTGGGGCTCACCTGCTGCCTCTGAGCTGTGAGATGTCACAAGACCCACTGGGTGCCCTTGCATATAATGGACAGGAAATGTTAAGGCGCTTGGGTACAGTTTTCACCAATGGGTTCTGGGAGCCGGCAGATAAATTCTTTTCACCTTCTCCCCAAGACAGATCATTCTGAGGTGCAACAGCTCATGTGGCCTCTCAGAAGAGAAGAGGTCAGACAGTCAGTTGCACTTGATCATGACTGGCAGCTGGCTCCTGAATATGCTTGCTTATTTTCTCTCCTCTCCTCTCTGCCCTGCTCCCTTTTCCTTCACTCCAGCTTCCCAGGCAGGGCTGTACTTCCTAATAAAGTAGTGACATATCAGCTTTCGTCTTGGAATCTGCTTTGGGGATCCCAAGCTAAGACACTAAGACAAACTCTTTCTCAGTGTCCTAAAGATTCTCAAAGGAGTCTAGCCCCCACTCGCACCCACCTTGTGAAGGCAGAGGAGGACTGCCAGGCAAGTCTTCCGTTTCATATGTCTTTCCATGTGAGGTTCATTTAAAACAAAAAAGTTCAGACATTAAAACACATTTGAAAGCTCTTGGACTATTTAATGTTGGGGCACGTTTGGGAGAAGTCATTACAGAGGGGACGTGAGTTTGATGGAAGGTTCTGAATGCACCTGCAGGGAACACTACTGCCTGAGGAATCTTAGGAGAAAAACCAAGAGGGTAGCTGGACTCTGGGTTGGAGAGACAGGATTTGAACTTGTCATCAAAATGTGGGTAGGAAAGCATCTGTATTTGTGTTTCAGGTTCCCAGGAAGCAAGTCAAGTGGACAGAGGGTCGAAGAGAGCCTCTAGATCACCAAGTGCAGCAACTCTATTGCCCATGCAAAGCCATTCTCCACCTTTCTGTCCCTCTTTTTCCTACTAAAACAACAGTGATTTATTCAGATAGGAGGTTGAGATCCCTTGATCTCAGGAGCTTAATACACTCCCAGGCCTCCAGAGGATGAATCATGATGATTTAAAGACCAATATGTGACCCAGTTCTGGCTAATGAAACACAGCAGGAAGTCTGCTAAAGAGAACTCCCTTCCTGAATTAAAAGATTGCAAAGAGACAGAGGTTGCCTCATTCTTCCTGTCTTGAATGTATTGATAGATGTGATGCCTGGTGCCCCAGCAGCTGTATTGTGATCTTGAGGCAACAAGCATGGGAAGAAGGCCAAGAGAATCTCAGGGATGTTGATCCTAGTATCGCTGAACTACTAAGCCAATGTCAGCAGCTGTACTTCATCTTTTTGTGTGCAGGAAAAATAAGGGCGTATTTAGTTCAGCCACTGTTAGTAGGGTTTTCTGTTATAGCAAAAATCACTCCTGAGCATAGGAAGATGTGATGGAGGAACCATAAAGACAAAGATTCAGAAGTCAAAGGTATAGTTTGAGGAGGAGGTAGTGGCTGACAGTACAAATGCTACAGAGGAATCAAAAGGAAGATGAGACTGGAAAACGTGCATGTCAAGTAAGAAGTCACTGGTGAACTACATGAGAGCCGTTTCAGAGGCTGATGTGACAAAAGCCAGATTTCAGTGGGCCAAGACGAAAAGAACTCAAGGATGGATACATCAAATGTAGACTGTTCTTTCAAGAGGTTTTGACTATGTATGTACCAAGAGCCTTCGAATGTTGCTGAGATTTGACCTATATTTTTCACTTCTAGAGATCTATTCAAAGAAAATAATTAGAGACACAGAAAAGATTTAGGCATAAGGATAATTGCAGTTTTATCTATAATAGAGAAATGTTGACAGCAATGTAAATATCACAAAATTGGAAAATTGTGAAATAAATTATGGTATGTCTTCATCTTGGAATATTGTTCCAGCCAATATATGTGATATTTTGAAATAATTTTTTAACAGAGTAGAATAATATTCATAATGAATCAAGTAAAAAATACAATTATAAATTTGTTGTGTATAATATATTATTTATATGCAAAGAGAAAGGCAAGAAAGAAATACATTAAAATATCAAAAGTTATGGGAGAACCTCTTAAATTTATACTTTCCTCCATGTTTCAAAATTAGCATTTCTTTGTTATGTAGCCCTTGTTCCCTGCACATCTTCCCAGCAGCCCCCCAAGCCCAGGCTCTTATGCCTTAGGTTAAGTTATTTGGGCCCTCAAGGCTCATGAGTGATAAAAGTTATTTTCCTCTGAATAGGTTTCATTGTAGAACATTCTCTGGCTTTCCTTAAGAACAAATGAGGAACATGTTATTTGGCTGTCAGCCATCCTATTATAGTATTTAAATCTAATTCTTCTATAGGCACACATGGGCCAGGTGTGATATTCCCTGCAGCAAGGCAAGGGAAGGAACCCAATGTCAAGCCTGGACATCTCTCTCATGACAAACATTTCCAGGTGCAAGTCACAGGGTGGTTACGGGGGTCAAATGAAATTATTAATATGCAGAGTATTTGTGAACCATGAAAAGCTGTATGAGTGTAGGTCATTGTTGTTATTATTGCTCTACAGAGAAGCCAAAGTCTAAAGTGGATACTCTGTCCCATTTCACTTTTCTTGACTCCGGGCCATTGAGAAACTCCTCAAGTAAAGAACTGATCCTGGAACCTGGGTATCTGAGAGGAGGAGAAGCAGGGGAGAGTGAGCCGCTCTGGACTGTGGGCCGTGGTGGCTGAGTGCAGGAACAACAGTGCTGTCCTAGAGCCGCCATTGCCAAAAGGGGGATGGTTAATGAAAAAGAGCAAAGGGGCTCCAAATGCTGCTTGGACATGAGTGAATCAGGGATATTCTGAAGCCATGTGGTGAGGAAACAATGCAAAAAAGCCTTGCTTGGAGTCAACACTGTGTGACAGTGACCTTCTGTGTTCACTCACATGGCCACCACATCTTGAAAAGAGCAAGAGTTAGTTGCTCATTCATTCCACAGGTATTTCCTGGATCCTTGCTATATACATAGTAAATTCTAGACACAGGGGTGAAAATAATAAAGCGATCTTCCGTTCATGGTTTCACCCTGAAGGGACTCAGAAGTCAGTAGAAAAGCTAAATGGTTTGACACAGCAGAATGATGAGGTCACAAGGCAGTAGGAGACAAGTGACAGGTGAGGTCTCAACAAAAGCGCTAGAAGTTGAAAGAGGGAGAGATGATTTGAGGCTAGAGGTCAGGGGAAGCTTTTGTTCGGGAGATGCAAGCTGACCTCGAACTTGAAAAATGCACCAAAATTAAACAGAAGAGAGGGATAGTCCAGATGTAGGGGACAGGGAGAGCACAAGCAAAGGCAAGGAAGCAGGAACTACTCTGGGATGTGGAGGCAGTGGAAGGGGTAACCTTACTCTCCGAGAGGCTTTGAGTAGGGAAGCAATGGACATCAAGATCAGAGAAATAACTGAGGTCTTGATTGCCTCCTGGAAAGTGTTTTGAAATGCCGCGGTGGCTAACCCTGCACATTCAACCATGTGGAGCACGGACATGGTGCCTGTCTCTGGGCCACCGCATCCGCTCTGCGGATGACATGTGAGAAGCAGCCTCTGGGGCAGCCTGGGAGCACCAGGTGGGTGTTTGCAGCTGTGGTCGGTGGGAACAGCCAATGCCACAGGAGCAAATGCAGGCAGAAACGTGACTTCCAGATTGGAGAGCACAGGTCAAGTCCTTTCAAATCCGAAAGAAGTCCCTGCAAATCCTAATGTTAATCACGTGACAGCAACCTACGTCCGCCCCACTGCATCAGTTCCAGAACCATTTAAGGCAAATGAATGACATCTCATCAGCAAAATTAAACATGTCCTCTGAGTCCAGATGTAGTTTCCTCTTTCTTTGGTCTCCTAAACAGTGCCTAGCACAAGAGTTAAACCACATAATATTTAACAATTATTATTTATTAAGGTAGATGATGTGAAGGAGAAGTGAGGGGAAACAGTAGATCGAAGTTGGATCTTCCTATCCTTATTTCTTTACCCCATCCATTAGGTGTGTACTCAATGAATCTGCTCCTCCTCTGTGCCCTGGTCATACCTCATGGACATTGCCAGTCCTAAGAAAGCTAATGACAATATTTAGCTTCTCTGTCTCTGTGTTTCTCATCAACCATCATGAACTCTGCCAACACTCAAAGCCTATCATTCTTTTAGGCAAAGACACACTGTTAAGATGCCTATGAAATGGTGCAGTAGGAAATTCCAAGAGACAATCTCTCTACAAAAACAGTGAATAAACTGGGGAATATTGTCAAAATCAATTTTATTGGAACTCTGGGGAGTCAAAGGTTTATAGCAGCCAGCTGAATGTTTAAACAAGAAGAAGGTGGCTGAATCTTGGTAGGAAATCTTTGTAACATTTTAGCTTATCCTGGCTCCATCCCCACCTCCCTGGATCGGCTGCAGTCTTGAAGATGGAGCCCTCATTGCCGGTGTGGGCTCCTGGTGCTGGATATAGAGCAGATGTTGTGCTCAAATAACTGTGGTTGTTTGGTTTGACCTGAATGGTGGCTCCCTGAACTGGCGCAAAAGGCTTGCTTTTTTTTTTTGCCTGGATTGGAACTCTCACAGAGTGGAGAGGTAGCTAAAGGGTATTTGTCAGAAACACTTAAAGGCAAATGTATTAGCCACTGCTGCCAGAGGAAGGGGTAACAGTTGGCGCACAATACACATACCAAAGAGCTTGGGAGGAAAGGATGGAGAGTGAGATACTTTGGGAATAAGGGCTTTGAAAAGCTCACACATATTCCTGGGAATTGAAGGCCACACACATGTCCAGGGCAGGGCGTATGCTCAGAAAAGACCTGAGAAGGCTTTAAGCTTTCACCTCTGGTTGACCTTCAGGTTCTGCAGAAGCAGGAAGTGAAGGCTAAGGCAGGGCTGCAAACTGCCCAGTGCACAGTGGGTAGCATGCCCCAACACACACACACACACACACACACACACACACACACACACACACACGCACACACATCCTCAGAGACCTGGATATTTTTCTTTGTTTAATTCTGGGCATTTCAGGAAATCTGTCGAATCACTAGCTGACAATTAAGCTAATCAAACTTCAGTGGCCACACATGACAAACAATAGGGATTTTTTTTTTTAATTAGAAAAGTCACAAAGCAAACAGTAACCACAAGCATCAACAGGAAACCCTGTGAGGAAGGAAGAGAATCCCATTTCTAGAGTTGGCCCATTATGACATTCAAGATGTCTAGTTTTCAACAAAAAATTATAAAGCATGCAAATAAACATGGGGAAGAGAAGATAGGGAGTGACTACTTAAAGGGTACAGGATGATGAAATGTTCTGGAATTAGATAGTGGTGATGGTTACACAGTATTTTGATTATACTGGAAACCATGGTATTGTACATTTTAAAATGGTTAAAATTGTGACTGTTATATGAATTTTACCTCAAAAAAAATAAATAAGAGGCTCATAGCAAACTGGATTCTTAAGCAGTATGCTGGGGCTTTGCTTTGATACAGTTTAATGAAGTCATTTTTCTAAATATCCTCAGCTATTCCCCCTTTGTCTTTAGACACACACCTCAGTAATCCCAGGTCAGCTAGGATCACTATATAAACTGGTCTGTAGTTGGAGGCCTATTTCTGGGTGGCATTTGCCCATGGGTCCTGATGGCGGATTCAGACTGTCCCATGAAATGCATGATTTTTTCCAACATCTCCCAAATGCAACATGTCCAAAACCCACCCTGATTTCTTCCCATACTTGTCCTCCTCCATCACCCTACCTCAGCAAAGGACATTCCCCATGCCATTTTGGACAGCTTGCTTGCACCTTATCCAGTTAACACCCATGTCTGGATATTTAACCTCCTAAATGGCTTTCAAATCGATTTACTTCTCTTCATCACCACTACCACCACCTTCATTCAATATGTCCCCATTCCTTATCTGTACTGTTTAATAGCAGATGCCCAGCTGGCCTCACCACATGTTCTCTTGACCCTTTTCAGTCTGTTTCCCCTACTCTATCCATGTGCATTTTTAAAATGCTAATCTAATTATTTCACTCCCCCATTTAAAGCCTTTAATTGGCTTCCCATTGCTCTTAGAATAAAATCCTCAAGTGTTGCAACGGTCTGCGAAGTCCTGTGTGACCTGGCTCTTGCCCACCTCACCAGCCTCCCCACTGAGTCACTGCACTCCTCATGGAAACTTCTCTCTGTTTCCCACTACCTCAGGGCAATCATATACATGCTCATGTCTTTCTAGAACATTCTGTGTCCTCTCCTTTCTGCACTTACCCAGTCCTACTCATTTTCAGAGCTCAGATGAAAGGTCACTTCCTGAAGGAAGTCTGCCTGGCCCTCCCAGGCTTGGGGGAAGTCCCCCTGTGAGGGCTAAGTGCCCAGGGGTCCTCTTCTATAGTACATCATACTCTTACCATTCCTGCGATCAAGGGCTCAATATCTGACCCCCCACTAAATATGAGACCCATGAGGACAGGTACTGTCTTATTCAACGCTGTAGCCCCAGCACCAATCACAGTGCCATGTGTACGGCAGGACTTAATATTATGGAATGCAATTAGGTCTTACCAATAGCACCTTGCTAATCAGTTGGCACCTTAGCAAGAATGAGCTGACAGCCTGCCAGGGAAAGAATGTAGACCAGGTGTGCTGCTAGCTCTATGCTACTTATCGCAGGACCAGGGTGGGGCCATGGGAATTGGGATGGGGCGTCCATCACCAAGGAACCCTATTCGGAGCCAGCCAAGCACACTCAGGATCCTAGAGGAATGTCCTTCGCTCCTCATTTCATTTCAGTGTCCTATTACAGCACACACAGCCTTCCCAGGACAGTGGAATTTAGGGAGTGGATTATCCATTCTGTTCAACTTGACCTCCCAGACTGTTCAATCAACTCAAGAGTCTTTTCTCTAGATTCTCAGGTTCCCCAGGTGGCCACCCCCTTGTCAGGGGCAGAGAAACATCTGGTCCTGGAATCCTCCCTGTTTCTCTCCTAACTCCTTTCCCACAGCCTCTGAGTCATTTAAAATTCCTTTGTTCCTCCTATAGTCCCCATCCATCCCCAGTCCACTCTGGAGCCCCATGTCCTCTTGGGGTTGGTTGCCGGTGTTAGCTGTCAATCATTCAGCTTCATCCACGATCACTACCAGGTGGGGTCCAGCAGATGAGAGGGGTAGAGAGAGGAGGGGAGAGGTGACAAACCCTCATCATGATCTAACCTCAGGGAGAGATATGGGTAAGCAATCAGATCATCCATTCTACCAGGGTTAACCCCCTGCCAGTTGATTTCCTGGACATTATAATGCTAAAGAGAATGTCTGTTTTCTATCTGCCTCTAGTTCTATCACGAAAGACCTCGCTGTTATTTTAGCTTCAGTATGTGCCAGGCAGGGTCCCCAAAAGTGGGATAGAAAACCTGCAAAGACCAGGCACCAGAAGGAGTGGCCACAGTGAGGGGAAGTGGGAGCTAATACAGGAGATGGAGGGCAGCTACAGACAACCTTCATCAACCTCACAGGTTTTCTGAGAGTTTGACATAATTCTGGTTTTCTTGCAGAAAACAGGTATCAAGGAGGGGTACTGCAGAATTGTTTCCATAAGCTGTCTGAAACTAAAAATGATGTGCGGGGAATGGCATTGAGCGAATAGACGCCCAATCCTTCCTCATTCGCTTCGATTTTCTCCACCAAAGAGAACAAGCCTTGGACTGCAAAGGGCAGAACAAACATGGGTGAGGCCAGGTAGTCAGAGATGAGTAAAGAGCATGTCTGGAAAGTGATGAGCTGGTCCAAGCACCTCGAGCCTCCTAGCCTAGGTGGGCTCCCTCCTGGGGAAATAAAAGAAACCATGAACGAGATGGATCAGCCCCAGTCATAACTTCTGAGGACGTTTGAGAAGGGGAGAGGTGCTAGAAGACTAGAAACAGGCTAAGTTTGATGTCAGTTCAGACCGTTAAAGGCATGGTTTCTTGTTATTGAGTGTAAAGGAAGGAGTGATCGCAGGACCTGAATAGAAACCCTAACCTCATTTTCTTCCTTAGCAGGGATTCTGGGCTGGGAAACAGGATAACACAGCTGGTGATGCATCTGGGTTTCTGCAAAGTATTGGACGCTATGAACACCTAAGAGCATCCATGCAAAACATCTGCACCATCCCCACCTGGAGGTAGAGTTCCAAAGACATTCCTCAGGGCTCTTGCTTCAGCCTGCTCCTGTCCCCACACTGTCACCATGAAATTTAGCTATCCTTGCACTGAGCCCATATTTGTTTATATTTCCCAAAGGACAAAATAGAATAAAATTATAGGATGAATATATGGTCCTATACTTTGGTCTGAAATACCAACTGCACATCTATAACACAAGAATGATGTGATTTAGCTAGAGTGGCTCTTTAAACCTCTTGAGAGTTAATGATGATTTGCCTCATTCCAAAAGGATCCTCACAGCAAGTGCTACTGTTGGATGACATCTCAGTGTCTCAATGTTGCGTGACCTCTGCTCCCCCTCCAATAAGTTTCTATTAAATTTATCATCAGGTATCAAGGGAGCTGCAACCTGCTCTCCATTCACGTACAAAGTGTTTCCCTGAAGAGCTTCAAAGTGAGCTGATTTCCTTTCTCAAGGACAGGGCAGGAGTACCTCTGTCTTTTGCATTTTGTCATCCAATGGCTGGATCAAAGTTAAACAGACAAGACTTCACACCGGAGGGAACAATGGAGAGAAGTCACAACTAATTAAGCCCCTTGTATTGGTACCTGTCCTAAGAGCTTCAAAGTACACCCATCTCACTTGAGCCTCCTCCGCACAATCCTGTGAGATAAGTCAACCAGGTGTCTCCAGCTGACTGATGGGAGATCAAATAGCCTGAGAGAGGCAAAGACTCTCCAGCTCCTCAGCATCAGAAGTGGGCCTGGAAACCAAGTGGCAACGCCAAGTTCAGCTCACTACAAATGAAACTGTACCGCATGTATGTGTGCATAAAAACAAATAGTTAAGGGCTTCCCTGGTGGCGCAGTGGTTGAGAGTCTGCCTGCCGATGCAGGGGACGCGGGTTCGTGCCCCAGTCCGGGAGGATCCCACGTGCCGCGGAGCGGCTGGGCCCGTGAGCCATAGCCGCTGAGCCTGCGCGCCTGGAGCCTGTGGTCCGCAACAGGAGAGGCCACAACAGTGAGAGGCCCGCATACCGCAAATTAAAAAAAAAAAAGACAGCTTAAAATCAGATCTTATGAAAGCATTCCCTGTGTATTTAATTTGAAAGCTATTAATTATTCATATTTAACAACTGTTAGCTATTTATAAGAGCCTATTATGTATCAATCACTGCTCCTCGGTGGGGGAGGTGCAAGAAAAGGAGTAGATGGAACCTCAGCCTCAAAGGCCCTCAGATGTCAGGAGCCCAGATGATAACCTTGCCGGGTCCTGAGTAGAGGCTGTGAGCTGGCAGAGAACAGGGTTCGCCCATGCATGGTAGAATTAGGGTTGGACAAAACTTTATAGATATTGTCTACTCTGGTTGAATTCTTTTTTTTTTTTAACATCTTTATTGGAGTATAATGGCTTTGCAATGTTGTGTTAGTTTCTGCTGGTTAACAAAGTGAATCAGTGATACGTATACATATATCTCCATATCCCCTCCCTCTTGCAACTCCCTCACACCCTCCCTATTCCACCCCTCTACGTGGTCAAAAATCACGGAGCTGAGCTCCCTGTGCTATGCGGCTTCTTCCCACTAGCTATCTGTTTTACATTTGGTACTGTATATATGTCCTATGCCACTCTCTCACTTTGTCCCAGCTTACCCTTCCCCCTCCCCATGTCCTCAAGTCCATTCTCTATGTCTGCGTCTTTATTCCTGTCCTGTCCCTAGGTTCTTCAGAACCTTTTTTTTTTTTAGATTCTATATATATATGTGTTAGAATACGGTATCTGTTTTTCTCTTTCTGACTTACTTCACACTGTATGACAGACTCTAGGTCCAACCACCTCACTACAAATAACTCAATTTCGTTCCCTTTTATGGCTGAGTAATATTCCATTGTATACATGTGCCACGTCTTCTTTATCCATTCATCTAATGATGGACACTTAGGTTGCTTCCATCTCCTGGCTATTGTAAAAACAGCTGCAATGAACATTTTGGTACATGACTCTTTTTGAATTATGTTTTTTTCAGGGTATATGCCAAGTAGTGGGATTGCTGGGTCATATGGTAGTTCTATTTTTAGTTTTTTAAGGAACCTCCATACTGTTCTCCATAGTGGTGGTATCAATTTACATTCCCACCACCAGTGCAAGAGGGTTCCCTTTCCTCCACACCCTCTCCAGCATTTACTGCTGGTAGATTTTTTGAAAATGGCCATTCTGACTGCTGTGAGGTGATACATCATTGTAGTTGTGATTTGCATTTTGCTAATGATTAGTGATGAGCAACCTTTCATATGTTTGTTGGCAATCTGTATATCTTCTTTGGAGAAATGTCTATTTAGGTCTTCTGCCCATTTTTGGATTGGGTGGTTTGTTTCTTTGATATTGAGCTGCATGAGATGCTTGTAAATTTTGTAGATGAATCCTTTGTCAGTTGCTTCATTTGCAAATATTTTCTCCCATTCTGAGGGTTGTCTTTTCGTCTTCTTTGTAGTTTCCTTTGCTGTGCAAAAGCTTTTAAGTTTTATTAGGTCTCATTTGTTTATTTTTGTTTTTATTTCCATTTCTCTAGGAGGTGGGTCACAAAGGATCTTGCTGTGATTTATGTCATAGAGTTTTCTGCCTATGTTTTCCTCTAAGAGTTTGATGGTGTCTGGCCTTACATATAGGTCTTTAATCCATTTTGAGTTGATTTTTGTGTATGGTATTAGGGAGTGTTCTAATTTCATTCTTTTACATGTAGTTGTCCAGTTTTCCCAGCACCACTTATTGAAGAGGCTGTCTTTTCTCCACTGTATATTCCTGCCTCCTTTATCAATGATAAGGCAACCATATATGTGTGGGTTTATCTCTGGGCTTTCTATCCTGTTCCATTGATCTATATTTCTGTTTTTGTGCCAGTACCATACTGTCTTGATTACTCTAGCTTTGTAGTATAGTCTGAAGTCAGGGAGGTTGATTCCTCCAGCTCCGTTTTTCTTTCTCAAGATTGCTTTGGCTATTCAGGGTCTTTGTGTTTCCATAAAAATTGTGAATTTTTTTGTTCTAGTTCTATGAAAAATGCCATTGGTAGTTTGATAGGGATTGCATTGAATCTGTAGCTTGCTTTGGGTAGTATAGTCATTTTTGCAATATTGATTCTTCTAATCCAAGAACATGGTATATCTCTCCACCTGCTTGTATCATCTTTCATTTCTTTCATCAGGGTCTTATAGTTTTCTGCATACAGGTCTTTTGTCTCCTTAGGTAGGTTTATTCCTAGGTATTTTATTCTTTTTGTTGCAATGGTAAATGGGAGTGCTTCCTTCATTTCTCTTTCAGATATTTTATCATTACTGTATAGGAATGCAAGAGATTTCTGTGCCTTAATTTTGTATACTGCTACTTTACCAAATTCATTGATTAGCTCTAGTAGTTTTCTGGTAGCATCTTTAGGATTCTCTATGTATAGTATCATGTCATCTACAAACAGTGACAGATTTACTTCTTCTTTTTCAATTTGGATTCCTTTTATTTCTTTTTCTTCTCTGATTGCTGTAGCTAAAACTTCCAAAACTGTGTGGAATAATAGCGGTGAGAGTGGGCAACCTTGTCTTGTTCCTGATCTTAGTGGAAATGGTTTCAGTTTTTCACCATTGTGAATGATGTTGGCTGTGGGTTTGTCATATATGGCCTTTATTATGTTGAGGTAAGTTCCCTCTGTGCCTACTTTCTGGAGGGCTTTTGGTGTTGAATTTTGTCAAAAGATTTTTCTACATCTGTTGAGATGATCATATGGTTTTTATCCTTCAATTTGTTAATATGGTGTATCACATTGATTGATTTGTGTATATTGAAGAATCCTTGCATTCCTGGGATAATCCCCACTTGATCATGGTGTATGATCCTTTTAATGGGCTGTTGGATTCTGTTTGCTAGTATTTTGTTGAGGATTTTTGCGTCAATGTTCATCAGTGATATTGGCCTCTAGTTTTCTTTTTTTGTAACATCTTTTTCTGGTTTTGGTATCAGGGTGATGGTGGCCTCAAAGAATGAGTTTGGGAGTGTTCCTCTCTCTGCTGTATTTTGGAAGAGTTTGAGAAGGATCAGTGTTAGCTCTCCTCTAAATGTTTCATAGAACTTGCCTGTGAAGCCATCTGGTCCTGGGCTATTGTTTGTTGGAAGATTTTAAATCACAGTTTCAATTTCAGTGCTTATGATTGGTCTGTTTATATTTTCTTTTTCTTCCTGGTTCAGTCTCAGAAGGTTGTGCTTTTCTAAGAATGTGTCCATTTCTTCCAGGTTGTCCATTTTATTGGCATATAGTTGCTTGTAGTAATCTCTCATGATCCTTTGTATTTCTGCAGTGTCAGTTGTTACTTCTCCTTTTTAATTTCTAATTCTGTTGATTTGAGTCTTTTCTCTTTTTTTCCTGATGAGTCTGGCTAATGGTTTATCAATTTTGTTTATCTTCTCAAAGAAACAGCTTTTTAGCTTTATTGATCTTTGCTATTGTGTTCTTCATTTCTTTTTCATTTATTTCTGATCTGATTTTTATGATTTACTTCCTTCTGCTAACTTTGGGTTTTTTTTTTTTGTTCTTCTTCTTTCTCTAATTGCTTTAGGTGTAAGGTTAGGTTGTTTATTTGAGATGTTTCTTGTTTCTTGAGGTAGGATTTTATTGCTATAAACTTCCCTCATAGAACTGCTCTTGCTGCATCCCATAGTTTTTGGGTCATCGTGTTTTCATTGTCATTTGTTTCTAGGTATTTTTTGATTTCCTCTTTGATTTCTCCAGTGATCCCTTGCTTATTTAGTAGTGTATTGTTTAGCCTCCATGTGTTTGTATTTTTTACAGATTTTTTCCTGTAATTGATATCTAGTCTCATAGTTGTGGTCAGAAACGATACTTGATATGATTTCAATTTTCTTAAACTTAACAAGGCTTGATTTGTGACCCAAGATATGATCTATCTTGGAGAATGTTCCATGAGCACTTGAGAAGACAATGTATTGTGTTGTTTTGAGATGGAATGCCCTATAAATATCAATTAATCCATCTTGCTTAATATGTTATTTAAAGCTTGTGTTTCCTTATTTATTTTCATTTTGGATGATCTGTCCATTGGTGAAAGTTCCCTACTATTACTGTGTTACTGTCATTTTCCCCTTTTATGGCTGTTAGCATTTGCCTCATGTATCAAGGTCCTCTTATGTTGGATGCATAAATCTTTACAATTGTATGTCTTCTTTTTGGATTGATCCCTTGATCATTCTGTAGTGTCCTTCTTTGTCTCTTGTAATAGTGTTTATTTTAAAGGCTATTTTTTCTATTATGAGAATTGCTATTCCAGCTTTCTTTTGATTTCCTTTTGCATGGAATATCTTTTCCCATCCCCTCACTTTCAGTCTGTATGTGCCCTTAGGTCTGAAGTGGATCTCTTGTAGACAGCATATATATGGGTCTTGTTTTGGTATCCATTCAGCCAGTCTATGTCTTTTGGTTGGAGCATTTCATCCATTTACATTTAAGGTAATTATTGATATGTATGTTCCTGTTACAATTTTCTTAATTGTTTTGGGTTTGTTATTGTAGGTCTTTTCCTTGTCTTGTGTTACCTGCTTAGAGAAGTTCCTTTAGCATTTGTTGTAAAGCTGGTTTCGTGGTGCTGAATTCTCTTAGCTTTTGCTTGTCTGTAAATGTTTTAATTTCTCTGTCAAATCTGGGTGAGATTCTTGCTGGGTAGAGTAATCTTGGTTGTAGGTTTTTCTCCTTCATTACTTTAAATATGTCCTTCACTCCCTTCTGACTTGCAGAGTTTCTGCTGAAAGATCAGCTGATAATAGTATGGGGATTCCCTTGTATGTTATTTGTTGCTTTTCCCTTGCTTCTTTTTTTTTTTTTTTTTTTTTTGCGGTACGCGGGCATCTCACTGTTGTGGCCTCTCCTGTTGCAGAGCACAGGCTCTGGACGCACAGGCTCAGTGGCCATGGCTCACGGGCCCAGCCGCTCTGTGGCATGTGGGATCCTCCCGGACCGGGACACGAACCCATGTCCCCTGCATCAGCAGGTGGACTCTCAACCACTGCGCCACCAGGGAAGCCCGAGTATCATACTCTTTGAAGAGCATATACGTAGAGTTGGATTGATATATAGATTTTGATATGTCTACATACAAAGGGACTATGAAGGGAACCATGAGTTCTGATACCGTCCTGCAGCTCTCTCACAAGGCACTGTTGATAAGCCGTAATCAGTGCAGCCAAGACCATGTCCTGTTGGGCCAGTCTGAGACAACTGCTATATATGTTTGTCTGCTCAATCTGCTATATTGAGATGCCTATTTCATGCTTTAGGCTAAGCCCTCAATAGTAAGTTTCCCACCAAGACATGTGAGTAAACATCCCTTTAAGCTCAACCTTTACCAAGTGGTTTCTATAAAGGCTGTTCGCACCAATACCTTCTGGGAGATGCTGGCTGTCTACTCCCATAATAAAATAGTGCCTCTCTGATCGTCTACTATGGATGATTTGGGTCTCTGTGTTCTTTGCTGGCTGCTTCCTTTCTGCAGGGCCAGCGTTTTTCTGCATGTGGTGGTAATGGGATGAGTGTTCGAAATCTCTCTTGGGGAGAAGAATTAAATGGATCGGAGAGGGATCCAAAATTCGATCCCCAGTTACTCAGTTCCAAGATACTTTCTGTGAAACACCATTAAATATCCCTAGGGGTAGCAATAGGGCAATATTGTTTAATTACCACCTGTCTAATATTATAAGCGTTCTATTGGATTCCTCACTTAGATAAAGAATCCAGGTCTAAAGATCCTACGTGAGTTGTCCAAGATGACCCAGCTCACGTGAGGCAGAGCAGGGTCCAAATCCACACTCCTTCTACTCGGACACACTGGCTCAAAACCTCGGTTATGGGGAGGCATCACTCTGCTCTTCCACCAGCTGAGCTCATCCTGCACCATTACCCTTTGACAACCAGTCCCACCTGGACCATTTTTACCTGGACCTCATGAAAGTCAGTGTTCCTTCCATGTCCGTGGTATTCTCAGAGTGACTTACTCATTGGGAAGGCTGGGGTAGCATAGAGGTAAGTGCACAGAGGGTGGACCCAAACTCCATAGGTTCAAATACAATCTCTACTATTTACTGGCAATGTGACTGAGCAATGTGACTTTGGACAAGCTAATTGCCTCCTCTGTGCTTTGGTTTCCTCATTTGTAGAATGACAACAATAACTGACCACCTATCTAATAACTGACCACCTACCTACCCTGTAGGATTATGAATTATAAATACCTTGTGTAGGTAAAGCACTTAGAAGAGTGCCTGTCACATAGCACATTCAAACACACACACATACACCCATATATATATATATATATATATATTTCCTACAATTTTTATTCATCATTTCTCCCCTTTGCCTTCCCACCCTCCATGCCTTCTGTTCTAGGCCACTCTGTTTCCTTCTTCTTATGCTCTCTCATTCACCTACTCTATCCATAGTATCTTCAGCCCAATTACAGTTGGAAAGACTTGACTCTGATCCTCTTCATTAATTGTGAATGCAAAGATAAACTCCCTTCTCTTGCCTATCTTTTTCTGTATCAAACTACTTTTCCTACATGAGAGTGGGCTGGTGTGGACAACAGATGGGATGGTGAGACAGAAGACCTCAGTCCAGGTCTGAGATCTGCCACTTAGAGCTACTGGATCTTGGGTAAGCTATTTAATTTCCTCAACGTCTGAACTCAGGAAAAAGTAAAAATATCTCATTACCACATGACTGGTTGCTCAGGCTTTCTGCTGAGTTGATTCTAGCAGATCAATTTGACCAATGATTAATAGTGGTCTTCTGAATAGCATGTCTTTGTCCAACCCCTTCCCAAGAATGTATCCACCCAGCTCCCTGAAGCCTCTGAAATCTGGCAGTGAGAAAGCCTGAGGGACACACCTGCCTTGCATTTCACTGCTGAAATCCTGCACACCAATGCTGCTTTTCACTGTGGTCTCATTTATTAGGATGTATTACAAGTGTTTATTCCTGACCTCCACTGGGTTCCCTGTAGGGAGTCACAGGCATGGTATTTGAGAAGTAGAGAGGAAACCAGAACCCTGTATTAAATTGCCTACCACACATCTATCCTTGAAGGAGTTCATTCTAATTTCTGTTTCCTTAATATCCAGCCAGAATTTGAAATCTGCTTTTATTGCACTTTCCATGGAGGTGAGGTGCCATTCGTGTTACCTGGAATGGTACAGGTCCTCCTCAACTTGGTCCTCCTACAGCCTTGGAAACTTAATTCACAGCTTCTCTCTGCTCATCAGTTTTCTCATCTGTAAAAGCCAGGAAATTGAAATGGATCATCCTTTCTTAAGCTAACAACCTCTTACTCCTATCTCTTTTTGCGTGTGGGGTTGCCAGATTTAGCAATAAAAATATATCCAGTTTTTTAAAATATATGTCCAGTAAAATCTGAATGTTAGATAAATAATTTTAGTGTACATATATATACTAAATATATATATAGGTATATACTAACATAGATGTTTATAAATATATGAAAATACATTTTTAGTATATATGTATACATATTTATTTGTACACATATGCATGAGACATACTTATACTAAAAAACTTTTGTTGTGTATCTGAAATTCAAATTTTACTGGGTGTCCTTATTCCTATTTGCTGAATTGAGCAACTCTATTTGAATGCCAAATTTAATCAGAGCTTACGTCAGTTGGAAGGGTCTGATCCAAACCTCTCCCAGAATGCAAAGGGCCCTGCAGCCTCGGAGGGGCAGCTGAAGGAGCCCTGGGTTGGGGGGAGTCCAAGAAAAAGATTCTGGTCCTCACCCCATCTCAAGTAAGTCATGTCGCCTCACAGGGCTCAATTTTATCATGTGCACAGTGAGAGGTATTGGACTAAATTATCTCTAAAGTGCTGTCCAGCTCCAAATGTCAGTATTATTTTTGGCTTTTTCACTACTCTTTGGATCTGTGAAAGGCATTTCACTGTTTTTTTTTTTTTCTGATGTTTTACTTGTGGGGAAAACAGATTAATCATGTGAAATTTAGAAAAATAAGTATTCTTGAGCTATGAGCTGAACTCCTTGAAAATGGCTTTGATAGGCTGAGGGACCCTTTAAGAGCCTCATAATTTAGTTGTCATGATTTATTTAACATTTAGCATCTGAATTACTTTAAATATCACGAGTAAGGCTGCAATGGCCATTGTTATAGCCAAAGATTTCACATGCACCTGATTATTTCATTAGACACAATCCCTGGAGTGGGGTTGTAGGGTCAAAGGTGAAGGTCTCTGGGGGAAGACTACTTCTCCTCGTCTCTCCCCACCCCTCCCCCATTCTCCCCTTACCCCATCCCCAAGAGGTCAAGAGGGATCTGCACTCATCAGATCCCAGGTCACCAAGGGGCCCTGTTTTCTGGGCCAGCACAGGTGGCTGGGGTGGGATGTCATGCAATCCCCACCTACAGCTGGGCCCAGGGCTACTGCCCACCAGAGCAGGGCTAGTCCAGGACAGGTGGCCCCTGTCCTGACTCTTCTCTCCCCTTGGCTCCAATAAGACATCACTCCCCTTGGGCTTAAGACCGGAGGCTCCAGATGGAGCAGTTTATAGTCTACTTTGGTTCAAAGTCATTTAAGCCCAATTATTTTCAGAAAAAGGAGGACTCCATGTGTTCCAGTGCACGTCCAGTCTCGGACACGGATCCAGAACCCCTCCTAGTAGTAAGGACTCACCCTTCCTGATCTTGCTTCCTTTGTGGGTACCATGTAAAGAGGAAGATGTTCTAGGCTAAGACAACATTCATTTGCATCTGGGTCCTACAACCAAATGCACAATCAGATATCTCCAACAAAGGGTTTTAGGGCTATTCATACGTTTTGCCAAGTCCTATAGTGAACATGTATTATTTTATAAAAAGGAAAAGTCATTATTTTTAAAAAGCCTTATAATTATTCCCAACTGTTCATTTTCCCAGCTATACATTTTTGGTGTAACCAATCCATTGCTCTTTGATCGACTTGCTTTGTGTAACAGATGGAGTATGTTATTAATAATTGGGTTACTGATATTTAGACAACAAAGATAAAGAAATGTATAAATAGGTCATACTTGCTCTTCTTAGGAATGGGAAGAAGAGGAGAAAAGGGGTAAGTCCAAGGAAAGGACACATCTAAGAAAAAAACAGAGGAGGAACAAAGAGTAGGGCTCGGTTCTCGGCGAGTGCTTGGCCATAAATGTCAGGTGATAACTGTTGGATGTTCAAGAATGAGAGGATGGGAAACCAAGGTGGAGCCAAGAGCCAGCATGTGGCCCCAGACTTAGCCATTCAGGCAGAACCAGTGAGTGCCTTGACAGGTGGGTAAGGAGCTTGCTCTGTAATTACTTTGCGTGTGTGTGTGTGTGTGTGTGTGTGTGTGAGAGAGAGAGAGAGAGAGATATCAAGAACTTTAAGGCTTAGATTGTGAAAGGATGTATTAATACTAGCATTAAGAGTATATTTGTTGGGCTTCCCTTGTGGCGCAGTGGTTGAGAGTCCACCTGCCGATGCAGGGGACACGGCTCGTAGTCTTGGGTTTTATGGTGATGGGATTAGTTTCTAGGTTGTCTCTGGCCAATCATTCTGACTGAGGGTCCTTGCTGGTGACGCACGCATCGCTCAGCCAAGATGGTTTCCAGTAAGGAGGATTCTGGGAGGTTGGTAGGACATGTTGACTGGCGTCTCCTCTCTCCTTTTGACCTTTCCCGTTTTCTTCCATTTGGTGGTGGCTTGTTAGTTCCATGTTCCTTACCAGGATCTCCTGTCATAAAATAACTCAGTGCAAATTGTTACTGTCTTTACCTGGCCAGGGTGGGTGGTTTCAGTCAGTGTTTCCCCAACAGTGTGCTTCCTTATCAGCCAAGGGAGCCCTGCCTCTTAAGAGCTAGAGTAGGTTTGCTCAAACGCCCGCACCACAACTTGTAAAAAGTCTAAGCTCTTACCCCCAATTTTTGCAAATTCTCAGAAGACTATGGGTTTTCATAGTCACATCTCTCTCTAATTTCTATCTCCTGATGAATTACTTGAGTTTATGAACTTCACATTATTCTATGCTGGATCCATCCTGATAGGAAACTTAACCTGTTTCTTTGACTTTCTTTACCCTTCTCCTACCAAGCAAACAAGAAATAAACAGTCTGATCATAAAGGCCTTTATATAGCAGTGTTTGGGGAAACCAAAGTTATTTGCATTGCAGAAATACAAACAGTTTTAAATTTAAAATGACCTAAAGGTCATTTTGGCCACTAATGCTACCACATGTTTCACTGACTGGACTCCCTACATTCAAGGCCTTATGCCAACTAGCTGGCTGCCTCTTTTCCTTAACCCTCAGTCTCTTTTCCTTACCACTCCTCCCCCAATCCTGTCCCCAGGAACTACAAATTCTTGCTGTTTATTAAGACCTATACTTCAATTCTCTTCAGCCCCTAGTCCTTAACCCAGCACCAGGCCCATATCAAGAGTCATCAGTTGAAAAATAGGGCTCATTAGCATATTAACACAGAAGCCTGACAAAGACTCTGCTATGTCTGACCTTGAAGGCAGTTGTGATTTTGAAGAGTATTTTCCCCTTCCTTATACTATTATCTTCTCAAAATATCAAGGAGCATCAGAAGGTGTTGGACTCAAAAAGTTGGAAGTTAATGATTACCCTGAGCTTCTCTAAGGTTGTCAGGTTCACATATGACCCGCCAGGACATGACCCATTGAAGGGATTTCCAGAGACTGCATCTGGGATCCCTGGACCATAGGGTTATCTCAACATGCCTTCTTTATCTTTACTATGTTATAGTACCTACACATGAGGAGGAAGTTCACAGGGAGGTTTCTTTTTGCCTTGTTTGGCAAATGGCCCTCAAAATGTAATGAACCCTCCCAACCTATCAGGGACTAAGTTAATTGGGTTAATTGTACATTGGGAGAGTATGTATGAAATGAGCCCAGAAGTGTGAAAAAATTAGACCTCATATCCAGTTATCACACAAGACATTTTGCTTCTTATCTCATAAGGGTAATTTGAAAAGAAGATTCCTGTTAACTTGCTTTATGCTGAGTTTTGAAAGTGTGAGAATATTAATGAGAAAAAGGAATAAATTATTTAAGCAGGAAATTCCAGGAATAAACTGTCGCCCAGAAATATTAAAGCAAGGAAACTTAAACTCCTAACTTAAGAATTTTATTTTTTTAAGTTTCTTAATCACAGTCCAAGAACTTATTTATATGCAGTATTCAAGACATTAAGTAAATATATTAAGTTGGAAGTCAGAGCCCTTACTTAATCCAGTCTGTTTCTCCCAGTTAAAATATACATTAACACAAATCACATCAGTATTATCAGCTTCAATGTCTTTTATTAACTTTGTCAGTAAAAATTGGTAGAATATTTTCTAACATTCTATGCTTGTGGTTACTGTGATTTTAGCTAACAGGTTTGAGTGCTTCCTAGGAGCAGAGGTGGATGCTTTACAAAGGCTGTCTTTATTTTTTAACTTTTCATTATGGAAAATTTCAAACGCACACAAACGTTGAACACCCCCTTATGCCAAATCATCAAATTTCTGTTATTCTTTTTTCATGCATTCCCCCCAAAATAATTTAATGAATTATTTTAAAGTAGATCCCAGACATCATATCATTTCATCTTTAAATACTTCAGTGTGTGTCTCTAAGAGATAAGATAGTGTCATCTGGTGTCAGAAGTGAAGTGAAGCGTTGGTAGTGGTATGGGTATAAAGAAGAGACACAAGCAGGCTTCCCGTTTATATAGCACCACCCAGGCCCATAAATAGAACATTGCCAGTACCCTGGAAGTTCACATGTGCTCCCTGCCCCGATTAAAAAGCCAGGAGAAAGAATTCCAAACGTATCAGTAATTCCCCAAAATATGAATGAGTTAAACTCATTTATTAAAATGTATATCAATTGAGGGGTTATTTACATCATTATAACATTGAGTCTTCCTGTGTAAGAATTAACTATATTTTCCCTTTAATCAAGTCTTCCTTTACGGTCCCCAGTAGAGTTTTAAAGTTTTCTTCATTCCCTTGTGTCATTCTCATGGGGTTCCTATTCCTGTAGTTGATTTTTGTTTGTTTGGTGTTTTTAAAAATGTATATGTATAATAGTTGGCATTTATTCCTGTTAAATTTCAAGCTTTTGGTTTTTATCTGTAATTCCAGTCTGTGCTGCTTCACTCCCATACCTATCTTCACACAAATCACTGATAAAAAATGGTGGCCTGGACAGAGCTTTATCTCTGTAGTATGCTATAAAACATTCCCTCCCAGAATGACACATGACCCATTAGTCAAAAATTTAAGAATAGCTATATAAACATCTGTAGCTTTGTCCAACCATACTGTTATATAATCTGTATGTCTCCATTTTATCTTCAAGAATATTATGGAAAAAATTTAGAATGCCTTTCTAAAATCCAAATAAAGTATAACTGCCAATTGAAGACAACACAAACAGACGTGTCCTTGGACTGGAAGAATCAATATTGTTAAAATGATCACACTACCCAAAGCAATGTACAGATTCAATTCAATCCCTATAGAAATGCCAATGGCATTTTTCACAGAACTAGAACAAGTAATTGTAAAATTTGTATGGAAAGACAAAAGACCCTGAATAGCCAAAACAATCCTGAGAAAGAAGAACAGAGCTGGAGGAGTCACACTCTCTGACTTCCGACTATATTACAAAGCTACAGTAATCAAAACAGTATGGTACTGGCACCAAAAAAAGACACAGGATAGAGAGCCCAGAAATAAACCCACACACTTATGGTCAATTAATCTACAACAACAAAGGCAAGAATATACAATGGAAAAAAGATAGTCTTTCAACAACTGGTGCTGGGAAAACTGAATAGCTACATGTAAAAGAGTGAAATTAGAACATTCTCTAACACCATATACAAAAATAAGCTCAAAATGGATTAAAGACCTAAATGTAAGACCAGATACTATAAAACTCCTAGAGGAACACAGGCAGAACACCCTGACATAAACCACAATATTTTTTTGGATCCATTTCCTAAAGTAAAGGAAATAAAGGCAAAAATAAACAAATGGGACCTAATTAACCTTAAAAGCATTTGCACAGCAAAGGAAAGCATCAACGAAATAAAAATACAACCTACTGAATGGGAGAAAATATTTGCAGGTGATATGACTGATAAGAGATTAATATCCAACATAGATAAACAGCTCATACAATTTAACATCAAAACAACAAACTACTCAATGAAAAAGTGGGCAGAACTAAATAGACATTTTTTCCAAAGAGGAAATGAAGATGGCCAACAAGCACATGAGAAGATACTCAACATTGCTAATCATCAGGGAAATGCAAATCAAAACCACAGTGAGATGTCACCTCACACCTGTCAGCATGGCCATCATCAAAAAGAACACAAACAACAAATGGCGAATATGGAGAAAAGGGAACCTTCGTACACTGTTGGTGGGAACGTAAATTAGTGCAGCCACTGTGGAAAACAGTATGGATGTTTCTCAAAAAGCTGAAAATAAAACTATCATATTACCCAGCAATCCTGCTCCTGGGGATATATCTGGAAAAAATGAAAACACTAATTTGAAAAGATGCATAACATATACCTCAATGTTCAAAGTGGCATTATTTACAATTACCAAGATATGGAAGCAACCTAAGTGTCTATCAACAGATGAATGAATAAAGAAGATGTGGTATATATACACAATGGAATACTACCCAGCCATAAAAAAGAAAGAAATTTTGCCATTTGCAGCAACATGGATGGACTTGGAGGGCATTATGCTAAGTGAAATGAGTCAGACATAGAAAGACAAATACTGTATGATATCACTTATGTGAGGAATCTAAAAAATACAACAAACTAGTGAGTATAACAAAGACGATGCAGACTCAGATACAGAGAACAAACTAGTGGTTACGAGGGTGGGGAGGGGCAATATAGGGGTGGGGGAGTAGGAGGTACAAACTATTGGGTGTAGGATGGGCCATAAGGATGTATTATACAACACGCGGAATATAGCAGAAAAAAAAATTTAGAGTACCTTTCTAAAATCCAAGTTAAGTAAAACTGCCATATTCCCTTGATTTGGTTGTAAAGCAAATCTAAGGGAGAAAAAAAGATCAGAAATTAGATTGACCTGATATATTCTTAATGAAGTTGTGCTGAATCCTTATAGCCATCATTCTCCTTTTTAAATACTCAAGAACCACCCATTAAATAACCCCGTTTGAAATTTACTGGGAACCAATATCAGGTTTACTTCCCTATATTTTCCATAATCAACTCTGTTGTAGCTTGGATTATTGCTACTAATTCTCCACTCTCCTGTATTAAAATAATGTACCTAAGTCTTTTTCTGTGTGATGTTTCAGGATTCCCACAGGAGCAGGAAGCTTCTATTTTCCCCCAGCACTGACGTTGGCATGGCCATGTGGTTGCTTTGGCCAATTGGAGGAAGGCAGCAGAAGAGACTGGGGGAGATGCAGGCATGTAAAACATACAAGATGCATTATGCATCCACTCACTCCTCAGGTGCTCCTGCCATTCACCATGAAAATCACCTGTCCCAGGGATTGCTGGTCCACAAAGAATGAGAGATATATTGCTGATCTGAACCAGACCCACAGCCTGACACAGAGCTGCCCCAGCTGACCTGCACACCTGGGAGTGAGAAAAATAAATGTTTGTTGTTATAAGCCACTGAGATTCTGAGGTTGCTTGCTGCGCAGCAAAAACTAACATGTTTTCCTTTTTGAAAACTAGTCCCTCCGCAGCCTTTCAACATTTCTAGTGTTTAACATGAATTCTTAAAGATTACAAATAGTATATACGTACAATGGAATATTATCCATCCTTAAAAAGGAAAGAAATTCTTTTTCATAAGAGCCATCCTAACAGGCGTGAGGTGATATCTCCTTGTGGCTTTGATTTGCATTTTCCTGATGATCAGTGATGTTGAGCATCTTTTTACGTGTGTGTTGGCCATCTGAACACACTGGGACTTTCTGAGGTGATGTAAATATTTTATATCTTGATTTATGGTGACCATTCCACAACTGTGTCCATTTGTCAAAACCCATTAAACTGTATACCTCAAAAGGGTGAATGTTACTATATGCAACTTGTACCTCAATAAATCCTTAAAAAGGAATGTAATTCTGACACATGCTACAACATGGATGAACCTTGAAGGCATTATGCTAAGTGAAATAATCCAGCCACAAAAAGACAAATAAATATATGATTCCACTCATGCAAGGTACCTGGAGTAGTCAAATACATAGAGACAGAAAGTAGAATGGTGGCTACCAGGGGCTGGAAGGAGGCGGAGAATGAGGAGTTGTTATTTAATGGGTGCAAGAGTTTCAGTTTGAGGAGGTGAAAAAATTCTGAAGATGGATGGTGACGATAGTTGCACAGTAATGTGAATGTACTTAATGCCTCTGTACATTAAGGTGATGAAAATGTTCTATATCTTGACTTATGGTGGCAGTTCCACAACTGTGTCCATTTGTCCAAACCCATTGAACTGTATACCTCAAAAGGGTGAATGTTTCTATATGTACCTCCACAAATTTGAATTTTTTAAAAAAGGGAATGCAATTCTGACACATGCCACAACATGGATGAAACTTGTAGCCACTTAACCTTAAAGATACACTTAAAAATAGTTGAAATGGTAAAGTTATATTCTGTATTTTTTAACCACAATTTCAAAAAAATTACATAGTGGAGCCTCAGTTTGTGTCCCCAGAAAAGCAGATCTTGAGACAAGGACTTGGGTTTAGGTTGTTTGGGAAGTGAAGCCAGGGAGCTCAAGTGAGGAAACAGGGAAAGTGAGACCAAGAAAGCAAAGTGTCCATGCAGGGAAGCATTAAGCAGCAGCCTCCATCTGTGGGTAACTGCTGCCTGATTCTGAGTACCAGGCGGACCGTGACTTAAGAGCATCTCCCTGGAGGATGGGAAGGTTGCAGCATCTATCCTATTCCCCATTGGTCTGAAATTTGCCTCTGTGGGCATTAACGCCCCTCTTGCTTTCTGGGTTGTGTCTGGGAGCAGTCAGATGATGCCTGGCGGTGACAGAGAAACCCATCACACAGAGAAGAAGAGAGGGTTGCGTGCTTGAGTTGGGAGGCTGGCACATGCAGGAACTGCTCACTTTAGCTGCAAACTCAGGTGGGTCCCAGAGATATGGGACAAGGCATCGAAACATCTGCTAAGATCGTATGTCCATCTTAACTGCCTGGGAGGTAATTCATCAGGGCAACTAGGAGCTCTCTTAATTTCTTCTCACCTGTCTTGGGCTTTAGGCACAAAGGTATTGTTTATTCCACTTGATTCAATTTGGTTTTTCCATCTCCTTGATAAAAATGGTGAAAAAGAGTAGAATTATGTCTTATTCCGATGATTTGTTCATATTATGTCATCCCCCTCAAGCAGCGGGATCCTATTCTCCCCCTAACTCATACTAGGAAGTTCAGATGCTTCATCTTTTTGTGGCTCTTCTTATTCCTCCTGATTTCACTACCCCACCATGGCCACTTGTTTCTCTAAGCAGGAGAGATCATTTAGAGAGTCGAAGTTGCTAATTCCAGTCTGTTTTGACAGCAGTGTCCAAGCCTGGGGTGTGTGTGTGCCAGAAAATACTAAATGTTCCTGAGAATCCTCAACTCATTATCTTTAGATAGGCTTGGCTTCATAGAATTTTTAAGTTTTGGGCTTGGGTTCTCTGATCTGGTAGGTGAGAGGAAAGTCTTCACTTCGGAAGACTGTTCCGAGTTTGCTCACTCTTCCAGGGATTCATTTTGTGTGCAGGTCACTCACGGGGAAGGGGATGGATCGAACAACCCAGAAGCCAAGAAACTTTCAATAGAATCAGCTGAGAGGGACTGGGTTGGTTTTTTAAAATTCAAGTGGAGAAATTCTTGTTCAGTCAGAACCAAAATCCTGTCTAACTTTATTTGCATCACACTCCTTGGCACAAATAGCCTGGTGATGAAAATAAAAGAGCCTGTGTAAAGGTCCGGGAATAAAAACAACAGACATAAGAGAAAAGGAAGAGTGAGAGGAGACAGCACAGGGGAAAACGGGCAAGAAGGGAGAAATGCGGGAGGAAAGGCAGAAAGGGAGGGAGAGGGTGTCCTCAGAGAATACTTGTATTGCAAGTTACCTTAAAGAACAGCTAATTTAACCATTATTTTAATGGTGAGATCATGAAGACACAGTGTCACCCAAATAGTTAATGACAAAGCCTGTAGCCATGGTCTTCCAATGCTTGTTCAGTTTTCTTTTCTTCCACCCTTCCCTCCCCCTATGCAGGCTCATTCATTAATTTTTTTTAACGTTCATTAATTTTTTAATTGAGTTAAATCATTGTGAGAATAGAAGCAATCACCTCCTAGAAAAGTTCAAGGAAATATCTGGAGGTATTTAGAAGACTAGGAAAAACCCAGGAAATTTTCAATCAAGCATCTGACTGACGTATTTGTCCATAGTGATTTACTCACCCGAAAACTGAACTTTGAGTTTTCTTCTGGTTGGAAGCTAGTCTCCCGGACACAGCTTATGTGTCCAGCACAGAAACCCCTTTAGGGCAGATTCCAAAGCTCCATCCAGTTGCTCTGGAAACTGGTTACTGTCCTTAGCCATCTTGCTGTGATTCATCCCCAACCTGGACCCAGAGGTGTGCTGGGATTTCCAGTAGGGAAAAGAGCGAAGCTGGCAGGGGCTTCCATTCTAATCTTCTAATCTTGCATTAAGGTTTATGTGGGTCAACATCTCACACACACGGTCACGTAAAACACAACTTGCCCAAGGATTTTAGCCCTCTTCACCCTATATGCACCTCTTGTACCAGTAGTAATATGGCTGTAGGGGGGAAACAGTGCTATTCTAACTCCCAAAAAGTTTGGAGATCACTTCCCTGAAGTAAAGGTCTGTTTCCCAGAATTACTGTAGTAGGAAGTTCTGAGTGTCTCTGACACCCCATGACAGGTATTCAGAATCTGGTTATATCTAACAAACTGGTGGAACAGTGATGCCCAGACATCCTTTTGTACCAGTTGATATGCTTGGAGGCAATTGTTAGTCTGTGGAGAAGAAGTTGGAAGTAAAAGTTCAAGGAAGGAAATGTTAGAGGAGAGAAGACCTTGGGGCGCTGTTTGCATGAGGGGAAGCATGAAATCTGGGGCACAAGCATTGTTGCTGAAGGGCCTGGGAGCCAGGACCAGGGTAGGTCTGGGTTGTAGATTTCCGCCTGGGATGCAGTGTGGCTCTCGATGGACAGAGACGAGAGGGAACACAGACTGGAGTGTTGGCATCTGAAGTGCTCTGCTGTGCTTTGCCCAGGAAGCTACAGCCTAAGCAAGGGGCAGCCGTTGGTCTCAGAGTGCAGACCCAGCGGCAGCTGCAGTGGTGAGATACTGCCCTCAAGTGGCTGGAGGGCTGGGGCACTCAATGAGGAGGCAAAAGGCAACTTGGTCTGGGATGTATCTGAGAGCAGAATTAACTGGGGGACATTGAAAATCCTGCGGTTGTAAAGGTGGTAACTGTGAGCTAGCAAGCAGCCGCATAGCACAGGGAGATCAGCTTGGTGCTTTGTGACCACTTAGAGGGGTGGAATAGGGAGGGTGGGAGGGAGGGAGATGCAAGAGGGAAGAGATATGGGGACATATGTATGTGTATAACTGTTTCACTTTGTTAAAAATCAGAAACTAACACACCATTGTAAAGCAATTATACTCCAATAAAGATGTAAAAAAAAAAAATTCCTGTGTTAAGGTTATCATCATGTGCGCACGTGGTGGGGAGGCCTGGGAAGACTCTATCCTCTCAGTCCTCATCCTGCACCGACGCTCCATCTCTCTCCAGCATCCCTGGATTCCTGCGTCCACATCAAGCAGACCCTTTCCCCGTAGCACTCCTGCTCCCTACAATTGCACTGGGTGGGCCCAAAAGTGCCTTCGGTTTTTTAAGTAAAAATAAAAGACACATTTTTCATTTTCACCAAGAACTTTCTGAACAACGTCTTCACCCTTTTGTTCCACTACCTTCTGCCGTTTTTCAGGCAGCTTCATAATCCCATCTTCCCAAAACTTCTTATCCTTTCGAGCAAAGACCTGTTCCGGCTGCCTTTTACAGTCTTCCAGGGAATTGAAATTTTTTCAATTAAGAGAATTTTGTAAAGACTGAAATAAATGGAAATCCAAAGGTGCAATGTCTGGTGAATACGGCAGATGAATCAGAACCTCCCAGCCAAGCTGTAACAGTTTTGCCTGGTCATCAAAGAAACACGTGGTCTTGCATTATCCTGATGGAAGGTTATGCATTTTCTGTTGACTAATTCTGAATGCTTTTTGTCGAGTGCCACTTTCAGTTGGTCTCATTGGGAGCAGTACTTGGAATTAATCGTTTGGTTTTCCAGAAGGAGCTCATAACAGAGGATTCCCTTCCAATCTCACCATATACACAACATCACCTTCTTTGGATGAAGACCGGCCTGTGGTGTGGTTGGTGGTGGTTCATTTCGCTTGCGCCACGATCTCTTCCATTCCACATTATTGTACAGTGTCCACTTTTCATCGCCCGTCACAATTTGTTTTAAAAACGGAACGTTTTCATTACGTTTCAGTAGAGAATCGCATTCGGAAATATGGTCAAGAAGGTTTTCACTTAACTTATGTGGAACCTAAACGTCAAAGCGATTAACATAAGCTCGTGCAAATGATTTTCAACACTTGATTTGGATATTTTGAGTATGTAGGCTATCTCCCATGTGGTATCAACGTTGATTGTTCTCAATTATTGTTTCTATTTGATCGCTATCAACTTAAACTGGTCTATCCGACTGTGGAGCATCGTCCAGCGAGAAATCTCCAGCACAAAACTTCGCAAACCACTTTTGACACGTTCAGTCAGTCACAACACCTTCTCCATACACTGCACAAATCTTTCTTTGCGTTTCAGTTGTGTTTTTACCTTTCTTGAAATAATAAAGCATAATATGCTGAAAATGTTGCTTTTTTTCTTCCATCTTCAATATTAAAATGGCTACACAAAAATTCACCAATTTTGATGTCTTTTTTTAAATGCACGCTGAGATGACAGCTGTCACATACAACCTAACAAAATTGTTTCAAATGAAGTTAAAGACAACTAAGTGCTACTAGAGCCATCTTATGGAAAAAACTGAATGAAACTTTTGGCCCACCCAATACAAGTTGTACACCACTCATGGTTGTGCAAGCATATATTGTACAACCGTGGGGAAAAATTCACCTCACAGATGTCATAGAGTTGTATCATTATTGTGAACATTTTGAGACCAATTGCTGTGAAGTGACTTGATGTTCAGGAGCTTTTTTCTAATTTGCACCAAGTTACCATGTTGGCTGGTAGAGGGCTTCCCAGAGTTCCTTTTGGGCAGGGCTCTGTTCCAGGACTAGTAGCCAAGGAGATAACCAGATGGATGGCCTCAGAAGAGACCCATCACCAAGACTGAAGCTAAAATGAAAAAATATAGACTTCCTGACATTACCATTTAGGAGGATGGGTTGGGGAAAGTGTGGAGAAAAAAAATTAGTGGATTCTTAGCAATTGAACTTCAAGTTATGAGATGGTCCATAAAGACAAACTTATCCCATACAGGTAAGAGTTCTGGACTAATAGCTCTAAGAGCAGAAATTTTATTCTATTCATTTCTGTTTGTGAGGTTTCTGGCTTGTTGGCCATAGGCTGCGCTCAGTGCTTGACAGTTGGGCCTCTCTAGCAGTGTATAACATGGCAGCTTGTTTCAATAGAAAAAGCAAGAGGGGAGAACCAGAAAGAGTTTTTGCAAACAAGATGGAAGTACCAGTTTTTTTAAAAAAATCTAATCCCAACGGTGATATTGTCTCAATTTTACCATATTCTATTCATTAGAATACGAAAGACTTTAGGAAATTCAAAAATATGTGGAAAAACAATATACTCCTAAATAAACAATTGGTAAAGAAAAAATCAAAAGGGAAATCAGAAAATACTTTGGAGACGAATTAAAACAAAGATACAACCTACCAAAACTTAGGGGATGCAGCTAAAAGCAGTGCTTAGAGGGAAATTTATAGCTGTAAATGCCTATATTAAGAAGAAAGATCTCAAATCAATAATCTAAAGATACTGGGAAAAACCTAAAGCCAGCAGAAGGCAGGAAATAATAAAAATTAGAGTAGAAATTAGTGAAGTAGGAAATAGAAAAACAACAGACAAAAAACCATGAAATCAAAAGTAGATTCTTTGAAAAAAATCCATAAAATTAATAAATCTTTAGCTAGACTGACCAAGAAAAAAGACAGAAAATTCAAATTATAAGTGAAAGAGGGGACATTATTACCAAACTTACAAAGATAATATAGATTATATAGGAAATGTATGCAAAATGGATAGTCATATGCAAAAAAAAATTAGATAAACTGGATGAAATGGATAAATTCCTAGAAAGACACAAACTAACTCAAGAAGAAATAGACAATCTGAATAGACAAGAGACTGAATTAGTAATAATAAATAGTTTTTAAACTGCCCACAAAGAAAAACAGGATCAGATGTCTTCTCTGGTGAATTTTACCAAACATTTAAAGAAGAATTCATTCCAATTCTTCACAAACTCTTCCAAACAGCAGAAGAGGACAGAACACTTCTCAACTCATCCTATGAGGCTAGTATAACCCTGTCTTATCAAAACAAGGCAAACACATAACAAGAAAACTATAGATCAATGGCTCTTATGAATATGCATATAAAAACCATCAACAAAATGCTAACAAACCAAATCTGGTAATATATAAAAAGAATTATAAACTGTGACCAACTATGATTTATCCCAGGAACGCAAGGATGGCTCAACACTAGAAAATCAATCAATGTAATACTCATTAATGGAATGAAGAGGGGGAAATCACATGATCATCTCAATCGATGCAGAAAAAACATCTGACAAAATCCAGTGCTTTTTTGTTCAACAAACTAAGAATAGAAAAGAACTTCCTTGACTCCATAAAGGGTATCTATGGAAAACCCACAGCTGATATCATACTTAATAGTGAAAGACTGGATACTTTCCCTCTAAGATTAGTAACAAAGCAAGATGCCCACTTTCACCACATTTTTTCCATATTATTCTGGAGGGTCTAGCTAGGGTAATTAGGCAAGAAACTCCCCTCTTTAATCTCATGGAGTCATAAGTTCACCACTAGCTACAGGAAGGCTGGGAAAGTATCTGGGAAGAGGTATAGGATTACCATATCTGTCCAATCATGAGTTATCCCCGGGAGTGAAGGAGGGATCTACCTTACTGAGTTTACCATGCAATTGAGTAAATCAGGGTTCACTCAGCAGGAAATAGGTGAGTGAAATAGTTATTGTGTAGGCAACCAACCAAGTTCACCAGGCTATGCTCTCCCTGGGAAAGTGTAGATAACATATGACCCCACATGACTCAATGCAGACTTTCCTCTCTTGTGGTTGTAGGCCCCCTCCTCTGTTTCTCTGCTTCAATAGGACAAGACAAGACAAATGGCACAACCCCGAGTGGCCCCACCACTGACCACTGCCAATTTCCAAAAAGGGAAGACACTCTGAGCTGGACTACAGTCATCCCTCAGCTGATGGGCAACCTCCTCCCTCACATCCATTCTTCCTGTCCTTTAGCACATTCTGCATGGAGCTGTCAAAAAGATCTTTCATAACATAACCATAGGAGGGTAATAATTTAACCCTACAACCTGCTCAAAACCCTACAGTGGTTGACCTTTGTTTTAGGATAAAGAGCAAAATCCTTGACATAGACAACAAGGCCCTGCATGGTTGACTTCTGCCTACTTCTCCAGCCCCATTACACACTTCCTTGGAGATGGCTTCTCCCAAGAGTAGGTCAGGTCCTTTAATTATATATTTCTAGAACCCAGTGAACTTTTTCTTTATCTCACTTATCGCAGTGTGCAATTTTAGTGTTATTTTCATGATTGTTTGATTACTGTCTAATTCCCCTACTAGAGTATAAGCATCATAAGGACAGGGACTCTCTGTTTTGACTCCCATGTGTAGCAGAGATTGCTAATGATCTCCCAATATCTGGTCTCCACTTTTCTATTAGAAAAAGAATCCTAGATTTATTGAAGGCAGCAATGCACCCAGCTATATGTTCCAGCTTCCCTACATGTTCCAACTTTCTTTCAGGTCCCAGCTTCCCTTGCAGCTAGATGTGACCATGTGACTAAGCTCGGCCAATTAGATTTAAGCAGAGCATGGTGTGGTAATTCAGGGAAGTCTCCTAAAAATGGAGAATATGAGACCCTCTCTACTCCTCCTTTCAGCTTGCTTGGATTTGGACATTAGAGCTGGAGCTGCAGCAGCTATCTTAGACCCTGAGTTGTCATGCCAAGGATGATAGGACAGCAAACTAGAAGCAGCCTGGGTTCCTGATGACTCTGGAGCTACCACACAGGTCCTGGAATGCTTACCTCTGGACTACTTATTATGTGTGAGAGAAATAAACTTCTGTGTATTTAAGCCACTATTTTTTTTTCTTTCTGTCACTTTCAGCCAAGCTTGATCATAACACAATATTGAATCATCTGCCTTGCACATAATAGAATCTCAATCAACTCCTGGAAGGAAGGAAGGAAGGAAGGGAGGGAGGGAGGGAGGGAGGAGGGGGAGGGGGAAGGAGGCACTAGTTCAGAATAATAGGTGCCATGTATGATAAATGTATAAGCAAAAGCCTGTGAGAGTCCAGAAGACAGAAAAAAATTGATCCCAGTTACGGTGATCAAGAAAACTCCTCAGTTTAGATCTGGTAACTTGCTTCCAGTACTCACTATATATACCTCTTTGATGGCACTGCCACAGTGTGTTGTTGTTGTTTTATTATATAAGCAATGCATGCTCATTGTAAAAAGTATGTTTTCTGAACATATGGAAGAGTGTAAAGTGGAAAGTAAAAATCTCTCTCCTTGCCTATTTCCCCAAAGCCAAACCTCCAGAAATAACCAGTTATCTTCTATGCTTCCAGAAATGTTCTCTGCATATATAAGCATATATGTCTTATATCGCTCTATATGTATAAATAACTCTTGTTACTCAGATGGGAGTGGGTATTAGGCTGGTCTGCTCCTGGCTTTTTTCCTTCATCATGGGTGTTTGGCCACCTCCAGTCTGCTTATAGTGGTCTGTTTGGATGTTTATCATATACTGGACAGCAAGGCTCAATAGAAATGAGTTCTGTGCTTGCTCACCTTTGAAGTTCCGGAACTTAAAACAGGTGCTTAATAAAAGTGCTGCTGGGGCTTCCCTGGTGGCGCAGTGGTTGAGAGTCCGCCTGCCGATGCAGGGGCGCGGGTTCGTGCCCCGGTCCGGGAGGATCCCACGTGCCGTGGACTGGCTGGGCCCGTGAGCCATTGTCGCTGAGCTTGCGCGTCTGGAGCCTGTGCTCTGCAAAGGGAGAGGCCACAACAGTGAGAGGCCCGCGTACCGCAAAAAAAAAAAAAAAGTACTGCTGAATGAACACTTGAATACTTGAATGGGCCTTGAAGTTGGCACAGGGCAGGTGGCAGAGGTGGAATTTTCCTCACTGACAAACTGTTCTTTTATTTTTTTTACTTTTTATTTTATATTGGAGTACAGTTGATTAACAATGTGTGTTAGTTTCAGATGTACAGCAAAGTGATTCAGTTATACATATACATGTATCTTACTCTTTTTCAAATTCTTTTCCCATTTAGGTTATTACAGAATATTGAGCAGAGTTCCCTGTTCTATAAAACTGTTCTTCTTTTAAAGACAGCCTTGTGGTCACTGGACACACATCATTCTTATGTCCCTGAGTCTTCTCAGGAATTTTCAATGAACCACAGCAGTGATGTCTCAGAATGGGGAGCTAAACTCAGCTGGAGCGCTCAGCACTGCCCAAGAGCCAGAAGGAAAAAAATAAAATTAAAAGAGCCAGTCTCTTAAATTAAACTGAGTGCTGGCTCCCTGCATCCCCAAAGCCATCCCTTGGGGTCTCATTAAAATGCAGCTCCAAAGAAGGAGGAAAGGGGAAGCCCCTTCCAGCCCAGCTGAGGAAAACAAACCGGATTTTTTTTTTTTTTTTAACCATGAAAAGGCACTAAAAAGAGATTCATGGCCAGTCTCCAACCTTTGAGCTGTGGGCACTTCCACTGAGAAAATTTGTGTCTGGAAACAAAACTGAGATGCAATAAAAGGGAAATTAGAGCTACTTCTAGTACGCTTTCCCCAAATCCTGTATCATTAGTAGGTTTTTCCCACTTTCAGTTTTCATTTATTAATTAAAGCTCAGCTTTAACACACCTGATGGGAATCAGTTTTGCTTCATGAAATTCAAATGGGTTTGAATAGAAATCCATTACTACCACGTAATGGATCCAGGGGGTCCTGGCTTTTTGGGGATTAAAGCTGTTTTTTAACTCACTGTTTCTGTGGCAATTGTTAATATAAAGTTTCCAGAAGGCTCATCCCAGAAAAGTGATTGCTAATAACTCCAAGCAAATGGAACCATTCATGGGCCATGGGGGAATTAAAGCTAATTCCCCAAACACAAGCCTTGTTCTGCCTGCTCTGCTCTGATTAGAGCAACAGTTCAACTGATTAGAGCAAAAGTGTCCTTGCCAGGAAAGCTGGACTGAGAAGTGAACCACGGCGAGTTTTCCCATAGAATACTGGTTCCCTGTATCCAGTGGATCCAGGAGGCAAGGAAAGGGTGACCCTCATCCCCGCTCAGAGTCACTACGTGCTGGACTTACAGAAGCAGGGCAACTCAGAGTGACTGATCTTTTTTTCTAAACTTTCTGATTAAATGGGGATGAAAGGGCTTATCTTAATCAACCCTTCTTCCTTTCTCTGTGCCTAAGAGCACATATTTTCCCACTGGCTGGGGTTGTCAGTATAGTAGGTACATTAGGAGAACAGCATGAGGTGGCATTGCCCCCTGCAGTGAAAATTGCACTGGACAAGGGTCAGGAGACCTGGACTGCCACCCCAGCCTTGTTTACCAGCTGTGTGACCTTGAGAAAATCACGATGCACATTTGCTACTGGGTGATCCAAGAAGTGGCCCAATGAGTCAACACAAAATCCCCGAGGATCTCTGAATGTGAATTTCTAGACCAGAGGTTGGCAAAGTATGGCCCACAGACCAAATCCAGCCCACCACCTGCTTTTGTAAATAAGTTCTGTTGGAACACAGTCATGCCCATCGATTGCATATTATTTCATGTCGCAATGGCAGAGTTGAGTAGGTGCTACAGAGACTGTGTGGCCCATGGTCGCTAGTTAGCCAGAAATATTTACTATTTGGCCTTTTATAGACAAAAGTTCCTGCCCCCTGTTCTAGACTCATGTCCTGACTCCTTTTGACCTTGGAATTCCAGTCCCCACATATAATTTCCTTATCAGAAAGTCTCGGATGGCCCAGAGAATAACTAAACAAGTGCTTTTGAAATAGGACGCCACCTAAGAGCACCATCTCACCACGTCCTTCCACAGGAAACCCACACTCCCTCAGCCTCGCAGAGCAGAGGGTGGGCACCTGCCTGATGAACGGTCCTCATTTACTTCTTTTTTAAATTTTTTATTTTTTAAATTTTTACTGAAGTATAGTTGATTTACAATGTTGTGTTAATTTCTGCTGTACAGTGAAGTGACTCAGTTATATCTATATATACAATCTTTTTTTAATATTCTTTTCCATTATGGTTTATCACAGGATATTGAATATAGTTCTGTGCTACACAATAGGACCTTGTTGTTTATCCTTTCTCTATATAATAGTTTACATCTGCTAACTCCAATCTCCCACTCCATCCCTCCCCCAACCCCCTCCCTGTTGGCAACCACAAGTCTGTTCTCTATGCCCGTGAGTCTGTTTCTGTTTTGTAGATAGGTTCATTTCTGTCATTTTTTAGATTCCACATATAAGTGATATCATATGGTATTGTCTTTCTCTTTCTGACTTACTTCCCTTAATATGATAATCTCTAGTTGTATCCATGTTGCTGCAAATGGCATTATTTTGTTCTTTTTTATGGCTGAGTAGTATTCCATAGTACTATATATATGTACCACATCTTCTTTATCCATTCATCTGTTGATAGACATTTAGGTTATTTCCATGTCTTGGATATTGTGAATAGTGCTGCTATGAACATAGGGGTGCATGTATCTTTTTTTTTTTTTTTTTTGGTACGTGGGCCTCTCACTGTTGTGGCCTCTCCCATTGCGGAGCACAGGCTCTGGACGCGCAGGCCCAGCGGCCATGGCTCACCGGCCCAGCTGTTCCGCAGCATGTGGGATCTTCCCGGACCGGGGCACGAACCCGTGTCCCCTGCATCGGCAGGCGGACTCTCAACTACTGCGCCACCAGGGAAGCCCTATCTTTTTGAATTATAGTTTTGTCTGGATATACGCCCAGGAGTGGGATTGCTGGATCATATGGTAACTCTATTTTTAGTTTTCTGAGGAACCTCCATACTGTTTTCCATAGTGGCTGCACCAACTTAACATTCCCACCAACAGTGTAGGAGATTCCCTTTTCTCCACACCCTCTCCAGCATTTATTGTTTGTAGAATTTTTGATGATGGCCATTCTGACCGGTGTGAGGTGATACCTCATTGTAGTTTTGATTTGCATTTTTCTAATAATTAACAATGTTGAGCATCTTTTCATGTGCCTATTGACCATCTGTATGTCTTCTTTGGAGAAATGTCTATTTCGGTCTTCTGCCTATTTTTCGATGGGGATGCTGGGGTTTTTGTTGTTGAGTTGAATGAGTTGTTTGTATATTTTGGAAATTAAGCCCTTGTCAGTTGCTTCATTTACAAATATTTTCTCCCATTCCAAAGATTGTCTTTTTGTTTTGTTTATGGTTTCTTTTGCTGTGCAAAAGCTTGTAAGTTTGATTAGGTCCTATTTGTTTATTTTTGCTTTTATGTCTATTGCCTTGGGAGGCTGACCTAAGAAAAGATTGCTACAATCTCGTTTATTCTTAATGCTCTTGCAGAGCAGGTGTGCGAGCAGCACAGGGTGGCCCCAGCCAGCACGACAGTGGTCTTCTCTGCTGCCCTGCATTTTTTTCCTGTTTTATTTCTCTGGATTTGAAGAAATCAACCAACGTGATAAAGTGGCTGAAG
Organism: Delphinapterus leucas; assembly: GCF_059928025.1. Classification (NCBI taxonomy): domain Eukaryota; kingdom Metazoa; phylum Chordata; class Mammalia; order Artiodactyla; family Monodontidae; genus Delphinapterus; species Delphinapterus leucas. The sequence continues at coordinate 66,543,830 of NC_143142.1, read as the reverse complement.
GGGAGCAGGTGTGCAAGGGTCCCTCTTGCGTTTATGGGAATAAGACACTTTTTCTATGGGACCTAAACGACGGGAAAAGCTTTCTTCACTAGTTCACGGTGTGAGTGAAAAAAATGTTGCCTGCCATATCAGTAAACAATGGATGTTGCAGTCATCAGGCCACTACAACCAGCCCTGAGGGAACTCAGGTTGGAGACAAACAGGCTGCCTGTTACCAAGCCCTCAGCCACTGCAGTCACGCCAACTGTGCACTCTGAGGGGATTCAGGATGGAGAAAAGCAGGACACAGCCCCCAGATAGCTGAGGTACATATCAAAGGAATGATTTCAGTGAGCCCAGACTCTTGCATCTTCACATACATAGAAAAGTGCTAAACTCCTTAACTTGAGCTATTTGGTTTTCTTCAATTAACAGTAACCTTTTGATGTCTGACTGCCTAGTCTTTGTTGCAAAAACTCCTAAATATCCTGGCTCCTCCCTTCCCTCTTTGGAGCAGTGCTTCCGAGCTATCTGAGAGGCTGCATCCCGTGGGCTTAAGTTCTCAGTTTTGTCCATCAAATAAAACATAATTCTCAACTCTTAGGTTGTGCTTTTTTTTTTTTTCAGTTGACAATGGCATGTTAGTAAGAGCTGGGAGAGACCATGGGGCATTTCCAAGTTCAAGCCTTTCATTTTATACATAAGGAGCCCAGGGAAGCAGAGAGTTTGGCCAGGGTCAAGGTTAAGGACAGAGCCAGATTAGAGTCCCCATCTCTCAGAGTCCAGGCCAGTGCTCTGTACTCTCACTTGCTTAGTCAACAGCCATTTATGAAGTGTCTGCTGTGGACCAGGAACTGTGGTGGCAGCTTGCTGTAAGTCATGACAAGACAGATATCATGGGCCTTTCAGTTCACAGCCAGCTCTCCAATGAATAATATATCTATAATAATACATAGTATTAAAAATTGGGCTAAGTGCTGTGATGGGAGTGAACAAAGTACAATGATAGAGAATAACAGGAAAAACCTACTGGCCATATATCATTGATTCTAGACACGCTTTTCTTATTTAACATTTTAATATTTCTGAAATCAAGATGCACCTTATCATAGATGAGACCTTAGATGATAACGAGTGGCATTTTTACTTTCTGAGTGGTACATGGAATAATGGTATGTCTTACAGTTGGTGGTATCTTATGACCAATGATACAAAGTGGGTAAGGCAGTCAGGGAAGACCTTTGTTCATTTCAGCCAAGTACTGAGGCTGGGAAGGAGTCCACAGTGCCCAGAACAGAAGAAAAATCATTCCTGACGACGGGATTAGCATGTGCAAAATCCCAAAAGCTAGGTGCCCTTGAGAAACGGAGTGAAGGGCAATGCGGCAGGAGACAGGAGGCGTCCCGGGAGTGTCTCGGACTATGTGCCAGGTCAATTAGAGGTGTGAAAGCTGTGATCTAGAGTTTGGATTTAAACAGGAGAGTGACACAAACAGCTTTGTATTTCTGACAGATTACCTTCCCAGAAGGGAAATATAAAATCCAGGTTATTTGTTTACGGGGCAAGATTAGAATCAGGAAGCCCAGGTAGGGGGCAGTGCAGGCAAGGGAAGGCCATGGCCTCCATCAGGGCAGGCAACAGAGATGGAGAAGAAGGGACTGATTTGCCAGATGCTTAGAAGGTGCCCCAGACAGGATCCCCTCAACATCTGACCACAGGCCATAGAGATGATTACAATGTCGGGGAGGGGAGCCGGGAAATAAAGGACACAAGCCTTCTAATAAGTTTGCTCCAGGAGGTGGGTGTGGCTTTCCTTGTTTTCTGTAGTTACCTCCTCTGAGGATATTCTGCATTCTCCTTAAGTCTTTTTGTTATGATGTGATTTCTTTTGTGTTATGATTCCTACTCATCTTGTGTGAAACGTATGGGATTTAACCTATGTTAAGGCATGTTAAGTGGTCCAAAATGGAGTCATGGTGATCAAGATGAACTTCCATAGTAGTTGTTTTGAAATGTCCACTGTAGGACCGTGAGTGTCTTAGATGGATAAACTAAGAGCGTTAGATAAGAAATTTGATGGTTCACGTTATGTCACAGGAACAGAAGGAGCAACTGATTGAGCCAAGACCCCCTCCCCTGGGGTAACTTTTGCTCCTTAAAAAGAGACCACGGGGCTTCCCTGGCTCAGTGGTTGGGAGCCTGCCTGCCAATGCAGGGGACGTGGGTTCGCACCCTGGTCTGGGAAGATCCCACATGCCGCGGAGCAACTGGGCCTGTGAGCCACAATTACTGAGCCTGCGCGTCTGGAACCTGTGCTCCGCAACAATAGAGGCCGCGATAGTGAGAGGCCTGCACACTGCGATGAAGAGTGGCCCCCGCTCACCACAACTAGAGAAAGCCCTCGCACAGAAACGAAGACCCAACACAGCCATAAATAAATAAATAAATAAATAATATCTCCCCTGATTTTAAAAAAAAAGAGACCACGGAGCCAACTAACTTGAAGGCTGTTTGCTGGAGGACCCGACCCCATGCTGCTGAGAGCTGTCAGAGCCCTGCTGGAGCATAAGGCGACTTTCCACTCATGCTGGTCGTGAGACCCCCTTGCCGGACCGGAGATCACTGCTCAGGCTGAGATACCTCCCTCCCGGACATCTCCTTGAGGTGGTCCATTACTCCCTTTCCTCTACTTTGACTAAACTGTGTTGTGTGTAATACACCGAGTGATTCATGAATTGAATATTGGCTACTGTTTCGTGTATCTCCAATCCCGTGATTCTTACCTGCCCTTCCTGCTGGGCCCAGTGACAGACACTTTTCCAAGCTTTGCACCAGGGAGCCTTCTTTGGGGGAAAGGAGAGGGATCCCCAAGGTGAAGAGGTGAGGTTGCTTCTTTCCACTTCTCAGCGTGTCTTCCTCAGTCCATCCTTCCTTCGGTTCATATCTGCCTGATTAACCACTAGACACAAATATTGCGGGGAAGGTAGAATTGTACCTAACGTGATTTACCTCAGCCTCTTCACATCTTTGTCTTTCACTCCAAAATGGTCTTGGCCCGGACCGGTCAGGGGCAAATCCCTAGGAGTCCACTAAAAACCAGGCCCACTCCTGTCCCGAGGCCCCACGGAGGCCTGGGCAATTCCCAGGAAATGGTAAGGCAAGGACCTATCTCTGCTCAGGCCCCAAGCCCCAGAAGAGTCCACGGTTGGGGCCAGTGTGTAGGAAGCCGGGGCTCTGCTCCCGCTGCCCCAGCCCCTGTTCTCCATTTTCCTAAGCCTACAGGCCCCAGCGGTTGTGAAGCCACCAGGAAACCTCGCAGAGCACGTACCAGCCTCCCTGACCCGGAAATGGCTCCTCTGCCTGCTGCTTTCCTAGGGATTTCAGGGCCCGTGGGTGCAGCTGAGTTTACTTCAGGTAATGGCAGGGAACCGCGTGAATGTTCCTGGCGTCTGGCGTTCCTTCTGCTCGCCCACTCCTGCCGGCCTCCTGCAACCTCCACCAGTACCAGGAGGCATCCCCAAAGCCCTGTGGGCCCCGCCGGGCTGGCAGGGCACCATCTCCTCCTGCATGCTCGTTCCGCAGCATCATCTGGCTTTGCCTCCCCATCATCTGGCACTTGTGAGACCAGTGCCAGTGACGGGCTGATGCATCGGGGGTGGAGCCCTGTGTGCTGTCTCTGAAAATATCTGCTCCTGTGTGTTTTGAATTCCTCCAGCACTTGTCATCCTCTCTGCTCATTTAGCATTTAGCTTATGATGCCTGGAGTTTTAGGTTCATCTAATGGCGCCATATGATATCTCTCCAACTGGCTAGTAAGCTCCTGGGGAAGAAAGCCTGTGTCACCTGGGCTGCACCCAGTGCTGTGGGGAGGGCAGGACTTCTCAATATATTGGCTGACCAAAGGCTTGATTGGGCCTCCAAATTCCCAGAAGCACAAACTGTCTCCATAATTCATATCTTGGAATTGTTGTGGCTCAGGTAGACTTGGCCTCAAGACATCCAAGTTGAAGAGAGAAACCAGGAGTAAGTGCACTCGAGACCAGATGAGGTCCCAGGAATGCCAACAACCCGAACTGGAGGATTGTGGTGAAATGGAAGTCACCTTGGATAGTATCAACATCTGAGGGGGCAGGGCCCTCCATCAAGAACAACAAATGGCCTTCATCTTTATGGCCAGTGTTAATTCTTGAATGGCTTCCTGGAATACTGCATAGAAACAATCTTGAAGCTGCCCCACGACAGTGGGAAAGATTGCTGGGCTCGCTGGCACTGCTTGCATGGGCCCAGGGGAGTGGGGAGAGAGCATGCATTAGCCATTCTTCTCTGGACAGTGCTGGGAGTTGGGTGAATGGCAGAATTCATGGTTCCAGGAGATCCTTCTGTGAGGAGCAGAATCATGTCCAGAAGTGAAGATGAGGAAGGATGTTCTGTCCTTCATGCCAGAGTGAGAGGGCCTAGAAAAGGCAGCTGGTCATACAGTAGATAGCTCAGGACAGCTCACCTTTGGACACCTGGAGCACATATCAGGAAACAGATACAGAGGTGGGCACAATCATGGAGAGGAGGCAAAAAAAATGATGCACCCAGGGGAAGGTTTGGGCTTCCTGAATTCACCTTACCTACCCCAGACACTAAGCTCTTGGCAACTAGACCCATTCCAGACCCCGCTCATTAGTGGAGCTGAGTGTTTTAATATAATGGCAGCCAGTTCAGATTTGCATGTGAGGCTGGGCCTCAGTTGGGAGCAGTGCTGCCAGGGGTAGAAATGAACAAACTTTGAGATCATGTTCGCATCTTTAACCAGATAAGTACAATGGCCTCCCAGCCTCCAGGTTCATTCCACTCCAATTGTTCATTACTAACTCTGCCATAATGTTCTGTCTGCAACACACATCTTTTCCTGGTAGCCCCTTGTTAAGATTCTTCAATGAATCTTCTCCATCTACAGAATAAAATCTAAGTTCCCTACTGTGACATGGGCCCTCGATTAGACACCTTCTGCTTAACTCTCTGGCCTGATAAGAGTGTCCTTGTTTACCTGGAGGCCTTGGGCCATGCTGGATAGCCTTTGTTAACAATGTGATTTATGGTTGAGGGTTCTTAGGTCACACAGTAGCAACTCGACCTCTGGAGGGTCTGGAGACTAAAGTCAGCCATGCAGGTGGTCAGCTAGGTCTATGTGACCAAACGCCAACAAAATCTTTGAACACCAGAGCTCAAGTGATCTTCATTGGTTGGCAAAATGCCATGCATATTGCCACATACTGTTGCTGGGAGATATTGGTGCTGCCTGCATGACTCCACTGAGGAATCAGGAGGGAGCACTGGAAACTGTGCTTGGTGTCTCCTGGACCCTGCTCTGTGTGCCTCTCCCCTTGGCTGATTTTAATCCGTGCTCTTCTGCTATGATAAATGTAACTGTTAGTGTAATGGCTTTGCTGAGTTCTGCAAGTCCTTCCAGCAAATTATTGAAACTGAAGGTGATCTTGGGGCTCTCCAAACCTGCAGTTGGTATCAGATCAGATGGTGGAATCGGGGACTCTTGAATATACAGTTTTGCACTCTAATAAACACTGTAGCAAGGAGCATCCTTCTTCATATATATTTGGACAGTGGTATGTTTCTTTAGGATAAATTCCTAGAAGTTAGTTGTCAAGTCAGTGTTTTTGAACATTTCCAATTATAGCAGATTACGCTACACTGACCCCAGGCCCCAAAATAGTCTACCCAATTGACACTTCATCTTGCAGGTTGAGAAAGTCTGTTTTCTCATATTGTCAATCGTTCCCCCCAGTCTAACAGGTTTAAAAAAAAAAAGATAATCCACAAAACAGCCTATTGTTTTGATTTGTGGGTTTTTTATTATTAGTGAGGTTGAGTATCTTTTCATAACATGTGTTGATCATTTATATTTCTTTGGTGAATTGTTGATTCATGTCCTTTTCCTGTTTTTCTACTGCATTTCCATTTTTACCTTACTTATAAGAAAAACACTATATATATCAGGAATCTTAACCTTTTGTCTTTGACCTGAAATGTTTAAAATCAGAAATCCTACTTCCCTTTGGGGAAGTGTTCTTTTCAAAAGGCAAAGGGGTGTTTCTGCATAGTTGAAGAGTGACTAACACATTTCTCCAAAGATAAAACGGTATTTCTGTTAAGTCTTAAAGCTCAAACCTAGATTGCCTAATAGAGTTTAAATACACACACAAGAAAACTCAATCGTTCTGAGTTTAGGGATAAGTAATTCCATGCCAAACAGTAATTTAAAAACTGAATTGTTGGGCTTCCCTGGTGGCCAGTGCAGGGGACACGGGTTCGAGCCCTGGTCTGGGAGGAATCCCACATGCCACGGAACAACTAAGCCTATGTGCCATAACTACTGAGCCTGTGCTCTAGAGTCTGTGAGCCACAACTACTGAGCCTGTGCTCTAGACACTGTGAGCCACAACTACTGAAGCCCGCACACCTAGAGCCCGTGCTCCGCAACAAGAGAAGCCACCGCAATGAGAAGCCCACGAACCGCAACGAAGCGTAGCCCCCGTTTGTCCCAGCTAAAGAAAGCCTGTGCACATCAACGAAAACCCAACACAGACAAAGGTTAATTAATTAATTAAAATATATATATATATAAAACTGAATTATTACAGCAAAAATGAGATCAAATCACAGAGCTCACTTTAAAGCTTTACTGTGGCTTCATTCAAATTCATCACCCCCAAATCACAGTAAGTTGTCTTTTATAAAGCGTATACTGTTTGAGCCATGCTTTCCATTCAAAGAGTTAGATTTACGCTAGACCATCCCTTATGTCCCTTTAGGCCAGCACCACCCTTATGCCTGGACAAGAGGGACCCCAGCCTTGGGCCTGTGCTTTCAAGGACCCACATCACACACACAATCAAAATTATGTGCCTCAGTCATTCAACTTAGTCATTTAAAAGACTAAGGAGATTTATAGCTTTATACATTGTGGGGTGTTTTCTGATACCACTTCTAACACCAAATGTGTGTGGGTTTTTCCAGCACCAACAACCAATTCTCCAATTCTCCAAGAATAACCAGATGTCCAACAATTCAATTCAATTCTTTCACTAACTAGCCTGAATAAGTGCAGACCTCAAAGTTAAGGGCTCAGCCCCACAAGACAGCCCCCATTTCAGATGCCACCGACAAGTCCCAGGGGCCTATACTTCTGGCTGATAGGCTACTATTTGGGGGGCTCCCACAACCCCCTTCTCAGGTTCGACAATTCTCTAGAGTGACTCACAGAACTCAGAAAAGCACTTTGCTTACTATTATGGGTTTACCATAAAGGATAAACTCAGGAACAGTTAAATGGAAGAGATGCACAGGGCAGGGTATAGGGGGAGGGTCTCAGAGATTACATGCCATCTCCCATCATGGGACACATCATCCTCCCAGCATCTTGAGGTGTTCACCAACCAGGAAGCTCCTTGAACCCTGCTGTTTAATGGAGGTTTCATTACATAGGCATAATTGATTGAATCACTGGCCACAAACCAAACTCAAGCTCCAGCTCCTTTCCACTCCCTAGAAGTCAGGGGATAAGGCTGAAAGTTTCCATTCTCTAATTATGGTGTGGTATTTTTGACCTGACGACCAGCCTCTATCCCAAAGTATCTAGCCCCTCCCCCCATCTCTGGCGCCATCTCATTAACATACAAAAGACCGTATATTTCAAGGCTTTCAGGGGCTCTGTGCCAGAAACTAGGAACAAAGACCAAATAGTTATTTTTTATTATACCACATATGTATTATTCAGTTTCAGGGTTTATGAAGGTATATTTGTCAAGGCAGAAACAAAACTTTTTTTTTACATAAACTGTAGCGATTTTTTTGGATCTGTCTCCTAAGGCAAAAGAAATAAAAGCAGAAAATAAACAAATGGGACCTAATTAAACTTTAAAGCTTTTGCACGACGAAGGAAACCATCAACAAAAAAGAAAAGACAACCTACTGAATGGGAAAAAATATTTGCAAATGATTTGACCAATAAGGGGTTAATATCCAAAATATATAAACAGCTCATACAACTCAATATCAAAAAAACAAACAACCCTATCAAAAAGTGGGCAGAAAATCTGAATAGACATTTTTCCAAAGACATACAGGTGGCCAACAGGCACATGAAAAGATGCTCAACATCGCTAATCATCAGAGAAGTGCAAATCAAAACCTCAATGAGACATCACTTCACACCTGTCACAGTGGCAAGCATCAAAAAGATCACAAATAACAAATATTGGTGAGGACATGGAGAAAAGGGAACACTTGTGCACTGTTGGTGAGAATGTACATTGGTGCAGCCACTGTGGAAACAGTATGGAGTTTCCTCCAAAAACTAAAAATAGAACTATTGTATAATCCAGCAATTCCACCCTGCTCCCAATATCCATAGCAGCATTAGTACAATTGCCAAGATATGGAAGCAACCTAAGCACCCATCAACAGATGAATGGATAAAGAAGATGTGGTATATATATATTTATACAATGGAATATTACTCAAATATAAAAAGAATGAAATTCTGCCATTTGTAACAATGCGGATGGACCTAGAAACTATTATGCTTAGTGAAATAAGTCAGGTAGAGAAAGACAAATACTCTATGTTACAACTTATATGTGGAATCTAAAAAATAAAACAAACAAATGTATGGAACACAACAGAAACAGACTCACAGATATAGAGAACAAACAGTTACCAGTGGGGAGAGGGAAGGGGGAAGGGGCACGATAGCAGCAGAGAATTAAGAGATATAAACTGCTATGTATAAAATAGATAAGCAACAAGGATATATTGCACAGCACAGGGAAATATAGCCATTATTTTGTAATAACTTTAAATGTAATATAATCTATAAAAATATTGTAATATAATCTATAAAAATCTATAAAAATATTGAATCACTCTGTTGTACACCTGAGACTAATACTGTAAATCAACTATACTTCATAAATAAATAAATACACAACATAGCTTCTTTAACAATTTGTTAGCTGGATTTATAACTTTAAAATATTTATATATTTAGTCATGTGTGCAACCCCACAAATGTTAGGAGCCAGCCTGCTTGAGGCTGGCCAGGTTAAGGGGAGATAGATTTTGTGCCTGTGGGTCTTTCCTACTGATCTCCAAAGATGGGACTTGAATCTCTAAATTAGAACACTTGGGAGCACCAGAAAGTAGTGGCCAAGTAGCTTCAGAGTGAGACGGACTGATTTCTATCTTAGCTTTGTCACTTGCTTTGTATGACCTTGGGCAAATTATTTCACCTCTGAGTTTCAAGTTCCTCACCTGTAAAAGAGAGATAATACCCACCTCACTGGGTTGTTATAAGAATTAAATACGAAAGACCATGAAATGTTTAACACAGTTCCAAGCACTTAATCAACATTCAATAAATGGCTTCTATGGTACTGTTGATATTACTGCTACCCACACCACTCTGAGAGCTTTTAGAATAGACACGTTAGTAAACGATGCCCACAGTTCCCCAAGTAAATGCAATCCTGGAAACCTCCCACTAAAAACCTGTTCAGAAAGGAGGATCCCTGGAGTTGATCCCCTACTCTCAGATCCTAGGGACGCTCCCTATCCATTTTGGGGTGTGCTTAAGACCCAAGTCACTGGAAACCGAAAAGTAGAGAATCCCACGTGGATCTAGAGGCCCCTCCACAGGTTCCCAGGAAGGGAGACTCCAGCTTGTTGGATGGAGACAGCAGGTTTCTGAGAGGACTGAAGATTCCTCAGTTTGTCTTGAGTCTGACCTCACCAAGTGTACTCGGCTGTGCCCACTTGGCTGATCAGGAAGCCTTAAGGAGGAAAGGAAGGTCCCTGAACTAATTTGTGGACTTGAATTTTCACACCAAGAGTCCATCTGATTGCCATAAACAGCTCACTACTCACCATTCTGGCCTTTAATTCAAGAATAGGTAAAAAGCACAGCGTTCTTACCATCTCCTATGGTCTGAATGTTTGTCTTCCCACAAAATTCATATGTTGAAACCTTAATGCCCAATGTGATAGCAGTAGGAGTTGGGGTCTTTGGGAGATGCTTAGGTCATGAGGGTAGAGACCTCATGAATGGGATTAGTGTCCTTATAAAAGAGACCCTGCAGAGCCCCCTAACGCCTTCCACCACGTGGGGATACAGTGAGAAGTCTAAATAACCTAATTAAAAATAGACAAAGGATCTGAATAGACATTTCTCCAAAGAAGATACACAAAATGCCAATAAGCACCTAAAATGATGCTCAACATTATTAGCATCAGGGAAATGCAAATTAAAACCATGAGATACCACTTCACACCTACTATGGTGGCTATAATCAGAAAGTCAGATACTAACAAGTATTGGCAAGGATGCGGAGAAATTAGCACCTTCATATACTGGAGGGCCCTCACCATGATGTCAGACTTCCAGCCTCCAGAACTATGAGAAATAAATTTCTGTTTTTTATAAGCCACCCAGTCTGTGGTGTTTTGTTATAGGACCCAAACGGACTAAGGCATCATTGGATGGGATGCAGAGATGAACACTATGGGATGATGGTGATGATGATGGTGGTGGTGGTGGCAGGACTTGACATTTGAAAAGCATCTGGACCTACCTAATGGAAAAAATTCAAACCATTATCATTGTCAATAATATTACAATAAACGAAGATAGAGCTTAATCTTGGGAATGCAAGAGGACCTGGAGCATTTTCTCCAAGAAAGCCTCTTGACTGTGCTCTTTCTTCCATCATTAATAAATGGGGATTGTTTGTGTTTTCTTTTCTGCAGAGCAAGAAACAGTAGGTAACTGGTCCGTCAGCATTCGAGCTGTTTCAAGTTGTTCTCATTCCCGTTGCCCTGTATGAGTGAACTTCTCTTTCACTGATATATGAGCCCATGTGATTTCTTTCCAGCTTAACTTCTGACATATTTAATGGAGGGGGAGAAACCTCCACCATGGAAGTAATTGGATTTTAGAGGAAAGATGACTCAGAGTCTTGTATAATTGATTAATGGGAAAATGCGATGATTCCACATTTCATTCAGCTGCACCATCTATCTGACACCGGCCAGTTTGGTCAGCTTGCAAGAGCAGAGCCTGGCTTCTAAAGGAAGTGAATGCGGAACAACAGCTGCGGGACTGGAATGGACCTTGGCCTGAGGCTTGACCAACTCTCTCTTTGTAGGTTAATGTGCCTCTCCAGAATGCTGCACAGAGAAGATTCTGGGAGAAAAACATGACATCGTTTCCCATGAAGGAAGATCATTTTATTATATATAGATGTTCAAAGCATAAAAAAGCTCAGGAAATATAATGAGCATATCAGAAATTCTCAGCATCTGAAAACTTTCTCCTTTTAAGATTAGAAGTAGAAAAAAACAGAGATAGGAGAACCATCACTAATTTCTACACAGTTTCTTAAAATGGTGTAGTGAGGGGAGTCCTGGATGGAGGCTGGTGGAGCTGAGTTATGTTACTTACTGTGTAGGATGTGGGCAAGTCATATCACCTCCTTAGGCTTCAGTTTCTTTTCTTGTAAAATAATGGTGTTAAACTAAATAATTTCTAAGGACTCCCACGACCATCAAAAGTTCTATGCAAAGTTACTCCTCTTGCAAATCCTCACCAGTTTATTCCAATCTTATGAGAGCTTGGTTGATAATGATCACTTGAGAGAGTGCAGTGAGCCTTTATTCACTTTAATTAAAATCCTAGCCTGGGGCTTCCCTGGTGGCGCAGTGGTTGAGAGTCCGCCTGCCGATGCAGGGGACACGGATTCGTGCCCCGGTCCGGGAGGATCCCACATGCCGCGGAGCGACTGGGCCCGTGAGCCATGGCCGCTGAGCTTGCACGTCTGGAGCCTGTGCTCCGCAACGGGAGAGGCCACAGCAGTGAGAGGCGCGCGTACCACAAAAAAAAAAAAAAAAAAAAAAAAAAAAAATCCTAGCCTGCCTGAAAACTATTTCTATCAAGCCAGGGACACAGAAGCCTATGTGAATTAACATAGATTGGCATTGCCAACATTCTTCATCAAATCATATTTTCCATCTTGGAGACTAATAATTTTGCAACTTCTTATTTCTGAGTTGTTTTTAATGCTTGACACAATTTTGGGTGGACATGATGTGTGATTTATTCTCTTTTCCAGATCATTTAAGTTAAAAAGAGTTGGGCCAAAGGGTAGTTCTTCAGCACTCTGTCAGATGCCACCAACCAAGCCACCATATGGTCTTTTGCCCTGAGTGTGGCCTTTCAGGCAGAGGCAGTCTGTTTAGAATTAACAGATTCTGAATGTCAAGCCTCAGTGTACCGACCCTTGTATTTTTCTGACTGCTTTCCTATTTTAATTAGAAACAATAATTTGTATCTTCAATCTACATCCCAGGAACCTTCCTCACTTGCAAGAGAATAGGCTTAACTCAAGAAGGTAATGGTGATGTTGACAATGATGACAGATGACATTTACTGAGGCACCAGGCGTTATGCTAAATATGACTGCGGTATAGGAAGAAATATATGGGGCTTCCCTGGTGGTGCAGTCGTTGGGAATATGCCTGCCAGTGCAGGGGACACAGGTTTGAGCCCTGGTCTGGGAAGATCCCACATTCCACGGAGCAACAAGGCCTGTGCGCCACAACTACTGAGCCTGTGCTCAAGAGCCTGCAGGCCAAAGCTGCTGAGCCCGTGTACCACAAATACTGAAGCCTGCACACCAAGAGCCAGTGCTCCACAGCGGGAGAGGCCCCTGCAATGAGAGGCCCACACGCCGCAACAAAGAGTAGCCTCCGCTTGCCTCAACTAGAGAGGGCCCATGCGCAGGAACAAAGACCCAATGCAGGCAAAAATAAATAAATAAATAAATAAATAAAATTTATTTTAAAAAAGAAAGAAAGAAATATATGTGGTCTATGTCCCCAGTTCCTGGCAAAGAGCTCCTAAAACAGTTGGAATTTCCTGAAGGATAGTGAAACTTAGCAGGACCCTGAGGGGCTCCTGGGCATGGAAGCCTTTCCATGTCCCCCATTTCTTGTTTGTAGGGAACAGACTCCAGCCTCCACGACCTTTCCTGAGTTCCAAAGGGCATATTCGAACAGTTGCTAATCTGGGAAGGGAGGGGATGCAGAGAAAAAGGAGGAACAGCCAAGAAACAATAGTACAGCTTTGGGGCAGGGTCCTGGTTCCACCTTAAGGGATACACATAACAATATCTTTGAGCTCTGCTGCAGAACTAAAACCCCCACCAAATGGAAGATGTTAACCACTTGATGTTAACTTCTTTCTTCTTTCCAGAGAGGAGGGAGAAGTTCTCAGTTCGATAACCTTGAGAACAACAGAAGCCAGATGATCCCTGGGTTGGAGGAATGCAGGCCCTGCAGGCACCCTGATCCTTATTCAACAATCCTGACTATAACGCTCCTCACAATCCACCCTCCCTCCCCCCGGGTTGGGACACAGTTTTGAGGGCATTAGCCTGCTGTGGCCCCCTTTGCCTGGCAAAGCAATAAAGCTACTCTTTTCTACTTCACCCACAACTCTGTCTCCAAGATTCAATTCAGTACTGGTGTATAGAGGCCAAATTTCCACTTCAGGACTAAACTCTTAAATCTGTGGTAGTTAGTGTCATAACTGAAGAATTATTGGGAACCCAGTTGGTGTCCGGAGAATTGGTTGTTAGTGTTGCAAAACACCCCAGAATGACACATATTATCCCATATTGAATCCTCACAACAGCCTTGTGAGGTCAGTACTATTATTATGCTCATTGGACAGATGTGGACCCCGAAGCTCAAAGAGGTGTCCCTGAGTGACTGTCCAAGGTCACACCATAAGTGGTGTAGGCAGGATTCAAAACCCCACCGTCTGACTCCTAACTTTTTCGATACCTCAAAGAATGAAAGGAGAATGGGATGGTCCCCATACGTGTGAGCGCTCGGCATAGCAGCAGCAGAAGAAAAAAGGCTCTGTGGTTGAGTTGGTCAGCCTGCACTTCTGCAACAAGGATTTATGAAAAATCTACCATGTGCTTAACCGTGTGCAGCATCTTTAGTACCTGCAGTGACCCGACAGAGTCTCTGCACTCGGGGAGCTTGTGTCTAATGAAGGAGCCACTAAATGTGTAGAAATATTACGAAGGAGGAACAGAACGTGATAAGTGCATGGAAGATTCAAAGTACAGGAGATTCAGGGCAGGTCAAGCATTTCGAGCTGGAGGGACCAACAGAAAATTGCAGCCTCTATAAACAACTTTTCTTATCTGAAAAACTGACACCACCCACCTCAGGGCTTCCTTTTTTGTTTTTATTTGTGTGTGTTTTAACACAAATGCATGTAGAAAGTCAAATGCCTGTGATCTATTGTGAGTGAACCAGCTGCTTTATGCTTTCTTCTTTTGGGTGGAACCCAGCAAGTTCTGCCCCACTGATGGGCAGGAGGCTCTTCCTCTGGGGAGCAGGGTCTGCTGCCACCAAAGCATCTAGCCCAGATGACCTGAAGTTACAGCATCCCCTTTTCCTGGTGATAAAGGAGGCTCTCCACTGTTAGCCCTGCTCACCAAGACTGCCCTCTTAATGGTAGATCTTAGCGGGTGAGACCCTTGAGCCCAGGCACCATGTCAGTTTTATGCAGAGCTGTGAGGCTCTTTCCAGGGTCATCCTGGTTTAGAATGCTATCCTGCTGTCCTATGGTGCTCTCCTACTAGTCAGACACACTCCTACTTTTAATTTTATGAAATGTGGTTGCTGGAAACTTAACAAAGGATACTCTGAAGCAGGAGTCAGGAATCTGGGACCTTGGACCCAGCTCTGGTACTAACCTGGATGATCTTGGACAAAAGACTTCCTATCCTGGAACCTCAGCTTTCTCATCTGTAAAATGTGACAATCAGTCTAAGCTGAACACTACTGACCTTTTAGTTGGGACGATTCTTCTTGGGAAGAATTGCTCATTGTGGCAAGATGTTTAAGGTCCCTGAATTCCTGGGCTCTAACTGCCAGTTATAAGGCTGCACCCACAGTCATCATGAAAACCAAAACCACCTCCAAACATTCCCAGATGCCCCGTTGGGGGCGGGTAGGGGAGAGTGGGGTAATACTACTCCAGTGACTTCAGAGTCACTGAACTAAGTGATCTCCAAAAGGGCCTTCCAGCCATGATTCTAGTTGATAAATGTTAGGATAGAGGCTTGTCCCCAGGCTATTCCTCTGAAGTATATGAGGTGTGCTGTGTCAACAGGGCTTGCAAGAGCGTTATCAATAAAGACCTACTTGGTTATCAGGTGTGCTGATGTTTTAATGTTGATGTTTTGTTCCATCCAAATGCCTATAGTTGTACAGAGTGCTGAATTGAAGCCATCTAGGCCTTGGGAAAAGGTTACTCTTGACAGCCCAGCTCTTGATTCTGACCAGGCAGAACATCCAGTTACGCGATAACGAGTTTGCTGCTTCTTCACCTTCTCTAGTAGGTTTGCTATTTCTAATTTGTACCTCTTCTCAGCTATCAAGAAAGTTCAGATACTAAGACTTTCTAGTTTATCACAACAAATTGCACCAAATTAAGAAAAACCCAAAATGGCCCCAAATGTCTTTCCTGTGGCCAAGGAGGCCAGCATTTCCCGTATTCAAATCAGTCACTAGAGCTTTGGGCCTGACAGCTAGCCACCTCCTCGCAGGAGCTCTCTCTACACCGGCAGCTGGCAGAATCTGTGCTGCAAATGGTACCGCTTCGCTGTTCATTGAAGTGCAGTGGCACACTGTGTTTAAGGGGCCCGAATGCCCGTGTGTGTTTATGAAGCATGAATAAGTTATGACTTTCTGTCTAAGAATCTCCTTTGAAAGCAGCTGCTCTGTGCTCCCGGCCGGCCCCGAGCTCTGAGATCTGTGGCGGTTCCGGACTGTGGCTTTGCTTAGTCAACACCTGTGATATGCAGATCATTGTTTTGTCTTTTGAAATCTCTTCTTCTAGCAAGGGCTTCGGAAAGCAACCCGTAAAATGAAATGCTTGTCACGTTTGCTTTATGACCCTCCCTCCTGAGCCACGAGCAGAGGACCCCGTGGCTGAAATTAACAAGCACTGATGGGGACCTCATCCAGCATGTGGGGAGCCGGAATAGCTTCACTGTGTCTTGGGTTCCCTCTGCTCAGGCCAGCGGCCCCAGGGAGCTTTTCTCCAGCAGTAACTGACAAGATGAACCAACTCAGAGGGAGTGCCAGGAAGCCAGCCTGAGGCAGGAGCCAGGACTTCAATGCTTCCCAGGCTGAGGAGGATGGGCCAGGCACAAACGCACCGTCTGAGCCAAGGCCAGAGCTGGCCTTCATCAAGGCAGTTAGAAAAGTGGCACTCTTGCCGGTATTACTGCTAGGCTGACATATTAAATACTCTGCTCTGTAGAGAATCAGTCTTAAAATGTGCCTCTCCTGAGAATGTCCACTATGCAGAAAATGGAAGCATTTTCATTTTTCCCTATCCTCAGCCACTGCAACCTCATTAAGTGCTGTTCTTTATCTCTAGTTTCAGTTTCTAGTCTCCTCTCTCTTTCCCCAACTCTAGCCAACACCCTGATCCAGATCCTGACTGATGCACCCTTCAATTACTGTTGTAAGCCCTAGGACAGAAACCAAGTAAACAGGGCTATAAATGTTCCTCTTCCCATAGACCAAAAACCTTACAGGCTCCCAACAAAGACCATTTAATTCACTGATAATCATGGTAGAACAAGTCAAAAGCTCTGGTTATCTAGGATTATCTGAACACTCTCTGGGGAAAAGACATGGGAGGGATCCCCACTGTCAACTGAAAAGAAAAAAACACAACCTAAAAGTTGAGAATTGTTTTATTCAGTGGACTTGCTGAGGATTTATGTCCAGCACACAGCCTCTCAGATAGATCTGAGGGACTGCTCTAAAGAGGTAAGGCAGGAGCCAGGATATATAGGAGTTTTTGCAAACAAACAAAAAACCCACGTAGTCAGAACATCAAAAGATTATTGTTAATTAAAGAAAAACAAGACATCTCAAGTTAATGAATTTAGCCTGTTTCTGTGTATCGGAAGATGCAAGAGTCTGGGCTCATTGAAATCATTCCTTTGATATGCACCTTAACCATCTAGGGCCTGTATCCTGTTTCTCTCCATCCTGGAGCCCCTCAGGGGGTGGCTGCAGAGGTGATGGCTTGATGGCTGCAACACCTTTAGTTTACTGATGTGGCAGGTGACATTTTTGGTCCACACATCCCTCATCTGTTTCCCCACCCCCACTTCTAAACCACACCCACAGTGCCCTATGCCACAAGCGCTCCCAGCTAGAGAGTATCTGTCTGAGTCGCTGCCTTAGGGGGATAGGGGAAGCAGTAGATGGAATCAGAGGGAAAAGCAACCTCACCTCCCAGAATTCTCAGGCAGGCACCGCATCCACTCAGCCTCCCAGGGCTGCCTTTCCAAATACCCTAGGGCGCTTGGTCATAACCCTTCATTTGCGAACCTTTCTTACTTGCTCAGTATTTAGAAATCAACTCACATTATGTTGGCCCAAATCCTGCTATTGAAGGATATAGAGAAAAGCTTCTCAGAAATGCAACGCGGGATTTGGCTCTGTGTTGAAGTTTTACATTTTGTCGCAAACACTTAAATTAGACTCAGTCAATATTTCATACAATGACACTTGTAATGAAAACGTAGGATCTAATTCCAGAACATTTTACTCTGTTAGAGGGATGGGCAAACTACAACCCATAGGTCCACTACCTGTTTCGGTAAATAAAGTTTTACTGTCACACATCCACACCCACTCATTTGCATATTGTCTATGGCTACTTTTGCTACAAGGGCAGGGTTGAGTAATTGAGACAGAGACCATATGGCCCACAAAACCTAAAACCTTTACTACCTGGCCCTTGCCATCACCTGCCCTAGAACCACCAGGAGACGACTAATAAAAGTCCCAATATTCCTTCTGTATGCAGGGCAACAGTCCGAGAATACGGGCTTTGCCTTCAGACCAACTTAAATCCCGGGCCTCTCACTTATTTGCTGTTGGATCTGGTATAAACGGGCACCCTTGTCCTCCTCTGCCCAGATTCTACCCACAGTAACAAATATCCCAACTCAAATAGGCTAAAAAGGTTATAAAAGATGTCATCTCACATAACAGGAAATACAGAGGTAAACAGCCCCCAGGGTTAGTGGAATCAAAGACTCAGCAAGGTCTCCAAGGCACCAGGTTCCTGGCATCTCTCTTTCTCTGTCGCTCTCAGTGATGTTTACATGCTCAGGCTGATAGCAAGTGAGCTGTAGCAGAACCAAGTAACACATCTAGACTCAGATTTCCAGAGGAAGACAGAAACCATCTTTCCCTTTGGTTCTCTCTTGGGAGCAAGGACGAACTCCCCAAAGCCCAACAACTGGTCTCCTCTCGTCTCTCGTTGGCAGATATCAGGTCACATGGCCATAGCTCTAGGTTGTTGAATTACAACATTGGTTGAATTCACAGCCTCATTCATTCTTATGTAAAAATTTGGGCATATAAAATGAAACGGATATAACCGGAGGATCTGAAAGCCTCAGAAGGAGCCTTTCCTTTTCCTTCTGATGAGGTTATCGTTTCCTCACCCAAGGACCCCTAAAGATCATGGCTGAGGCGGTGTTGACTAAAAAAATATTCACAGCCTAAAAGTTGAGAGTTAGGTTTTATTCAGCAGAAATGTTTAGGACTTCAAGCCAGGGAGGCAGTATCTCAGGTAACCCTGACAGAGAACTGCTCCAAGGAGGTGACGCAGGGGAGCCAGGATATATAGTTTTGCAACAAAGGGCAAAAGATCTTTGCAAAAGATGATTGTTAATTAAAGAAAACCAGGCATCTCAAGTTAAGAAATTTAGCACTTTTTTATGTGTGGGAAAATGCAAGTGTCTAGGCTCACTGAAATCATTCCTTTAATATGTACCTCAGCTATCTGGGGCCAGTATCCTGTGTTTTCATATCCCGAGTTTCCTCAGGGCTCACCAGCTCACCAGCAGGTTGTGGCTGCAATGGCTGATGACTGTGACATCCTTTGTTTACTGATATAGCAGGCAATATTCCACCTCTCAGTGGGTGCCTTGCTAAGGGAGCCCATTCTCCTTATGATTCAGTTCTGCCACCCCTATTTGTTTCCAGGCTTTTGATTAGATTCCAGTTTTCAGTACCTGCATAGCCTGGGATGTAATTACAAAGACAAACCCAGGAGAAGATGAACACGCCGAAAGGTATGTAAGATATTGCTAATTTTTATTTTCAAAACCTTGTAGAATAGGGGTCTAGACTGAGGAGAGGGAAACATAATGCTGCATCAGGCTGAATTTACTGGTATTGGTGTGTACCCAAAGCTCTGAATTCAATATGCCAGGTCAAGCAGGTGGAAATGATTTTCGCTGTGTTTTCAGTTAGGTGACTGATACCTGGGCTCAGGGGTGGCCTAACTGCAAGATGCCGAGATGCCAGAAGTTCGCTGGCATGACTGCAAGGTACTGCTTCTCAAGCTTTAACGTGCACACGAATAGCGTGGAGGTCTTGTTAAAATTCTGACTCAGTAAGGTCTGGGAGAGAGTCCAAGATTCTGGATTTCTAACAGGCTCCAGGTGATGCCAGTATTCCTGTTCCTCGTATACTTTGAGCTGTGAGGATACAGAGAAAGGATCTGATGCCTTGGGGTACAGGAATGTTGAAGTAGAATTATCATGGGCATCTCACTCATCCTTGGGGTACAGGAATGTTGGGGTAGAATTATCATGGGCATCCCACTCATCCATTTCCCATGTACCTCAAGAGAACCCACAATGTCCTTCCGTTACCAAGCTCTTGAGAATTACATTGGTGAAAGTGTTGCCGTCATCTTCAAAAGTAATGGTAGGGCCTATTCTCTACAGGCTGAGGATGCTGGTGGGGGACACTGCCATGGAAATGAGTTTCCTGATTTCAATGGCAATGCTGGGATTCCAGGGTGGGTAAAATCTAGGAGCAGTGTTCAACTCCCAGAGACAAGGTAGAGGTGGTTATTGAATAGGATGTGGGACCAATGTAACAGAAGAGTCTGACCCATGGGGACCTTTGGCAGTGGTCATTGACCATGAGCTCTTTAGAACTGAAATAAATGGCCAGTCCATTTAGTTCCTTCTTCAGTATAACAAACGAACAAACAAAATCGAATTCTGATAACAGAGACCTGAGCCACCAAAATTGTTATGACTCCTGTTTTAAGTCAAGTTCTTTGGAAGCAGACCCTGAAATGAAGATTTCTATGCAACTTATTTACTAAGGAAGTGCTCCCAGGAGAGACTGGTAAGGACAGAGAAAGCATGATAGGAAAGGAAAAGAAACCAAGCAAGGTGCAATTTCCAGGAAAGTCTCAGCCTCTGATCCCACTAAGAAATCTGGAGTTTAAACGATCTCAGAGTGTGTCCCAGCTCCAGGCAAGGAGGCTATGATTTCACACTCTTGCTCCAATCAGTCATTGACCAGGAGTCCCAGGAGGGAAGGCGGGGGGGGGGTCATAAGCTCCCAGGCATTTCCGGCTCTCTGTGTATGTGACCAAAGTGGCTCCAAAAGCCGAAGGGCTGGTGTCTGAAGACAGTTGCAGATATGGACATCAGAAGCAGAAGAACCCCCAAATCAGGGGAGGGTTTCACAGAAATGTTAAAAGGGATCCAAGGGGATGTGGGTAGACCCACAATGTTTACTAAAGCACCTCATCCCAGACTTTGTTCATTTAGACTTAGAGTGCCCTGAATGAAGGGGCGTTGTAAGGGAAACATCCTGCTGACCATCCCAAGTATACACTCCAATTGTTCCTTTTAGTCTTGGCCAAAGGGAACTGTGGCAACTTACTAGGGTAAATGGACTTTGGGGAATGGTAATTATCCAGACTTCTTGGGGATCATCAAACACAGGTTCTGAGCTAACAGTAGTTCCTAAGGTCCCAGAATACTACAGTGGGTCATCGGTTACAGAGGGAACTTGTGATGGTCAGTTGATGAGTGAAATCTGGCCCAAGTTCATCTCATGGTGGTTCTAGTGGGACTCCAACACTGATTCAAGGTTTTTGCCCCATTCTCGAGAGTAGAGTTAGAAAAAATATACTCTACAATGGGCAGAAATTCCACATTGACTCCCTGATCTGAGGAAGAAGGGCCATTATGGTAGGAAGAAACTAGAGGAAGTTCCTAGATCTCCCTGTCCTCCTAAAATAATAAACCCAAACCAATACTGCATCCCTAGAAGAACTGAAGATCTTTTGAAAGGTGCAGGGGTAAAAACTCATATTGCATCACCTTCTTAATCATATGTTGGGTTAGTGTAAAAGACAGCTAAGTCTTAGAAAAATGATACTAGCTTAGTCAAGTGGTAGAGCATCTGTGACTGCTGCTCCAAACGCTGTTTCTATCAAAACATATTAACACAGTCTCCAGAAACTTGTATGCAGCTGTTGATCTAGTGGGTGTTATATAAAAACCTATCCTAAAAAACCCCAAGAAAACAGAAAATGCCTGAAGCAAATTCTTTCTCCTGTCAGTGGCTGCAATACACCTTCACAGTTTTTTTTTGTTTTTTTTGTTTGTTTGTTTTTGCGGTACACGGGCCTCTCACTGTTGCGGCCCCTCCCGCTGCGGAGCACAGGCTCCGGACGCGCAGGCTCAGCGGCCATGGCTCACGGACCCAGCCGCTCCGCGGCATGTGGGATCTCCCCGGACCGGGGCACGAACCCGTGTCCCCTGCATCGGCAGGCGGACTCTCAACCACTGTGCCACCAGGAAAGCCCCACCTTAACAGTTTTGTAGAATGTTGCACTTTCCAGATTTGTCCTACGGTTTTCTTGTAGCTGTGTTGCTCTGACCCATTTATATGCTCCAGCTCTGAGTGGAATCCACACTGAGAGAAGTCTCTTCAGCTGCTTCAGTCTGCTGTATCAACAGCTCTGCCATGTGGTACTTTTGACCAAGGAGATCTGAGTGACTATGGTAGATCGGCATGCCATAAGGAACCTATAGCGAGCCGCCAGTGGGCAATTTCAGCCACAGCTCTGAAAGGTTTTGAAATAAAACCACTCCCTCTTTAGAAAGTAACTTCTACATTTGAGAAACAGTTCCTGGATTTCTACTAGACACTGGTAGTGATTGAGTACCTGTTCGCCATGTGACATAGAGTGTGAGTTTCTCCTCATTAACTGGGGGTTTTCTGATATACTAAGCAATAATTTCAGATGTGCCCAGTAGCACTCCATTAGCAAGAAGAAGCAATATGTGGTAGTCAGTCTCACCCCAATGATTCCACCTCTGGTATTCATGCCTTACGTAGTCCTCTCCCACATGGTATCAGGGTTGGTCTGTATGGCCAATGGAATACAGCAGAAATGATGGTATGTAACTTATGAAGCTAGATTATAAAAGACATTGTGGTTGATGCCTTGTTTTCCTTCCTGGATCACTTGCTCTGGGACAACTAAGGTGCCATGTCATGAAGACACTCAAGTAGCCTATGGAGAAGCCCACGTGGCATGCGACTGAAGCCTCCTGCCAACAGCTAGGGAGCAACTGAGACCCCCTGCCCTCTGCCGTGGGAGGGAGCCACCATGGAAGTGGGTCCTCCAGCCCCGGTCCAGCCTTCAGATGACTGCAGCCCCAAATGACACCTTAATTACAGCTTTGTGAGAAACCCTGAGCCAGAACCATCTGGCTAAGATGCTCCCAGATTCCTGACCCTCAAAAACTACGTGTGATAATAGATGTTTTCTGTTTTAAGTCGGTATGTCTTGGTGTAGCTTGTTATGCAACAGTAGATAACTGATACACAGCACAGTGTATTTGAAAAGCTCTTAAAGTCACACGTAAGTGTCATGAGGAAGCTCACATTCCCAAGGGCTTACACCCATCACAGTGACACCCCTCCCTCAACAAATGGGGAGTTTGCTAGAGAGTCTGAATTTTCGGAACACTCTGTATGTTATGTAGGCACCAGTGGAATGACACGATGGGCTTTAAGGTCAATACAGAAGGGAATTCCTTATAACAGGCAGAACTTGAAGCTGCGCATCTCATTGTCTGCCTTGCTTTCTAAGCCTGCCTTGTGCCCAGAGTACGTACATGTAAAACCAGGCTCCCCCAATTAGACGTACCAGAGTGGGTATTACTCAACAACTAATGCAACAAAAGCAAGAATCTATTCTTGTGAGGGTGGTGGCAATAGGAAAGGCTATGTCCAGTTTCCAGTGGTTACAACATTGTCCAGGGCCCAGTATTGATGGTACCAGTGACACCAGTGTAAGTGGTAGCTTCTTGGCACAAGCTCCATGGAATTATTTTGAACATTGTTACTGGACTTGCTTCTACAGCACTCTAGGACTGACCTCTATTATTTTCAATTAAGAACCTTGAGTATGGGACCTAATTAAACTTAAAAGCTTTTGCACAGCAAAGGAAACCGTAGACAAAATGAAAAGACCACTTACTGAGTGGGAGAAAATATTTGCAAATGATAAGGCCAATAAGGGGTTAATATCCAAAATATATAAACACCTCATACAACTCAAAAAGAAAACCACAAACAACCTGATTAAAAAATGGGTAGAAGACACAGATGGACATTTTTCCAAAGAAGACATACAGGCACGTGAAAAGATGCTCAACATCTCTAATCAAAGAAATGCAAATCAAAACTACAATGAGATATCACCTCACACTTATCAGAATGGTTGTCATCAAAAAGAACGTAAATAACAAACATTGGTGAGGATGTGGATAAAAGGGAACAACTGTGCACTGCTGGTGGGAATGTAAATTGGTGCAGCCACTGTGGAAAACAGTATGGAGGTTCCTCAAAAAACTAAAAATAGAACTACCATATGATCCAGCAATTCCACTCCTGGGTACATGTCAGAAGAAAACAAAGACATTAATTTGAAAAGATATGTGCACCCCAACGTTCATAGCAGCATTATTCTCAATTGCCAAGATATGGAAGTAATCTAAGTGTCCATGCAACAGATGAATGGCTAAAGAAGATGTGGTATATACATACAATGGGATACAACTCAGCCATAAAAAAGAATGAAATTTTACTATTTGCAACAATATGGATGGACTTGGAGGGTATTATACCTTGCAAAATAAGTCAGACAGAGAAAGATAAAGACTGTATGATATCACTTATATGTGGAACTAAAAAATAAAACAAACTAGTGAATATAACAAAAAACAAAGCAAACTCACAGACACAGAGAAAAAACCAGTAGGGAGAGGGAAGGGGGGGAGGGGCAAGATAGGGGTAGGGGTAGGGCATTAAGAGGTATAAACTTGTATAAAATAAATAAGCTACAAGGAAATATTGTACAGCACAGGGAATATAGCCAGTATTTTATAATAACTATAAACGGACTGTAACCTTTAAAAATTTTGAATCACTGTTGTACACCTGAAGCTTACATAACATTGTAAAGCAATTATACCCAAATAAATAAATATTTTTAAAAGAAATGTTAAAAAAAAAAGAACCCTGAGTAATAGGTTTGCTATAGTTTATTCCCTCATATCACTATACTTCTTTCTGCCACAGGACCTTTGCACGTTTTCTTCCATCTGCCTGGAAATGCTTTCTTCTCACTTCATGAATGAATGATTTCCTCTTCATTTTGAGGATCTCAGCTAAAGTATGCTTCTTAAAGAAGGCTTATCTGATTCACTATTCACTATTCTCATAGTATCATTTACCTCTCCTTCCCATTATTTATCATCTTTTCATGGCTATTTGATTAATATGCATGTCCCCTCTAGCATGTAAACTCCCTCAGAGCAAGGACCATATCTGTTTGGGTCAACATTGTATTTCAGGGACTAGTCCTATGCCTTGAGTGTAATAAGCACATAATAAATATTTGTCAAATGAATAAATGAAAGAAATTGAAGATGTTTCTCCAGCTACTCAAAGGACCACCATGAGGAATGAAACGAGCACATATGTAAAGCAGACATCAGAGTTTCTGGCATAAAGAAGTAGATCAGTACCTGTTTATTCATTTCCTTGTAGCTTCTTTTCCTCTATTCTCCCAACTCATGTCCAATCCTTTCTTGGTCTTCAGCTATACCATCTAAACAACTAAAGGATATTTTATAAATCCTTGAAACACAGTTGGTGGCAACTACTGCAGCAACTAAACTGTGAAAACTTTAGTTACTCCGAATCTTCTGTAATCAAAACTAAATTGCTAAGTTGAAAAAGACTTTTCAATTTTGTTCTACCTGCAGAAAGAATCAAATCACTCTCAAAGACCAGGCTCTAAGCTAAGAAGTGCCTTTTTGTTCTCAGGTTCATTCATACAGCGTAGGCTTGTCTGCAGACTTTCCATCCCCCTCACTGATAAATTTATTCGGTTTCTCTCCTTGTTCTTAGCTGGAAGTACCGATTCGAAGCTGCTTTGGGGTAGCTGATATAAGCATATGTGACGGATTACATATGGTTACATGAGGCTTTACCAGGGAGGGTGATGCATGTGAAACTCACGAGCACACACACGGGGTGAACTTGCACTTGACACAGGCCCGTCCGCCCACACGCAGCTTCACAGACACGTTGCCATGGCATTTCTCTGACAATGAGAAAGACTCCCTGACTGCACGCTATTGCTCTTCTAGAGATTCTCCGGCACCTGTAAGGACTGTTTAAATGTCAGACCCCAAAACAAGGCCCTTACTACTTTGCTATTCACCTTTGCCCAAACGGAACACAAAGGCACCAGCACCCTAGGACGGGCTCATCGACGGCTTCAGGGGGAGATGCTTTCCATTCAGAAGGCTTTAATGGCTGGGTTTTATGCATTCACTTAATCTTATGTTAATTCAAAAAGGGCAAAAAGCTATTGTTTTTAAATCCACTAACTTCTAGTTCTCCATTCAGTTTCATTTTGAAGGCTAAGATTAGGCAGAAAGTCTAAATTACCTTTGCAAAGAAGGCAGCTCAGTTCAAATTACATTTTATGTAACTCACCCTAATTAGACTGCAAAAGCGCTCAGCAAGGAATCCAGCTGTTTGCTGTAGTGATGCTCTCCTCTCCTACTACTGAAATTAGAGCAGTCACCCATTTTTCTGTCACAAAAACCAGACATGTAACACTCTGGAAATTATTCTTCTACCAGTGCAGGAGGAAAATATAATAAAAGGAAGTCGTTTAGGCAGTAAAGAACATTCTAGCAACATTGAGATAACACTCACCTAGATTAATCCTAATTCAGTTTCTTTATCCTGGAAAATCAGTGAGCAGGATCAGGACCTCCCCCCACCCCCTTACAGATCCAGGGAGCTCTAGGCAATGGATGCGGGGCCTGCCCCAACCATGGCGTCATAAAACTGTTGGATATCAGCCTCTCGGAGATGCTGTCCTGAAGTTTTATGAGGTGTGTGGGTTTTTTTTTTTTATATCCACTTCATCTGTGACATTTACTTGCTGCTGTAAGCCAAACCAGGACCTTACTGAACTGAGACTCAAAACAGCAATTGAAAAAAAAAAAAAGAAAACAACAAAAATAAAACCCCCAGCAATTGAATCTGCCTTGCTTCCAGGAGCACAACACACTTTTCTTTTCTTTTTTTAGGGGAAACGTTGGGTGAGGGGTGTGGAGGAGGATTTATTTTTATTAAAACAGGTGAGTAAATTGACTTTGAATTTGTCAACTTGAGTTCTATCCCAGTGGCATCCACTGTCTAGCTGGGTCCTGTAGCCAAATTACTTTCTTTCTCATTTGCAAAATTGGAGTTGGATTAAATATTCTCTAAATATCAGAAATCAGAATGGAATTCTGTTAAACCAAACCTAATAAACCTAACCTACTGTAGTAAAACAGGTATTAATCAGAGAGACAATTGCAGAAAAAAACGTAAATGACAGAGACGCCTGAATGTCCTTTGCCAACAGATCAGCAAATATTTAGTGATGACCTGCTTTACGCTGGGCACTTTCATAAGTGATTTTAGTTCGGCTTGTTTTCTTGATGGCCCCAGGAAAAGGACTCCGGGGACCCTAATTTTGCCCATGGCACTTATCACTGTTAAGCTACACAGGCCTGGCCTCTCTAGGAAGTCTTAGTATGGAGCGGCTCTCAGCCTAAATATGTAACATGGACAAGAGTCTCTGGATTCAGTTGTCTTTCCTCTGGCTCATGTTTCTAGTTGGGCTCAAATGTGCAACAGCCTAACTGCCTGAGGCTAACTGGCCAAAGGGCATTCAGTGGAGATGATTTTAAAATATTTAATAAGTGGTAAGGCCCTTGCTCTCACCCGTCAGAATGAATACTGACCATCTTGACAGTCTGACCAGTGCAAACAGCTGAATGTCAGCCCTGAGTTGATGCTAACCGGGACGTAGCACAATGCCACAGGGCTTTTGCACGTGCTGTTCGCCCTGCCTGAAATGATTTCTCTCCCCTCTTCACCAAACTTGCCTCTGAGTCACTCAGGTAAGCTAATTCCAATCAACCTATGCACAGAGGTGCCCCAGAACCACTAATTTTCTGTGCAGACCCAACGGTCCTTGGTCTTGCTACTTCAGCAGCAGTACTGCTTAAACACTAGCAGTATGCACCACACTGAAGCATTAATATATGCAATTCTCTACGTGGAGTGAGAATGACAGAAGCTTAGCAAAAATTCCCACAGTAATTCCTTAGTTCCCTCATCTCTACCCAACCCAACACCACCACAATCCCCAAGAAAGGTATTAGTTTGGCGAGGCCTGATCTCGTATGTCCATGAATTATATGGATAGACCAATAGAGGCTATTGAATTCAGGTATGCTTCACGTAATAACATTGGCCTGCTCTTGAAAGAGGTTTGTAAGACAAAAGTTTCCATTATTTCCCATTGGTCTTCATTAGAATTTCAAAGTTAATGTTGCCACAGAGGAAACACTTGTCTTCGAGAACAATTAAGAATACTGTTCAGCAATTAAAAGGCCACAAACTGTATGATTCCATTTATTTGACATTACGGACAAGACAAAACCACAGGGACAGAAAACAGATGAGTGGTGTCTCAGGACTGAGGATGAGGGAAGGAGACTGGCAGCAAAGGGCCAGGAGGGAACTTCAGGGGTGGTGACAGAAATGTTTTATGTCTTGACTATGGTGGAAGTTACATGACTGTATGTGTTTGTCAAAATTCAAAGAAGTACACATCTTAAAAGGGGAAGTTTTTACCATATTTAATTTTCACCTCAATAAACCTGACTTACAATAAAAAAAAAAATAGTGCAACTAAAAGTGAAATAAAACTCCAAAACTTAGCATGTAAGAATATGTGTGACTTTCTGGACAGAATAATAGCTGGCTCGGGTGATATCACCCTTTCTTTTACGGCACAAGTGTCCCTAAGTTTAATAAGCAGGACATTTTATGTGACACCCCTGACAGGGTCATGTCTGAGAAGGGATGGGGTCTGGGATTGAGAGGCATGTCCCCAAGGCCAAGTTGAAGGCCGCATTGCTTGGTTGCCAGGCCGTATGTGCAGGGCAGAGATGAGGGAGTAACTTCTGAGCTGAACAGTGGGAAGCAAAGTAGTGGGCCAGGCTGGACAGAAGCACAGAGAATCCGGATGCCGGCTGGACAGAGGGCAGAGCATATAGAACTGGTGGAATAAACTGAGGCCAACATGGAACTGGGCCCTAAAGGGGTGGAAACCGGGGAATCCTGTGGCTCAAAGCAAATCCTTGCCCCCTTCATTCTCTACTTCATTAGATTCACACAAGCACACACTCCAGCGAGGGCAGTGTTCCCTGCTGTATCTGTCACCTAGAAGAGTCTCTGACATATGTTAGTGATTTAATATCTATTTCTTCTTAATGGGATGAATCTTACATACCACCTGGTGGGCAGTAACCACGGACTTTGAGTCTGAAAGAGCTGGATTCAAATCCCAGCTGTGGGACCTTGGGCAATTTATGTCACTTCTCTGTGCCTTTTGCTCATCTATGCAATGGGGGCTAACCACCCTGGGGCCATATTGTAAACTGAAGCGGGAACTTGTATGAAAGCCTTAGCACAGGGCCCAACTGACCATAAGCACCAATAAACCAAAGGTCACAAGTGAGCGGTTATTGCAGCCTAAATCCAGCTCATGGAAATGTTACGGCCCACACAGAGATTTTTTTTTTTTTAAGCTAATTGTCTGCACTGAAAAATTGGGAACTTTTACCTAAATAGATGGATCTGGGGCTTTTCTTTAACAACTGGGCCTGCCTTCTCCCAGGCAACCAGAGGCTGGAACTCACTGGAAGCTTCCCCTTTTAGACAAGTGCTGTCCAGTTTCGTATTGTCCCAGCCCACATCCCTGTGGCATCGCCCATCTGGTCTCTGTGGACCTGTGTGTCTGCACACAAGCAGTAAATGGTAGCGGCATGATTCATGCTTTTATGATGGCACATAATACACAGCTGCTATTCCACTTGCTATTCCATTCCCTTTTTACATTTTCACAGCCACTGGAGAGCAATACAGATGCAAGTTTTTCAAAAACAGCAAAGTTAATATTTTTTTAAAAAAACATTTTACACATGTAATGAGAATAACTTCTTTTAAAACAAGAACAATGTTGATAGAGGACACACTGCTTTTATTGCTAACATCGTCCAATATAAAGAGTAGGTGAGACGCCATCAGCAGGGACCAGAGACCCAGGTAACTGAGACTCACCCGCTAAGCAGCACATACGTTCTTCCAACCTCCCAGAGCGTGAATCCTGGCCTTGACTCACATATCACAGGCCAGCATACGGGTTAAGAGCAGAAACTACAAGGATAAATCACCCACGTTCAAACCTCAGTTCCGTGGTATCTGGCTGGTAACTCAGCCTTTCAGTGCACTGTTTTCCACGTCCGTCAAAGGAGGATGAAATGAATCTACACATGCAGGACCAGCTTCATCGGTTTGTGACCAGTACAGTCTCACAGACCCCCTTCCCTCTCCTCAGAAAGGCCTCGTTCTTGGGGTTTAATGCCCACTCACCCTCCCCCATTGCCATCTTGGAATTCTTAACGATTTTATCTTTGATTTTCTTGTGGTTTGTAAGTGAAGTCTGATGGGACAGGGGAGCACGTGCCAGGGACTTGGAGCCTCAGCCCACATGGTCGTGCCTTCCACTCTCTCCCAGGATCGACCCTCTGCCACCTGCTCCATGGCTCCGGGCCCCCGGGGCAGTGACAACAGTGAGGCCAGTGAGAAGGTGTCCTGTAGGAACACAAATCTCTGATAACCAGCCCAGCCTTCAGGGGATGGAGAGGCCTCCGTGCTGAGTCTGAACAGCCCACAGAGGAGAGAGGGGGAGGGAGGGATGGGGAGAGAGTGGGGTGGAGAGAGAGAGAGAGAGAGAAAGAGAGAGAGAGGAGTCTGGAAAATAGGACAGAGAGGAAAGCAGGGGCCAGCCTGGAATCAACCTGTAATAAGCCGGCTATGACTGCCAAACAGTCTTATTAACTTCAGCAAGAAAAACTGTGGACCCAGGTAGAATTATGAAAGGTTTAGCACTTCCTTCAAAATTAAGTATGTTTATATGCCTTCTTGGTGGGTGCTTCTAGATGATCAAATATCTATGTTGCAAGAAATTTTCTTTGATCTAACTACTAATGATCTCAAGGTGCTATAAACCATATTGGTTCTTGGAGGAAATAGAGATTTAAGAGAAATTCAAAATCAGATGGACATTAACAAGATAATAATATTTCAGCTTTTTAAAATTAACATTTTAAAGGATTCATAAATCCCTATGACTTAACTGAGAATTTGCCAATAACTATAAACTCACATTATCATTGATAGTATTATAATAAGGAAAGCAGTAATAAGTTTAAGTAGCTTAAAATGCCTTAAATAACTAATCTGGGACTTCCCTGGTGGCGCAGTGGTTTAGAATCCACCTGCCAGTGCAGGGGACATGGGTTCAAGTCCT